>NC_041393.1:633916295-633922004 GCF_002162155.2 Triticum dicoccoides
ACAAATATGCCCGCCTTAGGCGCTTAGGCGTCGCCTAGGCGATAAGGCGTCCCCCCTGTGCATTAGGTCGCCTTACCACCTTAAAAGCTATGGTGTGGAGTAATAGTAGTAGATGCAGAATCGTTTCGATTTACTTGTCGCGGACGTGATTCCTATATACATGATCATGCCTGGATATTCTCATAACTATGCACTTTTCTATCAATTACTCGACAGTAATGTGTTCACCCACCGTAATACTTATGCTATCTTGAGAGAAGCCACTAGTGAAACCTATGGCCCCCGGGTCTATTTTCCACCATATAAGTTTCAGATCTACTTTACTTTGTAATCTTTACTTTTCAATCCATATCATAAAAATACCAAAAATATTTATCTTGTCTTATTATCTCTATCAGATCTCACTTTCGCAGCTGTCCATGAAGGGATTGACAACCCCTTTATCGTGTTGGTTGCAAGGTTCTTGTTCGTTTGTGTAGGTACGAGGGACTTGCAGTGTAGCCTCCTACTGGATTGATATCGTGGTTCTCAAAACTGAGGGAAATACTTACGCTACTTTGCTCCATCAGCATTTCCTCTTCAAGGGAAAAACCAATGCATGCTCAAGTGGTAGCAAGAAGGATTTCTGGCGCTGTTGTCGGGGAGGTCTTCGCACAAGTCAAGACATACCAAGTACCCATCACAAACTCTTCTCCCTTGCATTACATTATTTGCCATTTGCCTCTCATTTTCCTCTCCCCCACTTCACCCTTGCCGTTTTATTCGCCCTCTCTTTCCTGTTCGCCTCTTTTTCGCTTGCCTTTTGTGTGCTTGTGTGTTGGATTGCTTGTCACGATGGCTCAAGATAATACTAAATTGTGTGACTTTTCCAATACCAACAGTAATGATTTTCTTAGCACTCCGATTGCTCCTCTTACCGATGCTGAATCTTGTGAAATTAATGCTGCTTTGTTGAATCTTGTCATGAAAGATCAATTCTCTGGCCTTCCTAGTGAAGATGCCGCTACTCATCTAAACAACTTTGTTGATTTGTGTGATATGCAAAAGAAGAAATACGTGGATAATGATGTTGTTAAATTGAAGCTATTTCCGTTTTCACTTAGAGATGGTGCTAAAACTTGGTTTTCATCTTTGCCTAAAAATAGCATTGATTCATGGAATGAGTGCAAAGATGCTTTTATCTCTAAGTATTTTCCTCCCGCTAAGATCATCTCTCTTAGAAACGATATTATGAATTTTAAGCAACTTGATCATGAACATGTTACCCAATCTTGGGAGAGGATGAAATTAATGATTCACAATTTCCCTACACATGGTTTAAATTTATGGATGATCATACAAAATTTATATGCCGGATTGAATTTTTCTTTTAGAAATCTTTTAGATTCGGCCGCGAGTCAGGATGGGAATAGGCCGACCCAGCCCTGGCCTTGGACCTGGCCCTAGTGGCCTCAGGGCCAATATAAGAGGCCACGGGCCGACCCATATTATGAATAGTAGTGGCCTCATTGGCCCGATGGGTATTTTGGGCTGACCCAACTATTAGTGACGTGCATTGCTTTTTCTTGTGATGTAGCTAAAATCCTAATAGAGTAGTACGTAATCTAGGAATGGAAGAAAAAAATATACGGAGATTCAAGTGGTCTAGATGCTGCATCCATGCATTATACATGCATACATTCGTAGACCATAGTAAGCTCGTGTGTTTCTTTCCGGACATTGTACAGACATGCAACATCCGTGTGGCCGTGTGGATGTGTCTAGCCATCGGATGCCGCTAGTACTATGAGTTGACATCAGACTGACGCTCTACCGACTAGTCTCAAATGTGCACTAGGAGCTGGACGACGCATGGGAGACGAGCGGACGGTGAGTCGAATGATGAGCTAGGCGTGACTGGGACGGTTAAAGTGAGGCAGCACCACCGACACAGCAAAGATCGGCGAGGTGGGCCGACCCCGCTGACCCAATGGGTCACTTGGTGCCGGCTCTACTGACCCAAATTTTTTTGAGGCCAACCCGTGTGACCCATCGGCCCCGAAAATTTGGGCCGGGTCAGCGACCCAGCGGGTCGACCCGGCCCATTCCCATCTTGAGCCGCGGGAGGCACTTTTATGGAAATCACCTTAGAAGAAGCTACTGAACTCCTAGATAATAATACGGTTAATCTCAATGGCACACCGAAAGATCTACTAGTAAAAAGGTTCATGTGATAGAGGAGGTTAATGTTTTGAATGGAAATATGGATGAACTTATGAAATTGTTTGCTAAAAAGAGTGCCCCTGTTGATCGTAATGATATGCCTTTGCCTAATTTGATTGAGAATAATAATGAATCTATGGATGTGAATTTTGTTAGTAGGAATAATTTTGGTAACAATGCATATAGAGGAAACTTCCCTAGTAATCCCTCTAATAATTATGGAAATTCCTACAACAACTCTTATGGAAATTTTAATAAGATGCCCTATGATTTTGAGATTAGTGTTAAAGAGTTTATGATCTCTCAAAAGAATTTCAATGCTTTGCTTGAAGAAAAATTGCCTAAGATTGATGAATTGGCTAGGAATGTGGATATAATTTATCTTGATGTTGATTCTTTGAAACTTACATCTATTCCACCTAAGCATGATATCAACGAGTCTCTCAAAGCCATGAGAATTTCCAATGATGAGTGCAAGGAAAGAACTGCTAGAATGTGTGCTAAGGAAGATTGCTTTGTAAGAGCGTGTTCTTCTAGTTTTCATGATAATAATGATGAAGATCTAAAAGTGATTGATGTGTATCCTATTAAATCTTTGTTTTGCAATATGAATCTTGATAATAATGGGACTAGAGATGAGTAAACTTTATCTAAAAGGCATCCCAATGATTCGGAGTTTTTATATCTTGATGCTAAATTTGGTAAAAGTGGGATTGGAGAGGTCAAAACTTTACATAGCAATGAACCCACTATTTTGGATCTCAAGAAATTTAATTATGATAATTGTTGTTTAATAGATTTTATTTCCTTGTTGCAATCCGTGTTGAATTATCCTCATGCTTATAGTCAAAATAAAGCTTTTACCAAACATATCGTTGATGCTTTGATGCAATCCTATGAAGAAAAACTTGAATTAGAAGTTTCTATCCCTAGAAAACTTTATGATGAGTGGGAACCTACTATTAAAATTAAAATTAAGATCATGAATGCCATGCTTTGTGTGATTTGGGTTCTAGTGTTTCCACGATTCCAAAAACTTTGTGTGATGTGTTAGGCTTCCATGAATTTGATGATTGCTCTTTACACTTGCACCTCGCGGATTCCACTGTTAAGAAACCTATGGGAAGAATTAATGATGTTCTTATTGTAGCAAATAGGAATTATGTGCCCATAGATTTTATTGTTCTTGATATAGATTGCAATCTTCCATCCCTATTATTCTTGGTAGACCATTCCTTAGAACGATTGATGCAATTATTGATATGAAGGAAGGAAATATTAGATTCCAATTTCCATTAAGGAAAAGCATGTAACACGTTCCTAGAAACAAAATCAAATTACCTTATGAATCTATTATGAGAGCCACTTATGAATTGAATACCAAAGATGGCAATACTTACATCTATTCTCGCTTTTATGCCCAGCTAGGGGCGTTAAACGATAGCGCTTGTTGGGAGGCAACCCAATTTTATTTTTGTCCCTTGCTTTTTGTTCCTGTTTATTAATAAATAATTAATCTCGCCTCTATTTAGATGTGTTTTATGTTTTATTAGTGTTTGTGCCAAGTAGAACCGATAGGATCATCTTGGGTGATAGTTAATTTAATCCTGCTGAAAAGCAGAAACTTTTGTGCGCACAAGAATAATTTTAATAAATCACAAAAACTTGATTTTTAGTTGATTATTTACGCATTATATTAATAGACAAATGGCCTAGGACTTCCTATTTTGGTAGGATTTTTAGAGTTCCAGAAGTATTCGAAAGTTACAGATTTCTACAAACTCTTCTGTTTATGACAAATTCTATTTTTCGTGTGTTGTTTGCTTATTTTGATGAATCTATGGCTAGTATCGGGGGTATGAACCATAGAGAAGTTGTAATAAAGTAGGTTTAACACCAATATAAATAAAGAATGAGTTCATTACAGTACCTTAAAGTAGTGTTTTGTTTTCTTGCACTAACGGAGCTCACGGGATTTTCTGTTGAGTTTTGTGTTGTGAAGTCTTCAAGTTTTGGGTAAAGATTTGATGGATTATGGAATAAGGAGCGGCAAGAGCCTAAGCTTGGGGATGCCCAAGGCACCCCAAGGTAATTCAAGGACAACCAAAAGCCTAAGCTTGGGGATGCCCCGGAAGGCATCCCCTCTTCCGTTTTCGTCTATCGGTAACTTTACTTGGGGCTATATTTTTATTCACCACATGATATGTGTTTTGCTTGGAGCGTCTTATATGATTTGAGTCTTTGGTTTTTAGTTTACCACAATCATCCTTTCTGTACACACCTTTTGGGAGAGACACACATGAATCGGAATTTTTTATAATACTCTATGTGCTTCACGTATATCTTTTGAGCAAGATAATTTTGCTCTAGTGCTTCACTTATATCTCTTTAGAGCACGGCGGTGGTTTTATTTTGTAGAAATTATTGATCTCTCATGCTTCACTTATTTTTTTAGAGTCTTTTAGAACAGCATGTTATTTGCCTTGTGTATAAATTTGGTCCTAATATGATGGGCATCCAAGTTCGGTATAATAAAAACTATCATATAGAGTGCATTGAACGCTACGATCAATTTGATACTTGATATTTATTTTGAGATATAAAGGTGGTAATGTTAGAGTCATGCTAGTTGGGTAATTATGAAATTGAGAAATACTTGTGTTAAAGTTGGCAAGTCCAATAACATGCACGTATGGTAAACGTTATGTGACAAATTTGTTGCATGGGGTGTTCTTTTGATTGCCTTCCTTATGTGTGGAGGTCGGGATCGCACGATAGTTAACTCCAACCAACCGTTCCCCTAGGAGTATGCATAGTAGTACTTTGCTTCGAGGGCTAACAAACTTTTGCAATAAGTATATGAGTTCTTTATGACTAATGTGAGTCCAAGGATTATACGCACTCTTACCCTTCCATCATTGCTAGCCTCTACGTTACTGTGCATTGCCCTTTCTCACCTTGAGAGTTAGTGCAAACTTAATCGGTGCATCCAAACCCCGTGATATGACATTACAAAAAAAGACACATCCGTGACATTCTGGGACAAACGATTTTTTTTCTGTCATACAGATGACACTTCTATGACGATAATTGTGACAAAACCCGGTATCATCATAGATGTGGTGGGCTCCTACTTCTATGACAAGAAATCATGATAGAAAATGGGCTTTTCGTCCTGGGCGGGCCGGAGACGCAGCTGCTTGACATTCTTTGGGCCGTCCATGACGGAAAAAACAGTGGTAGAAGCGAGGGGGAGGAAAATTTTGGGGAGTTGCCGGTTACAGTGGGAGATCGGGGGCCGAGCGATGCGCGTTTCTCTCGTACACGTACGCGCGTGTGTGCGAGGCGTTGGCTCTAACTAAACCCGAGTGAGGCGTTGGGCTCTAACTGAACCCGAGCGATTGCACTGCAGGCTACGCGTTACTGAACCCGAGCGATCGATCGATGGCTGTTAACTGAACTTGATGGATCGATTCCTTCCCTACTACTGCTAACTGAAGCCGATCG
>NC_041393.1:633922291-633951980 GCF_002162155.2 Triticum dicoccoides
GGATGAACAGGACCCCGTGGCGTGGAGGGCTAGATGAACAGTAGATGGTGGAGGGGTGGCCGTGGAGGGGTGGTTGAACAGGACCCCGTGGTGTGGAGGGCTAGATGAATAGTAGACGGTGGAGGGGTGGTTGAACAGTAGCCGGTGGAGTAGCGCGCGGTGGAGGCTGGATGAACAGGAGCCCGTGGAGGCTGGAGGAGGTCGACGGTAGCCCGTGGAGGCTGGAGGAGGTCGTCGGTGGAGATGAACAGTATCCCGTGGAGTCCCGTTTTGCGGTACGCCACACCCTTCCCGATGAATAGGACCCCAGTTTCGACCGTAGGAGGTCCGTTTCGTCCGTTTTGCGGTACGCCACACCCCTGCTGATGAACAGGACCCCCGTTTCGATCGTAGGAGGTCCGTTTCGTCCGTTTTGCGGTACACCACACCCATCTCGATGAACATGACCCCTGTTTTGACCGTTGGAGGTCCGTTTCGTCCGTTTTGCGGTACGCCACACCCCTCCCAATGAACAGGACCCCCATTTCGACCGTAGGAGGTCCTTTTCCTCTGTTTTGCGGTACGCCACACCCCTCCCGATCAACAGGACCCCCGTTTCGACCGTAGGAGGTCTGTTTCCTCCATTTTGCGGTACGCCACACCCCTCCCGATCAACATGACCCCATTCCAAACGTAGGAGGTCCGTTTCCTCCGTTGTGCGGTACGCCAGGCCTCGTTTCCATTGCCTGTTCCGTCCAAGCCCTCCCGATGAACACGACCATGCATTCCATTCCGACCCAGCCGGTTGGCTCCGCATGAACACGACGATGACGCTGTTTCTCCGTTCCGACCCAGACATGTACGTATGCACGAGTAGGCATTCGAGACCCTGCCCGTATGTACGTACGTGGCCGTATTTTCTTTCTTGCACCCTCGCCGCTGTATGTACGTGTACATGCTACGTGCACGCCTCTACTACGACACGTGCACGCCTCTATTACGACACGTGCACGCCTCTACTACGACACGTTCGCGCCTCTACAACGACCAGTATGTACGTACACGTTCGCGACCAGAATGAAAACCCTACATACGCTTCGACCAGGTGGGTCCCGACTGTCAGGAACTTCCTTGCCTGCGAAGATGTAGCTGGTGGGTCCCAGCAGTCAGGGGGGCGATTTTTTTTTGCCCGGACGCACTTCCTTGCGTGCAAAGATGTAGCTGGTGGGTCCCAGCAGTTAGGGGGAAACGTTTTTTTCGCAAAATACGGTGGCCTGTCCGGTGGGTCCCCGCTGTCAGGTGGAGGAATAATTATTTGGCACATAATAAGGAGGCACTTCCTTGCTGCGGCCGTGGACCCAGCTGTCAGCCTCTCCACGTACAGTCCACGTCCGATGGAAGCCATTCCTTGACCACGCCGCGCCAAGAGCACTGGGGCGGTGGACGACGGCAAGTCCTAGGAAGGGGATGACGCGGAGCCGGGGAAGACGTGGCAGTGGATGCCCACACGTAGAGGAGTACGAGGGTTCACTGGTTCGCTGCGGTGTGAGGCTACCGTCGCCGCAGAATAACAGGGCGTGTGGGTGAGTAGAGGGATGGCCTGGCCAGCGGTGGGAGTAGGGGCGGTGAGGCCTCCGCCGCATCGCAGCCGGCCACAAGAGGCAGGAGCACGAGGCACGACCGGCGCTGGTTTGGGCGGCTGGAGCAAGAAGACTAGAGGTTGAAGAAGCACTACGGCCGTTGGATGGACATCGTACAGCCACTGGAGCTAGAATCGTGCATATTGACTAAGTTGACAAAGCCCTCCATCCCCGTCAACTTAGTAGGCCTACAAGTCAGCATGCCACTATACTGGGTCCTAGCTAACAGGGGGAGTATTCATTTTTTTGCTTCCTTGCGTGTGAAGATATAGCTGGTGGGTCCGAGCTGTCAGCGGCGGTAATGTTTTTTTTGGGAAATACAGAGGACCTTTCGATGGGTCCCTGATGTCAGGTGGAGGAATCATTATTTTGCGCGTAATAAGGAGGCATTTCCTTGTGTGCGGCCGTGGACCCAGCTGTCGGCCTCTCCATGTACAGTCCACTTCAGATGCATGTCGGTCGTTGACCATGTTGACCAGGCCGCGCCGAGAGCACCAGGGCGGTGGACGACGGCGAGGCCTAGGAAGGGAACAACACAGAGGCAGGGAAGACTCGACAGTTGTTTCCCATGCGGAGGGGAGTACGACTGTACGAGGGTTTACTGGTTCGTCTGCCATCGCTGGAGAATAACAGTAGGTGTGGGTGACTAGAGGGATGGCTAGGCCAGTGATGGGAGTATGGTGGGGCGGTGAGGCCTGCGCGGCAGCACAGCCGGTCGCGGGGAGGAGGGAGCAGGCAGTCCCGCCGGCGCTTGTTTGAGCGGCTGGAGCAGGAAGAGCACAGATTGAAGAAGCATGACGGCCGTTAGATGGACATCCAACAGTCACTGCTTGTGCGTCAACCTTTTTTTTAGGAAAGCCTCAAATCTGTGGAAAACAACATACAACCCATCTTCTATTATTTCTAATAATTTACAGCCCATTTGCTAATTCTTAAGTTTTTTTGGAGCCCATATTCCTTTTGTTAGCATTACAGCCCATATTGTGGCCACGGTTAAAAAATTATACGAAATTTTGCATATTTCGGTGCGGTCTGAACTGTTTTTAATCCCGAAATTTTGACTCACATTCAAACTGATTTTAAAAATAAATGTATATCAATATAAAATCCAACAAATTCTCTATGCATAAAAATTAATGTAATTTAAAATCTCGAAATGAAAAAAGGTATTTGAAACTAATTGCCGGTTTGATGTGTTTTAAAAATGTACAGCCCATTTCTCATTACTGATAGGCCATTTTCTCGGCTAGCCGACTGAAGCTCTCTGCTGTGGCCTAAACAGGCCTGACAAAGTGACTTACTTGGCAAATCACAAAAAAACAGGGCAGTGGCCTTGGACCCAGCTGTTAGCCTCTCCACGTACAGAACTCTTCCGATGGAAGTCGGTCGTTGACCACATTAACCACGCCATGCCGAGAGCACCACGGCGGTGGACGACGGCGAGGCCTAAGACGGGGACGACGCGGAGCCGGGGAAGACGCGGCAGTGGACGCCCACGCGGAGTGGAGCACGAGGGTTCACTGGTTCGGCTGCGGTGTGAGGCTGCCGTCGCCGCAGAATAATAGGGGGAGTGGGTGAGTGGAGGGATGGCCTGGCCAGCGGTGGGAGTAGTATGGGGACAGTGAGGCCTCCGCGGCACCACAGCCGGCCACGGGAGGCAGGAGCATGCGGCATGACCGGCGCTGCTTTGGGCGGCTGGGGCAAGAAGACCAGAGGTTGAAGAAGCACTACGGCCGTTGGATGGACATCGTTGACCACGCCGCGCCGAGAGCACCAGGGCGGTGGACGACGGCAAGGCCTACGAAGGGAACGACACGGAGCCGGGGAAGACACGGCAGTGGCTGCCCACGCAGTGGAGAGTACGAGGGTTGACTGGTTCGGCTGCCGTCGCCGGAAAATAACAGGAGGTGTGGGTGAGTAGAGGGATAGACAGGCCAGGGATGCGAGTATGATGGGGCCATGAGGCCTGCCCGGCAGCACTGCCGGCCACCGGAGGTGGGAGCAGGTGGTTCCGACGGTGCTGGTTTGGGCGGCTGGGGCACGAAGATCAGAGAGTGAAGAAGCACGATTGCCGTTAGATTGACATCTAACGGTCTGACACTGGTAGAGTCGATTGTTGACTAAGTTTCTTTTTCGCGAAACCTTGTGTACGCATGAACTTGGTAGGCCCACAAGTCAGCCTCCAAATCTGTGGCATACAACATAAAGCCCATTTGCTATTTTTTATGATTTGCAGCCCATTTGCTAATTCTTAAGTAATTTTTTACAGCCCATTTTCTGCCCAGGACCACGGTAAAGTTCAACCTTATTTTGCATATTTCGGTGCAGTCCAAACTGTTGTAATCCCGAAATGATAAACATTTTTTAAGAACTTATTGATTTGCCAAAAAAATCATTTTGTTTTTGTGAGCAAATAAGACGTGGGGCAATGTAGTTGGTTTAAGGGAAAACCAGTGGTAAAAAATTAGCGATGGGTGGGAAAAAACAACAAAAATAAGGATGTAAATATGAAAAGGGAATTTCATGTGTTTTCAATATAATGATACATGTATATGAACTAGTAAAACTATAGGTAGAGATTAGAAAATGGATGTAGGACATGCGTTTCAAGAAGAAAATAGAACTGGGCTGTGTGTTTGATTCAGTAAAAAAAAATGCCTGCGGATGTTGTAAGACAAAATACAACTAACGTTGGCGGGCCAGAGGCAAGTAGATACCTGCTGGATCTTTGTGGCCCGTTGTCGTCATGGGCTGGGCCTGTTAAAAACAAAACCAACCCTGGGCAGTCTGCAGCCCAGTTGAAACTTGCTCGACCTAAAAAACAATATACGTTCTCAATAAACGAGAGAATTCTGCAAGTACAGACTGATAACTGGGATGCAGCACGGATATTGATTTTTTATCGTGATAATAAGTGCATGCTCTTGTTTCAAAAAAATTGGAGAACTGGGAATTCGAACGGCGGGTTCTTATGCTACCCATCAAATAAAAATCAGGTGCCTGAAAATTCGTTTCGAATCAAATGATTCAGCTTTATATCCACGCCGACCCTCGGCATGATGGTTGGAAGCAAATGCAAGTTCATACCAAAAGATCGTTAACAAAAATACCAACTTGCGGATGACAAGGTAGTACAACTACCAATACCTAACTAATTTACAATCTTTCTACTCCTGGCCCTAGTGTTCGTCTGGTAGAAAATCTTGCAGAGGACCAGTTCCCGCTGCTTTTCTTGCTCCAGGTCCCCGAGGTGGTACTGGTGCATCACCCAGTTGGTCCTCTGCTGGTCGAAGTTCTTGTTGGTGTGCAGCACCAGAACCTTTTTTGCTGCCCGTCTGCCGGCCGTTGACCATCACCGGCAAGGTATTTCCGGTCTTGTGCCACATCGCTTGCATGATGCACTCCGACTGTATCTTGCGACACATCCACGTGCCCCTTTTGAGCGCCCTAGAATTGCGCTGGAAAAATTGCTTCCTTAGGCCACTCAGTGTGATACCTGCAGTATTGTGGAATACAGGTTTTAGTGTACGTAGCTTGCATTTTCATAACATCTTTGGCATGTTGTAGTCACTTGTTTCACTTTTTATTAGCTGTCAAATTGTAATTACTTCACCAGGTCTGCGTCTAAAAAGAAAAATAGAGCTATAAACAAAGGAATATGTTTGTGCAAGTAGACGGCCGATCGGTGTCTTACCTGGAAGTTTCTCAGGTTGGGTGTAGCATATGCTGTGCTCGCTGTCGATAGTTGGTATGAACAAATCGATGAGAGACTGAAATCTCGCGCTGTCAGCACTCACTTTGGCCTCAAGGTGCTCGATCAGCTCCTGATCCGTGGGATCGAACTTGACGCCAGCTGGCAGCACCGGCCAATCCTTCTTCGACTTGCATCGGTAATTCTAGTTATATGGTACTCAATGTATGATCAATCGACTATTTTAAGTGAATGATGAAAGATTTCGACAGATAAGTGGTACTCCAAATCTGAAGTCCAGAATACCCGAACACGCCACCGGGATTCTTGTGTCACCTCACACGCAGCGTGTTGTCACGTCAATTCAATGTGTGGACATGATGAATAATTTGACTGACGTATACTAGTACTGCTAGTGTACTACTTACTAGTCGTATTTAGTGTCACAATTTATACATAGGTTTAACTAACAATTACGCACTTGAAGCCTAACTGATATATATCTATGGCTTCTGCACAACATCTCCATCATCATTATCAGTACATCCTACGCAGGTGAGTTAGGATGCACCTGTGATATGATCGATGATTGGTTGGATGATCGGATAATTGAGCCCGAGGAACAAGGAGTGGTTGCCAAGGCTGTAAACCCGCCTCCAGTTGAATACGGCTGGCCTAACGGAGCTAGGATCTTTCTCGAACACGAAGCAGCCAAGCCATCAATGTCACGAACGCCCCATGCATTGTACTGCATGTGGTTTGATGTAATGGTTTGGTCAATTTGGTACGTGCGAATGAGCATCAAATCACCGCCGTTAGCGGAACGAGCGACAAACCACCACCCATCGGCTGGTATGATACCAGGTCCTGGAATCATGAAGGCCAACGCATTTGCATCTGCTGCAACAATTCAAATTGGAGACCAAAAGGACAAAAATAAACAATCATGTTCAGAGTATGTGCGGAATTAAGATTATTATAATAGTGACACATATCATACATAGAGAATTGCAATGCCGTGTCATAATCATACCCCAAGTTAAAAAAATAAGCCAATGGCTTTCATATTCTAGCAATATGTCATGGTTCAAACATCATGTAACAATGAGAGGAAAATAGCTATGATAACGCCTACTCGTATTCTACCATAGCACTTACTACTACTGTTCTCATATCAACTCTAAGCAATAACATGCGTTGTTATAAAAATCTTGTAAACGAGAGTAACATTTAGCAATCATGATGTTATGCTCATAATATGTATTCTAACAATCATTAGATGCCAATTGTTCTCATATCAACTCTAACAATAACATGTGTGGTCATAAAAATCTAGGAAATGAGAGGAACACATAGCAATGATGTGGTTATAGACATGCTATGCATTCTAAATTTGTAACAAATGAACAGGCAGTCGTATTCATAAGGTAAAGATGAGATGAGATAGAACAATTACACAATGATAGATTCCACCAGTATAGGCAGCCAATCTGTGCGTCGACCGTGTAAACGATGCCATCGTGCACTATAGCATCAGACAGAAATGTTGCCTCAATAGGATTGATGATGAGCCATAACCATGTATGGCGACCGGATTCCAGATAGACTAATCCCATGTTGAACAAGGCAATGAGCTTGTAATCCATGTAGTCTTCTAATGGTGTGGGCACTTCGCAGATTACAACTTTCTACAAACAGAGGTCGAGCCAAAAGCTTGACGTGTCTCGGGCGTAGTAGGAAGGAGTGTCCAGCGGGCCGCGAGGCTCGATGTCGGAGGTATCCAACGATGGAAGGGTTATCTCTCGCTGGGTGTAGATATCCACGAGACGCCACGGACTACCAGTGGTGGATGAGGACGATCCAGTTGGCCTTCATGACCGCCCAGTAGTGGCCCCGCATGAAGGACAGGTGGACGGGTAGTGGTAGCATGTCGAGGGGCACCACGGCAACCTTCGTAGGATCGTCAAGTCGGTGCCTGGGCCACCTGCGAGGATTGGGCATCAGCAAGCAGGGTGTCTTGAAAATAGCCGGCCGGTTGCAGACGAGTAGATGGTACAAAGACAACGAGCATGCGGCCAGACGGACAATGCTGAGTAGGTCCATACGACCACAGATCTGCTCCAAGAGAACATCGGGGAGGGAATTCCAATCGCGGCTCTACGTGTCAGTCGGTTCTGCCATTGGAGTTTTCGGTGCCTGCGAGCCAGCGGGGAAGTGGATTTGGGCGGGCAAGCGAAGAAGCTTCTCCTCGTGTGTCCGAGCAGTGAGTGGGGGGATATGGTACGCGCGAGCTACCAAGGAAGATGGTGTAGGCGGGCGAGCAGTGAGCGGGGGTAAATGGTGTGCGGCCAACGATGGGGAAGAGAGGAGGAAGAAGAAGAGAGGAGGAAGAAGAGTGGAAGACGGGGAAGAAAGTGCATTAAATCTCAATTCTACTAGTACTACTACCAGGATATACCGTCCTTTGGAGTGTACCGATGACATGTGGGTCTACCACAAGAGGACCCATATGTCAGTTAATGGAGGATAGAGGTGCGTAGGCGTATTTGCGGAAGTGTGCTCTACTGGCAAACATGATGGCAGTACTGGGTAAGGATGATTTACTAACAACAACACACTGGTTCAGCTTATTAATTACGTGTCCCATCTGCTGCAGCGTGTATTGTCACTTCACTGCAAAGACTAGTTGAATAGTTCTCTCTGACTGAGATGGGGAATAATGGATCGCGAGGACTTCCTTTCTACAGTATCCCTATGCCTCTACGCTCACTTCACTCATTTTGCTCCGTACCTAGTCACTTGTTGAAATCTGTAGAAAGACAAATACTCCGTATTTGGGAACAGAGGGAGGCTTTTACTCCGTACTATTTGGGAACAGAGGGAGTATCACCATATGGAGGGAACAGAGGAAGCTTAAAATATGAACATGTCAATGGCAAGGAGTAAGCCCCATGCATGCATGCATGCATGCATGCAACATGCAACACTCACACGTACACATGGACGCACGCAACACAGCACACAACGCAACACACACAGCTCACGCTCAAGTGCTCAACCTACACCCTACGTCCGTGAAAGACTGTACATTTAGAGATTTAGGCTGGTCATAGTGGGGAGTAACTTAGAGTAGTAACATAGATAGGTTACTACTCTATGTTACTACCCTTATAGTGGGAAGTGTCATATGTGTAGTAACATACACATGTTCATTCATTGTCTTGTAGACTCATTTTGCATTGGAAAGCGCTATGTGATGGTAACATATTAGGTTACTCTATTTGCCTCTCTCCTCATTAACTACTTGCCACATCAACATTTTTGCTTATGTGGCATCTATGTCACTACCTATGTTACTCCCACTATGACCAGCCTTACACATTGACCAGGGCATAATTAACGCCCAAAAGTAGTAGTAGCAGACTTATGTGTGCATGCGACCATTGAGATAAGAAGATTAAATGAAGGCCGTTGCATGCTGCAATTAATGATAGACATGTAGCCTATACCTACAACACAAGTTGGTGCATTAGTCAATCAATATTGATTTAGATTAAAGGCTAAATGCATTGGAAGTGTAGATGTACATTATGTACCACACTCTTTGTTTTGTAGCCGATGCACACTCTTTGTTGGAAGACCGAGGGAGGACACGTGCATGCACTCACATACACAGCCAGGGCAGTTCACGCGCAAGGGTTGGACTCGTGTCGCGCCTGCGTAAAGTTTTGTTTAACTGATTTCTTTGCTCTGCCAACTGACAGGTGGGACCCAGAAACCAGGTGACAATTTAACCAGTCGACAAAGTGCCATGTCGACTATGTGGCCGGTCAGTAGGGTGCAATACGGTGCTCTACGATGAGCTAGTGATCGTATAATCTCCGCAAAACTATATATAGTGATCGTAAAGAGCGTATTGTTACATACGTTGACCACCAGTGTATTTTTCTTGTTTCAAATTAAGCCATATTAATCGGAAAGGACGCATTATGGACAACTAAGTACTTGTACTAGTACTCCTTTGATGTGTCCCATCAACTCGCCGAACGAGGAGAAGCTTGCTTACTACGCCTCTTTCTCGCCCACGCGCGCGGTGGTTCACAGGACGAGGGGAGGAGATTGACTACAGCGCCCTCTCCCTCTCCCTCCCTCTCCCTCTCCCTCGCCCTCACCCTAGTGGTGGACGTGCAGCAGTTCATCGGTGTCAGATTGCCAGAAGCATTTTGTACTATAGTATCATCATTGTTGGACCTTCCGAAGAGGCGAACAGCCAAGTGCAAGGTTCACACGAGTACGAACTGTTGAACCTCCAGAAGAGGCAAAGAGCCAAGCGCATGGTTTTATAGGAGTTGTCGTCCTAGTAGGACTATACTACAACTATAGAGAACGATGCTACTGTATGATGCCGCCACATCACGTATATCCAAATCTGTGCCACCTTTTTTGCTCAAAGAGCGTGTTGGAGCCCGTGCAACAACCACACAAGTTGCACGTACACATAACACATTTACTAGTAATAAATTCTAAAGGACAAATGCCAGTATGCCACACAAGTTCATCTCCAATTCATGTGATAAATTTGTGCACGACTAGTCTACATATATTCACAGCTCTACCGTTCACAATTACCGTACTCCACTTACACATTATAGATGGGCTACATGCATGTCCTCCTCCAGGTTCCAGTCCCAGGTGTTCTTCATGGATGGCACGATCCATAGCGGTGGGCAACGGGAATCATTGTCGCAGCTTTCTAGTCCGGTTCCACATGATGGAGACTCATCCAAGCTGAAGCGGCATAAATCAGTGATATCGTGTCCCAGCATGTCGTTCATCTGGCGGTGCGCAATGAAGACACAACCATGCTTCATGAACGGCAGGCCTTCCGTGTCATGCAAGGAAGGTGGCATCCGCTTCACAATGGGGTAGCTGTCCCCGATGAAAAGCCAGTACTCTCCAAGAGTGTTCCTCGGCACCCACGTAGCATCACGGGGGTCGAACTCGGTGCCGTTCATCTGGTACACGCGGCATCCCAGATCTGGACACATGGTGACATACATAGTCAAGGTCCATGCATAATAATGTTGTGCTCAAATATGGCGGTCAGTAATACTGTGCAGCAAATAGTACTACTCCGGTATAGAGGAAGTAAAATAACCGTCTTATTATATATAGCCACTCTTGGCTACATGGATGAGATAGTAAGACCTGGAAAAACATAAATGGTGGCAGCTAGTGGGTTCAAGTCTTCAAGGGCCTAGCTAGCTATACGCGTCCTCCAAGGTAAAAAGTACTCCTACTAGTACTACTACCTCCGTCCAGATTTATTGGTCCCCATTGTGTTTCGTGCCAAATTTTGACCATAGATTAAACTAACAAAATGTTCACACCTGTCACCAAACATTATATTTTTGAAAACTATGTTCAAATGCAAATCTAATGAGATAATTTTTCTTGACATGCATTAACATTTTGTTAGTTAAATCTTTAGTAAAAATTTGACACAAACTACAAAGGGGACCTATAAACCAGGACGGAGGTAGTACTAAGTATACAACTAGTACAACAATGAAAGAGAAGGCGAGAGGGTTAAAAAATGGGATACCTGGTGTCGGTGTCAAAACCGGCGGATCTCGGGTAGGGGGTCCCGAACTGTGCGTCTAGGCGGATGGTAACAGGAGACAAGGGACACGATGTTTTACCCAGGTTCGGGCCCTCTTGATGGAGGTAAAACCCTACGTCCTGCTTGATTAATATTGATGATGTGGGTATTACAAGAGTAGGTCTACCACGAGATCAAGGAGGCTAAACCCTAGAAGCTAGCTTATGGTATGATTGTTCTTCGTCCTATGGACTAAAACCATTCGGTTTATATAGACACCGGAGAGGGCTAGGGTTACACAGAGTCGGTTACAATAGTAGGAGATCTACATATTCGTATCGCCAAGCTTGCCTTCCATGCCAAGGAAAGTCCCATCCGGACATGGGCCGAAGTCTTCAATCTTGTATCTTCATAGTCTTGGAGTCCGGCCGATGATGATAGTTCAGCTATCCGGACACCCCCTAATCCGGGACTCCCTCAGTAGCCCCCGAACCAGGCTTCAATGATGACGAGTCCGGCGCGTATATTGTCTTCAGCGTTGCAAGGCGGGTTCTCCTTCAAATTCCATGTGCCTGCTGAATAGTGTCCGGCTTCCTTATAGATGTCCCCAGCCTTCATGGTTCCGGTACGAGCCGGACTGGCCACCTACAAGGGTGGAAAGCAGGCAGAGAGCATCCCCAATCCCTCCAAAGGAGAGTGGGTATGCTTCGTCCCTTATCTAATAAGGGGACTCGGATTTCCCATACATCCGTTTCTCTGGGGGCTCCTCGAGTTCTATGGACTCCAGCTTCACCACCTTACACGTGCCTCCATTTTGCACATCGCAGGCTTTGTAGCTCTTTGCGAGCTGTTCTTGGGCATCGAGCCCCATTTTGCGCTGTGGAAGAGATTGTTTTGCCTCGTACCCCGTTCTCACGAGGGCTCGATATATCAAGTGGGCGGAGCCGAAATATGGCGCATCGCCGGGACCGGATATCTATCCGGAACCCCAAAGAAGGCATCCGAAGACTGGCCTTCGGAATGGTTTTATATGGAAGACGCCCCTCTGCCGGATCCAGTTCGGATCGGCCTCCCGGAGTTCAGCAACGCTCCCCTGAAGAAACGCCTGAGTTGGCGCCCGCGGAGCCCTCAATAGGAAGATGATGGGAGCGTCCAATATCTGATGGGCCGGATAAGGTTACTGGCCCACTCCGGATTGACCATGATTGGAGTCATGGCCACGTGCATTATGCGAGGCGTGCAGCCGCTCCAATATAGGGGCCACCCCATGTGGGATTTCAACGGGGAGGATGACGCCACCCGTCATGGCCGCAAGGGGCCGGGATCGGCCGCCGATCTGGTGAAGATCCTGTCCGGCTTGTACAAGGGGGAGAAGGAGGACTTCCTCCGCACGAGTCCATTGAATGGATTCTCCATGAATAACCCTCGGAGCTGGGTAAGCGGACGTTTATCTATCCGATCCATATTCCCAAAGTTAAGTGTCTCACTTTGTGATTTTGACGCAGGAGCTGCGCCGGGACGTGGAGGGCATACAAAGACTGACTCCACAGCCCGAGGATTCGGGACGATCCCTTGATCCGGCCTCCGAAGAGGATCCGGACATAAAGGTGGAGCTGACCGACGGGGTGTTCCACCAACTTAGCATGTACAATGCTCTAGTCGCCATTACGGCTGACTACCCCGGTTTATCTCCGGCTTTCCAGGTGACTACGACCGGAGTCCTGACACCATTACTTGGTCCATGCTCATTCCTGACCACCGTATACCAACGGTGCTCTGTAGGAGGCGCCTTTAAGGCGGGAAGCCAAACCCGCGGCGGCTGACCAACAAGGGTCAGTTCGGCCCAGCAGGCAGAAGAGGAGTGCGGCACGAATCTAAACATCGCCGCAACGGTACGACGCACCGCCGTTTTTAAGGGAAAGATTCCTAGGAGGTATATTAACGCTCATGATTTTTCCAGGAGAAAGAGCGCTCGCCGGACAGTGTCCGGAGAGGTTCCCAATCAAGCCTCTGCCAGCCATGCTCCAACGCATGGTCCGGAAGGGGAGGCGAACACAAGGCATGAGCCGGATGCTCCTCCAACGGAGGATGCCGACAGGCTTTCCGCCACCAGGTCTGAGGTGGAGAGCGCCATGAATCACAAGCGCCGCCGGACGGTTCTTCGTGGCGCGTGTTTCTATCTGGAGGCACTGAATGCCTTTAATGTGGGATACGCGCACCTCCGTGCCGCTCGAGATGGTCTAACCAGAGCGATGGAGCAGTATGTGAAAGACATATGGGTGAGGAATTTTAATAGTTATATATGCCAGTAGCCCCCGAGACTTAAAATAGTTAGAATAACTGATTTAAGGATCATTTGTTATGCAGGATCTTACGGAGAAGAATACCTGTCTATCCCAGGAGCTTCAAGAGTGCAAGGCCCAACTTGAGGCCGCGCTAGCCGCTGCAGGGGGAGCCATAGAGACCCCCTCTAGTAATACATACTTCAAAAAGATAAGTAGTTTATGAAGTGCGGCGTGTGCGTAAGTCTGACAATAATATTGCAGAGGGTGCCGGACTGGAACCGGACAAGCAACATCTGCTGCGCCAGCTGAAGGCCGGCGAGAAGGTGCTTATGAGGGTGCATCAGGAGGAACAAACTCCAAGATGCCAACACCCAGCTGGGCGAAGAACTAAAAGATATTCGGGTCCAGCTGTCTGACTCCGTAAAGGAGAATCGGCGGCTTCGTCTCGTCATTTACAGTAAGTGCTTGAGCAAACTCTTTTGAAAAGAAGACTTTTGCGAGGAAGTCGATTGACAGAAATGTGTCTGTAGGTGTGCTCACGGGTCGTCCGGCAGAGGAAATGCCTGGTTTCACGGGTGACCTTCTTCCCGAGCTGCTGCAACTGCACGAACGTATTCGGCAGGCGATGAGCGGCGTCGTTCAGGCCTTATGGCCGTCCGTCTCCCTACCCAAGGGTCTTGGAGGGCTTGCTGAGAAGCTTCAGGGAGTACGGCAGCACTTCCGTCTGTGGAAGATATCGGCCTGCCGTCAAGGCGCCAGAGAGGCCTGGGCCATGGTGAAGACGCGGTACACGAAGGCTGATCCAAACCACATGGCCGAGGTCGGACCTGTGGGGCCCGATGGGAAGGAGATCCCTGTGAGCTTAATGTACGACCAAGTATAGTTGGCCGCGAAATATTCCCAATGGGACTGTAAACTAGACAGCCTATTAGATGGGATTGAAGAGGAGTTCAATCAGTCAATTTGACGATGTAATTTTAAAATGACATGTAAAATGCCTTCTAGCCGGATTGTAGATCGTTAGTCTTTGCGGACCTTTTCGCTTCAACCTCGGGACCCAACAGTCCGGAGTGTGTCCGAATACCCTAACGGTTATATAAAAACCGGGGCATGCATGGAGACCAGGCGTAGGGGTCATTAGTGCTCTATCAGACAAGTGCCCAACTAGTTATGTTATATTACATGGTTAGTAAGAAACATCTTCCAGGGAGAATAGTTCCGTTAGGGGTTCCTTTCCCCGGGAGGCATGCCCTAAGGTGCATGTCCGTACTGCGAAGAGGGCAGAAACAGCATCTGGGGGCAGATAAATAAATAAGTAATAAATCATCTTTCAAGTCACCGACCGAATATTCCCTTAAGAACGCTAGCTTTCGGCTTCACCTAGTCTGAGGTACACATCCGGCTGACCCGGCAGTAACAATCGCAGAGGTGCTCCCTTTACCTCCTAGCCGAACAATCGGGAACGTAGGGGTAAGCACAGGAGCCAGGCAACCCAGCTTGGCCAAAACTTAATTCATATCAATGCATATAATGGTGAATAAAAGGTACATGCGGAAGTATGACACCTGTGTTGGGCATGAAGCCCGTATAAATAAGCTTCTGTTAGAGAAGCCCCCAGGTATAATGAGTGCGAGTAGCACATCAAGTGTGTGCGGAAAATGCGCAGATCAGCCCTCAAATGCTTTTACTAAAAAGGGGGAAGAAGGAGGGGAACAAAAGACAACGAAAATATAAAAGGTGGACGGAGGAAGGAGACGAACTCTGAGTCCGGCGCTAGGCGTAGAATCTTCGGAGACGGGCTGCGTTCCATGGGTTCAGCTCGAGTCAGTTGTCAGATGCGTTATGCAGATGGTATGCTCCGCCGGTCAGGACTTGGTCGATGATGCAGGGACCTTCCCATTTGGGCTTAAGTTTGTCCTTTTTCTTGTCCGGCAGGCGTAGAACTAGCTCGCCAACATTGTAAGTTTTGGCCCGTACTTGTCCGCTTTGATATCTTCGAGCCTGCTGCTGATAGAATGTGGAACGAGCTTTTGCCACGTCCCGCTCCTCCTCTAAGGCGTCCAAACTGTCCTGCCGATCCAACTCGGCTTCTCTTTCTTCGTACATGCGCACGCGAGGTGAGTCATGGATTATATCGCACCGCAAAACTGCCTCTGCGCCGTACACCATAAAAAATGGTGTGAATCCGGTAGTGCGGTTCGGCGTGGTCCGCAGCCCCCAGAGTACGGAGTCGAGCTCCTCTACCCAGTGCGTGTTAGATTCCGTGAGGGACCTCACTAATCTGGGTTTGATGCCGCTCATGATTAGACCATTTGCTCGTTCGACTTGACCGTTAGTTTGGGGGTGATAGACTGAAGCGCAGTCGAGCCTGATGCCCATACTTTTGCACCAGAGTTTAACCTCGTCGGCCATGAAATTCGTGCCGTTATCAGTGATGATGCTGTGGGGGATGCTATAACGGTGTACTACCCCGGATATGAAGTCTATCACGGGTCCGGATTCGGCCGTTTTAACTGGCTTGGCCTCTATCCATTTGGTGAATTTGTCCACCATGACCAATAGGTATTTTTGCTTGTGGGTTCCCCCTTTAAGGGGTCCAACCATGTCAAGCCCCTAGACCGCGAACGGCCAGGTGATGGGTATAGTTTTGAGGGTGGTGGGTGGCATGTGGCTTTGATTAGCAAAGAGCTGGCAACCGACGCATCATTGGAGTAAGGCCTGAGCATCTGCCCGGGCAGTCGGCCAATAAAATCCTGTACGGAAGGCCTTGCCTACAAGGGCCTGGGCTGCAGGGTGGTGCCCGCCGAGTCCGGCGTGAATTTCAGCCAGGAGATTTCGCCCTTCCTCTTCGGAGATGCACCTTTGAAGGACTCCGGTTGTGCTTTTCTTATAAAGTTCTCCCTCATGGACCTTGTAGGCTTTAGATCGCCGAACTATGCGGCGGGCCTCATTTTGGTCTTCGGGAAGTTCCTGCCTAGTTAAATAGGCTAGGAATGGTTCCGTCCACGGGGCAATTACTGCCATTATTTCGTGGGCTGAGGGTGTTATTTCATTGGCTGAGCCACCGACTGTGTCAGAATGTTTCGTGTTGGGTGGCGCGGTTGGTTCCGGGTTGTTATTTCCGGACTCCTCTTCCCATAATACGGATGGCTTAAAGAGCCGCTCCAGGAAGATGTTTGGAGGGACGGCGTCGCGTTTTGCGCCGATGCGCGCCAACACGTCGGCTGCCTAGTTATTATCCCGGGCTACATGGTGGAATTCGAGTCCTTTGTACCGAGCTAACATTTTTAAGATAGCGTTACGATAGGCTGCCATTTTCGGATCCTTGGCGTCAAAGTCTCCATTTACTTGGGATATTGCAAGGTTTGAATCCCCGCGCACCTCTAGGCGTTGAATACCCATGGAGATTGCCATCCAGAGACCATGTAGAAGGGCCTCATATTCGGCTGCATTGTTGGAGGCCGTGTACATTATCTGAAGTACGTATTGGACTGTGTCTCCGGTTGGGGATGTCAATACGATGCCAGCCCCCAAGCCGGTGAACATTTTGGAGCCGTCGAAATGCATGATCCAATTGGAGTATGCGCCATACTCTTTAGGGAGTTTGGCTTCGGTCCATTCGGCGATGAAGTCAGCCAAAACTTGCGACTTTATAGCTCGCCGTGGTTTGTAGGTTATGTCAAATGGTAAGAGCTCAATGGCCCATTTTGCAATCCTGCCCATCTTGTCACGGTTGTTTATAATGTCGTTGAGAGGTACTTCGGAGGCCATTGTTATCGAGCACTCTTGAAAGTAGTGTCGCAGCTTCCGGGATGCCATGAACACCGCGTACGCTATCTTTTGATAATGTGGATACCGGGACTTGCATGGAGTTAAGACAGTGGATACGTAGTACACTGGTTTTTGAAGAGGGAATTTGTGTCCTGTTTCTCGTTCGACGACGAGCACTGCGCTTACAAATTGATGTGTTGCCGCGATATATAATAACATTGGTTCGCCTAGGTTGGGCACGGCCAGGACTGGATTTGTTGCTAATATGGCCTTTATTTCTTCGAGTCCGGCTGTGGCAGCATCCGTCCACTCGAAGTGTTCGGTGCGTCGGAGGAGGCGGTAGAGAGGCAATGCCTTTTCTCCCAAACGGGAGATGAAGCGGCTTAGAGCCGCCACACATCCAGTCAGTTTTTGTATTTGTTTGAGGTCTTTTGGGATATCCAATTGTGAGAGAGCTCGGATCTTGGCTGGGTTTGCTTCAATTCCTCTACCGGATACAAGGAAGCCCAAGAGCTTTCCGGCTGGTACGCCGAAAACGCATTTTTCTGGGTTGAGCTTAATGTCATATGCTCGGAGGTTGTCGAATGTGAGCCTCAAATCGTCTACTAGAGTTTCGACGTGTTTGGTGTTAACGACCACATCGTCTACGTATGCCTCCACTGTTTTGCCGATCTGGGTAGCCAGACATGTCTGAATCATGCGCTGATATGTTGCGCCATCGTTTTTGAGTCTGAAGGGCATTGTGTTGAAGAAGAATGGTCCGTATGGAGTAATGAATGCCATTGCAGCCTGGTCTATTTCCGCCATCTTGATTTGATGGTATCTGGAGTATGCATCGAGGAAACACAATGAATCGTGCCCCGTGGTAGCATCGATGATTTGGTCGATGCGGGGAAGGGGGAAAGGATCCTTTGGACATGCCTTATTAAGGTCTTTAAAATCGACACAAAGGCGCCATGATTTGTCCTTTTTGGTACCATTACCAGGTTCGCTAGCCAGTCCTGATGTTTTATATCTCTGATGAATCCGGCTTCTAATTGTTTGGCTAGCTCCTCTCCCATTGCATGTCTTTTGGGTTCGGAAAATCGTCGAAGAGCCTGTTTGACTGGCTTGAATCCTTTTAGGATATTTAGGCTGTGCTCTGCCAGCCTGTGTGGGATTCCTGGCATATCTGAAGGGTGCCAGGCAAAAATGTCCCAATTTTCCCAAAGGAATTCTCGTAGTGCGGCTTCTACATCAGGGTTTAATTGTGCCCAATGGAGGCCGTCTTTGTGGGGTCCTTTGGATGGACCTGGAATTTGACTATTTCGTCTGCTGGTTTAAAAGACGTGGACTTAGATCTCTTATCGAGTATCACATCGTCCCTATTCACCGTGGTGCGCAGTGCAGTGAGTTCCTCTGCCGCTATGGCTTCGGATAGTGCCTCTAGGGCTAGTGCGGCTGTCTTATTTTCAGCGCGGAGTGCTATGTCTGGATCACTGACCAGAGTGATGATTCCATTGGGCCCGGGCATTTTAAGCTTCATGTACCCGTAATGGGGTACAACTTGGAAAATTCTGAATGCCTCTCGCCCTGATAGAGCGTGATATCCGCTGCTGAACGGGGCCACTTGGAACATGACTTCCTCGGACCTGTAGTTATCCGGCGAGCCGAACACCACATCTAGTGTGATTTTTCCTGTGCAGCGTACTTCCCGACTAGGGATTATTCCTCTAAAGGTTATGCTGCTTCGCTCAATGAGGCTCCAGTCTATTTCCATTTTTTGGAGGGTTTCCTCGTAGATGAGGTTTAATCCGCTGCCGCCATCCATGAGTACCTTGGTAAGACGAAAGCCGTCCACTATTGGACTGAGGACCAATGCGGCTGGTGCTCGGGCTGTTCAGAATTTACGTTCATCGCTGGCATTGAAGGTGATAGCTGTGTCGCTCCATGGATTTGTTGTTGCTACTTGGAAGACTTCGGCGAGGCTGCGGATTGTTCGTTTCCGCATATTATTTGATGCGAAAGTCTCGAAGACTGTTAATACCGTACTGGTACTGTTGGGCTGGTTCTCCGGGGCTAGAAGACCTTCGCCACTTTTGGCCACCTGCCGTAGTATCCAACATGCTCGAAGGCTATGTGTTGGAGTGGCTCCCTCTGTATTATGGATTTTGTAGGGTCCGCTGAGCCATCCTCCAGTACGGTTCCGTACCCTTTAGGGGGTTTTTGCTTTTTGGTTTTTGACCCAGGTGTTTGAGCATGGTGCACCCTTTTATTCCGGACTAGGGTTGTGTTCAGGGCCGGATTGTCCCAAAATCTGGTTTCGGTTTTCCAGGCACTCTCCATCGCATAGTATTTTCGTACTATGGTCGCCAGGTCGGTGAAGCGCGTAACTTCGTGACGACTTATGGCGTTCATAATTCCCTTGTCCGTGCAATTGTTGTAGAAAATAGAGATTGCGCTTTCCTCAAGGCAGTCCTTTATCCTGTCCATAACCAGGAGGAATCTGGCCCAGTAATGATGTACTGTTTCATCGGGCTCTTGCTGTATTTGAGATAGATCGCTTGTGTTTGGGTGGGCGGGTGGAATTAAATTCGGAACCCCGCTCAATCTGAGGCTCAAAGGCCGAGGAGTTTCCGGATTTGGAAGCTTGGATTGCTGGACGTCGTCCAACGAATCTAGTCTGCTGCCTGACTTTAGGTTCAGTACTCGATTGACGTCCGTCCCTCCACGGGAATCCGGCATGGAGGGATCGGGAATCCGGACATAACTGGTTTTTAACATAGAAGAAGAGTCGTCGCGTTGTTCTTCTACCACAGCAACATGGTGGGTAGCCTGGGGAGAGTTAATTTCTCTCATATCAGTTTTAAGCCCAATCTGATCGTAGTCTGTAGCGACTCCCAGGGCGGCGATGCGATCCCAGAGCTCGTTTACGGAAGAGAGCTCCATCGGATCCAGTTACTCGGTGAATTCCGAGTTGACGCGAAGATCGCTTTTAATGACCCGAGAGGTCATCGTCGAAGCGGTGGCCGAACGGGCGGTCATAAGAAAACCACCTAGCCGGATAGCTTGATCGGCGGCCAAAGCTCCTTTGGCAATGGTACCGTCTTTAAAGACGGGAAGAGGCATCCTTCCTGATTGCAACGGCACAGAGGAACTCTCAATGAAAGCACCAATGTCGGTGTCAAAACCGGCGGATCTCGGGTAGGGGGTCCCAAACTGTGCGTCTAGGCGGATGGTAACAGGAGACAAGGGACAAGATGTTTTGCCCAGGTTCAGGCCCTCTTGATGGAGGTAAAACCCTACGTCCTGCTTGATTAATATTGATGATGTGGGTATTACAAGAGTAGATCTACCACGAGATCAAGGAGGCTAAACCCTAGAAGCTATCCTATGATATGATTGTTCTTCGTCCTATGGACTAAAACCATCCGGTTTATATAGACACCGGAGAGGGCTAGGGTTACACAGAGTCAGTTACAATGGTAGGAGATCTACATATCCATATCGCCAAGCTTGCCTTCCACGCCAAGGAAAGTCCCATCCGGACACGGGACGAAGTCTTCAATCTTGTATCTTCATAGTCTTGGAGTCCGGCCGATGATGATAGTTCGGCTATCCGGACACCCCCTAATCCGGGACTCCCTCACCTGGGTAGATGGTGACGGTCCGATCGTGGTAGATTGTGTGACCGTGTTGCACATCATTGGTACCATGGGTAACGACTGCTAAGGTAGTTGATCCCAATATGCCAAAGTCAGCTACAAGGTTCCAGGTTAGACCAAATCGCGGATGTAAATGCACATCCAGGATCGGCGATCTTATTTTGATCGGGGGATGACTGGTCCCTGCAAAATAATGGAGTACCATTAGGGATGCAAATGATGGTTTGTGCATTCCGTTTGTAATCTCCCGTACCGTAGGACGGCAACCAGATGAAACAAGTCCCCTGGCTTGTCACCCCGAAGATGCGACCTAGATGGCGCACGGCGTCTTCGAACGTGTAGGGGTACAAATCTGTCGTTGCCAACATGCGCCAGCCTCTGCCGTTACTGCGTCTTGCATTGATGGCAATCCTTATGTCGAACACTAGATGACATAGTAATCGTCATAGCCGCGTTGCTTTGTCGGCGGGTCCGCAATTTCTATCTTCTTCAATCTCATGTAGGCATCATCATACGTATTCAAGGCCAGCCAGTCTGGAAGGCCGATCCCAATGGTGGAGAAGGGCTCGACCGAAACGGCCGCACTGCTGTGGATGTTGTGCAAAATGATGGTGGTATCCGGCCGGAGGTATGCCAGCCAATCTTCGTTGGCACTGACCCAGACCTATATATAAGATGGTGGGCAGCGGAGAAATTACGGGATGGAAATGGAATAACTAAGTTCTACATGATCAAACTCCATTACTGACCTGCTCATCGGACAAAATCCGACTACCTCTCAACGTAGGCAACTCTAGCGGAGTCAACGTGCAACAATAATGGCCAGGGAGTGGTGGACTATTTGAAGTATTGTCCCATAGAAGAACCTTCTCCTCGAGGACGCATGGAAGACCAACAAGCATGGCCTTTTCCCAAGCCTGTTTAAGCAGCGTCTTGAAAAAGTTGGTGCAGGAAGCACCGAGTATTGTGGCGGTGAGGACGTCGGAGCGGCGTGCGATTTCTCCCAGAGGATTGTCGTCCAAGGTCTCCCAGCCCCGACGAGGAGGAGAACCGCCTGGCGAATCCATGGGAGCAGCGACAAACTGCCTTCTCTTCGGGGGGAGGGGAACTGGCGAGGAGGAGATAAGAGCGTAGTAACCGCAGGGCCTCGTCCCTTCCAACTGTAGATCGTTCCTCAGGGAAGGGGTGAGGCTATTATTTACTACTAGTACTAGCATTATGGAACATTATGGGATTGCATTATACTGTAAATAATAGCACTAGTAAGAAATTTTTGGCACTAGGTAGTAGTTTTTGGCATGGATTAAGAAATTTTGGGTATGTTTTTGCCATTTTTTGTACACGCCAACTAGTGTCAAAAACGTCTTACATTATGTGACGGAGGAGTACGTACTCTTACTGTAGCAGTACCAGTACTACTTGTCTCAACTAGTAGTGCGATGTACTGTACTTCTAGTCTAGTCTAGTATAGTGCACCAGTTTTGAACTCTTGAATCTCAGGGCCAAGGAGCTACAGTTGCAAGTGGAGGGTACTACTGTTCTCTAGAACCATCGCTGTACTATCAATGCAGGGGAAGTACACCTGCGTAGTGGCCTAGTGGGTACTCTCGGTGCTATATTCAGCCGCTCCTCTCACGTAGGAGTAGCTGGCCTACTCAGCCGCTCCTCTCATGCACACACTAGCAGCCTGTTTATCAGCGACGGTTACTGCGGGGGCAAAACATTTGAGTTATTTGATACAGGGAGACTAGGCTTTTCGCTTCCATTTGTGGAGGTGTAATGGATCTCGTCGAACTTTGTTAGTAGTAGTTCCTTCTTTATGAATGAGATGAAGCAAAGCTTTTGCCTCCGTTTAAAAAAAACATGTCAAGAGGAATTTCTTTTATAGTAGAGCCGATAATAGAGTGAAGTCCATGCGTGCAATGCCACAAGATACAGAGTAGTAGTAGAGCACTTTACGTACGGAGCCATATTGCACAGATCCCAATGCCCCGCCAGGCTTTTCCGGCTCCTCGGGCTTAATTGGGAGGCACTAGTTTAAATATTCTACTAGCTGATGAGGAAGCTGCAAGCAAGGTGCGGCTAGGGCGAGCACGCGAGCCATGGGATGCTGGGAAGGAAAACCCGTTCACGTGGCTAGCTTTCCAGTGCACCCAGATTGTGGGGCCGCACGTCCGTTCGACTTCAAAACTCAAACTACCCGTGTAAACTATTTTTTAAAAAAAAGGCGGTTGTGCGTTCGGCCGGGATCAAACCCACAAAATGAGGTATACACTCCTGCAACCACTAGTAGTACTCGTTCGAGTACAACACAACCTAGAATCACCTTTTGTCGCTAGTAGTACGTACATTGTTCCTTACAAGAAACCCCTAATAATGCAAGAAACCACTAAAATGCCAAGAAACTACTACCACTTGCATACATGGCAGACTTAAGATAAGACTACCTTATCAACCATTGTACATGCTCTTACCAACAAAAATCCTCGAGTAACCTCATACCTCCGGCCCGTCCACCTAGTCATCCTCGGCCATGGGACGCAGCTACCGCCGCCGGCAGAAGGCTAGGTCAAAGCCGCCGGTGGTGCGCAGCCCATGTTGTGGTAGCCCGGATGCCAGCTCCGTCCGGCGCTCGCAGCTGCTAGCTAGCCAAGATAGCTCCGTCTAGCTGCTTGTGTGCAAGGTTTGATAGCTAGATTGGCATGGCAGCGCAGTGGCTTGCTCGTGCACGCCACGCTTAGGCCAGCCACCTGGCTTGAGTGAAGGCCAGCGCGGCGGCTTGCTCGCTCGTGAGTCACGCTCGGGCCAGCCTGCCAACCCGTGCGGAGGCCAGCGCAGCGTCCGGCCCGTCCGGCGGAGCGGCGGCCAACTCGCACATCACCGGCGCCACCGAGAAACACGCATCAGTACTGTTTGAAGTAATGTTCAGAAAAAATAATGATTTGAGGAGGAATAACATGATAGAAGGTAAGATGTGGGTCCCTCGTGTCAACGGTCAAAAAAAATGTGTTGGTCTAAGCTGCCTCCTCAGGAAGGACGTGTGGGCCAAATCCTGTCATAAATGGGTTTAAACGAACCTAATCGGTAGGAGTACTAGGTAGTAGTTTTTGGCGTGGATTAAGAAATTTTCGGTATGTTTTTGCTATTTTTTGTACAATAGATTCTTCCTAGGGTTGGTTGAAAGATGTAGTTTTTTGTTAAATACTCTACATATTGTAAGTAGGAGTGAAAGTTAAGCTTTGGAAGCCAATAAGCAAGGCTAGTTACATAGTGCATGTACATGATTGAAAGTAAATATCAACCATGAGTGACTAATACCTTGATGGAAAACTCGAAACTATGGAATACTAGGAAAAAAATGCATGGTTGGAAATACTAGCAATGTTCATGTCCGTTGCAACAAATCATAATTAGAATAATACTTATTCACAAACTTGGTACAAAACACTCTAATTTTGATATACATATGTTGCAATTAGACACTAGTAGAAAAAGGGTCAAACGTGAAGCACATTAGTGCCGGTTTGTATTAGAGCCGGCACAAATGTATACTTTAGTGCCGGTTACAACGGCTAGCCGGGCCACTCTCATTAGTACCGGTTCATGGCTAACCTTTAGCACCGGTTCGTGCCACGAACCGGTACTAATGAGGGTGGTGGCAGGATGTTGTCAGTCTGGGCCCCCTCCAACACCTTTAGTACCGGTTCGTGCCATGAACCGGTACTATAGGTCCTCCTGCATATAAACCCTTCGTCCAGCTCGCTCTGTTCTTCCCCCTTTCCCCTCTCCTCTCCTCTCTGTTCTTCCTCTTCTCCCCTCGAGCTCATCAAACATTTTTCCCAAAATTTGTCAAGATTTGAAGGCCCCCATCCATTCAAGTGATCACAAAGGTTAGCAACTTTGTCCTTTCATCTCTCATTGCTAGATTAGCTCTTGCAATGCTTTATATAGTTATTAATTTGTGAGTTTAGTAATTTGGGAGGAAATATATATATGTGCTAGTATTTGATTTATATGCAATTTGAGGTCAAAATAACACTTAGTTTGCATATGTAGGTGTGGTTTACTTAGTGCCTTCTAAATCTCCGTCGTAACCACCGTCGATCGCCCGCACCGTCCCGTCGCCGGCACCCCCTTGTGGTGAGCCTCTTGTTCATGAAAATTTATATAAAAATTTAATGTTTGTGTGATTTGGATATATAGTTACTCGTATAATAATTATCTTACCCGTACGTTGTTTGTTATACATAGTGCCATGGTTTTGATATCCGTCCCCGTCGGCCCTCGTCCTTGTTATGATTCGGATGTGGTATATTCTCTTTTAAAACTATTTGTTGCATTTCTTGTTTATGACAAATTATGCCCACCAAGTTGACATAGATATTTTTATCTAGGAGGTATGTGAACCGGAAATTCCAACCGACCCTATTGTCGAGAGGTTAAATTTAGTTGAAAGAGAAAACGAGTACTTGAAAGAAAAATTGAAAAGAATTGAGGGGGAGAAGATGGAATTGGAGTTGCATGTTGCCGATGTCGTCGATGATCACAAGATCAAGATGGAGAAAATGCGCTTGAAGATTAGAAGGATTAGAAAATATGCCATCGATAGTGAGGCTTGGTATCATTATGCTGTTGGATCAATTGTTACCTTAGTTGCGATCTTGATCGCATTTGTTGTTGCATTTAAATGCTTTAGCTAGAGAGTTATTTGTTTGTTGCATTTAAGTGTTGTATGAACTTTATGTATGAACTTGTATTAATTTGGTCTATTCGGTGTTGTGTAATGAAGATGAGCCGGCAATGGATGTACGATGACCGTTGCTCTCCCCAGTTTGTTGAGGGCGTGCATACTTTTCTGCTTGCGGCTGAGGCAAACAAGTGGGCGGATGGTTTTATGCCTTGTCCATGTGCTGGCTGTAAGAATGGTCGCAATTACTCTACGTCAAGAACCATTCACGTCCACCTGTTTGAGTCCGGTTTCATGCCCCACTATAATGTTTGGACCAAACACGGAGAAAGAGGGGTTATGATGGAAGACAATGAAGAAGAAGAGGACGACGACAGCTATCCTGGCCATGGGTTCCCTGAATACGATGATACAACAATGGGGGAAGAACCTGAGCCGGTAATGCGGGAAGAATCTGAAGAAGAGGCATCAGATGAGCCCGTTGATGATCTAGGTCGGGCCATTGCCGATGCAAAGAGAAACTGCGCAAGTGATTTGGAGAAGAAGAAGTTGCAGCGCATGTTAGAGGATCACAAAAAATTGTTGTACCTGAATTGCGTAGGTGACAAGAAAAAGCTGGGCACCACACTGGAAATGCTGCAATGGAAGGCAGAGAATGGTGTATCTGACAAGGGATTTGGAAAGTTGCTGTTAATGATAAAGGATATGCTTCCAAAGGACAACGAATTGCCTGAGAGTACGTACGAAGCAAAGAAGGTTGTCTGCCCTCTAGGGTTAGAGGTGCAGAAGATACATGCATGCCCTAATGATTGCATCCTCTACCACGGTGAGTACGAGGATTTGAACGCTTGCCCGGTATGTGGTGCATTGCACTATAAGAACAGCCGCGATGAGCATGGTGATGTCGAGGGCGAGCGCCCCAGGAAGAAGATTCCTGCCAAGGTGATCTGGTATTCTCCTATAATACCATGATTGAAACGTTTGTTCCGAAACAAAGAGCATGCCAAGGTGATGCGATGGCACAGAGAAGACCGTAAGACAGACGGAAAGTTGAGAGTACCCACTGACGGGTCGCAGTGGAGAAAAATCGAAAGAAAGTACGGGAAGGAGTTTGCAGATGACGCAAGGAGCGTATGGTTTGGTCTAAGCGCAGATGGCATTAATCCTTTGGGGAGCAGAGCAGCAACCATAGCACCTGGCCTGTGACTCTATGTTTGTATAACCTTCCTCCTTGGTTGTGCATGAAGCGGAAGTTCATTATGATGACAGTGCTCATCCAAGTCCCTAAGCAACCCGGCAACGACATTGATGTGTACCTAAGGCCATTAGTTCAAGAACTCTTACAATTGTGGAATGGAACAGGTGTACGTGTGTGGGATGAGCACATGGGGGAAGAATTTGACCTAAAGGCATTGCTGTTCGTGACCATCAATGATTGGCCAGCTCTCAGTAACCTATCAGGACAGACAAACAAGGGATACCACGGATGCACGCACTGTTTGGATGATACCGACAATATATATTTGAATAGTTGTAAGAAGACTGTGTACCTGGGACATCGTCGATTTCTTCCGAGCATGCATCCCGTAAGAAAGAAAGGCAAGCATTTCAAAGGTGAGGCGGATCACCGGACGAAGCCTCGCCACCGTACTGGTGCTGATGTACATGATATGGTCAAGGATTTGAAGGTGATATTTGGAAAGGGTCCTGGCGGACAACCTATTCCGAAGGACGCTGATGGACGCGCACCCATGTGGAAGAAGAAATCTATATTTTGGGACCTGCCATATTGGAAAGACCTAGAGGTCCGCTCCGCAATCGACGTGATGCACGTGACAAAGAATCTTTGCGTGACCTTGCTTGGCTTCTTGGGCGTGTATGGGAAGACAAAAGATACACCTGAGGCACGGGAGGACCAGCAAAGTATGCACGGAGAAGACGGCATACATCAGTGTCATGCAAGCTACGCTCTTACCAAAGAAGAGAAGGAAATCTTCTTTGAATGCCTGCTCAGTATTAAGGTACCGTCTGGCTTCTCGTCGAATATAAAGGGAATAATAAACATGGCAAAGAAAAAGTTCTAGAACCTAAAGTCTTATGACTGCCACGTGATTATGACGCAACTGCTTCCGGTTGCATTGAGGGGGCTTCTATCGAAAAACGTTCGATTAGCCATTGTGAAGCTATGTGCATTTCTCAATGCAATCTCTCAGAAGGTAATCGATCCAGAAATCATACCAAGGTTACATAATGATTTGGTGCAATGTCTTGTCAGTTTCGAGTTGGTGTTCCCACCATCCTTCTTCAACATCATGACGCACGTCCTAGTTCACCTATGCGAAGAGATTAACGTTTTGGGTCCTGTATTTCTACACAATATGTTCCCCTTTGAGAGGTTCATGGGAGTCTTAAAGAAATATGTTCATAACCGTGCTAGGCCAGAAGGAAGCATCTCCAAGCGCCATCAAAATGATGAGGTCATTGAGTTTTGTATTAACTTTATTCCTGACCTTAAGCCGATTGGTGTTCCTGAATCGCGGCATAAGGGCAGACTGGATGGAAAAGGCACGCTAGGAGGGGAACAAATAATATGTATGGACGGACATTCTCTCACTGAAGCACACTACACAGTTCTACAGAATTCCGCCTAGGTGGCTCCGTATATGGATGAACACAAGAATTTGCTACGCTCCAAACACCCGGAGCGGTCTGATGACTGGATTACACGTGAACAAACCAGGAGTTTCGCCAGCTGGTTGCAGACACATACCATGCATGACACCTCTATTGAAGATGACATGTACTTGTTGTCCCAGTTACCATCTTCGAATATAATGACTTTCAAAGGGTACGAGATAAATGGTAATACATTTTACACGATCGCCCAAGATAAGAAGAGCACCAACCAAAACAATGGTGTCCGCTTTGATGCAGAAACCAAGACAGGAAAGGAAACATATTATGGTTATATACAGGACATATGGGAACTTGACTATCGACGTGGTTTAAAGGTCCCTTTGTTTCGGTGCAAATGGGTCAATGTGACACGAGGCGGGGTAATAGAAGACCCGCAGTACGGAATGACAACAGTGGATCTCAACAATCTTGCGTATGCAGACGAACCATTCGTCCTAGCCAATGATGTGGCACAAGTTTTCTATGTGAAGGACATGTCTACCAAGCCAAGAAAAAGAAAAGATAAGGAAGCGAATGCATCGTACGATGAGCCAAAGCGGCACATAGTTCTTTCTGGGAAGAGAAACATCATGGGAGTGGATGACAAGACAGACAAGTCAGAAGATTATGAAAAGTTTGATGAAATTGCTCCATTAACAGTGAATATTGACCCGAGCATCCCGTTAAATGATGAAGATTTTCCATGGTTACTGCGCAAAGGGACACATGCGAAGAAAAAGTTTCACACCCAAAGATCTGGGATGTGATCGGCTTCACTATCATCACTTTCTTCTGTGTTTCACACCCAGAGGGGAATCTCTGTAATAGTTAGGGTAGTTATGTGTTTTGGCATTTGAAACGCGAAGAAATTTTATGTGCAAACAAATTCTTTCATGCCTTTACTGATTTTTAAAGTTAAGTTATTCACAAACTAGTGATTCACACTAATTTCAAATAATTCAAAATTTAAACTATTCAAATTTGAAAACTACGGGCACTAACAGAAAGTTTGTAATTTTTTGTACCTAAAGCAAAAAAATTCACAAAGAAACTCTAAATACACAAAAAAGACACAAAAATAAATAAAGGAAAAATAAATAAAAAAAGCCCGCCTACTAGGCCAGAGCGGCCTGCATACGACTAGAAACCCAACCTGTTGTTAGGCCAGGATGCAGGCCCGCAAAGGCCAAGTGGGCCCACAGGGCAGCAAAGAACACGTAGGCCCGGTAGGCCTACTTTGGAGAGGAGCTCGAGAGAGCGACCGCACGGGGGTTTATAAACCAGTGCGGTCGCCCCTCGGCTAGCGAGGTGGGACTAAACTTGCCGCACCGCACCTGCGCCAGCGCACCCCCTTTAGTACCGGGTCGTGGCACAAACCGGTACTAAAGGGGGGGCCTTTAGTACCAGTTTGTGCCACGACCCGGTACTAAAGGGGGTCGCTTCCCGCCGCTTGGGCTGGCCAAAACTGGCCTTTAGTACTGGTTGGTGGCACAAACCGGTACTAATGGCCCCTCCTATATAGACAACACTTACGAAAAATTCAGTTTCTCATCTGGCTTCTTCTCCTCTGCACCGTCGCCCGCCGCCCCCGTCGCCGCCCCGTCCCCGTCATCGCTGCCCCGTCGTCCCCGTCCCCGTCGTCACCGCCGCCCCGTCCCGGCCCGTCCCGCGTCGTCCCCGTCCCCGTCGTCGGCACCACCCTGTACGTCCCCGT
>NC_041393.1:633952554-633977308 GCF_002162155.2 Triticum dicoccoides
CGTTGTCGCCGCCCCGGCCCGTCCGTCCCCGTCCCCGTCGTCGCCGCCCCGTCCCTGTCCCCGTCGTCGTCATCCCCGTCGTAGCCGCGCCAGTCGCCATCCCCGTCGCCGCGCGCCCGGCCCCCGTCGCCGCCCCCCGTCGTCCCTCGCCTCGCCGGTGAGCGCGCGCACACACACACACATACATTTTTTGTTTTTTATACAAATAGTTAGAAATTTTTCTGTTTTTTAGAAATTGTTAGAAATTTTTCTGTTTTTCAGAAATAGTTAGAAATGTTAGAATTGTTAGAATAGTTAGAAATGTTAGAATTGTTAGAATAGTTAGAAATGTTAGAATTTTTAGAATTTTTTCTGTTTTTTAGTTATAGAAATAGTTATAAAAAAGTAAGAATTTTTAGAATTTTTTCTGTTTTTTAGTTATAGAGATAGTTATAAAAATGTTAGTTATATATATAGAAATGTTATAATTTTTTTCTGTTTTTTAGTTATAGAAATATTAGAAATGTTATAGAAATGTTAGTTATATATAGCATTGTTAGAAATGTTATAGAAATGTTAGTTATATAGAAATGTTAGAAATTTTAGTTATCAAAATCCAATCATTAAAAAAATGTTACTTTTTGTGGGCATATAGCTAGTATTTGTTCTCGACGATGCCCGGCCCGCATCCTCGCCGTCGACCCGTCCACGACGACGTCCAGCCAACCCATGTCCGGGACTGGGCTCCACCGGGCTGGCACTGGGAGGAACCCGGCCCCGGGTCCTGTCGTCGACCCTGATCTCGTTTGGTGGCGTTCACGTGGGCCAGTTTCGGTGCGGAGGGACCCGGCCCCGCCGGAGGTGGTACGTCGCCGTGTCAGGGAGGAGGACGAGCACGTCCATCGCTACATGGTTGCGTTAGAGGGCGGCAGGTTCTCCAATACCTGGCAGTATCTTCGGGGATCTCACTTCAGCTATGATCCTGTGAGGGTTCCTTCTCTTTGGGTGTCCACCGCCCGCGCCGCAGGAACCGCGAGTTTTCTAGATTCTTCTGTAGTATTTGATCTGTAATTAGCTACCTAGCCAGTGATGTACTATTCAATATTATATATTATTCGAGAAAATGTATTCAAGATTATATCTATTATTCTAGACGATGTATTCGAGATTATAACTATTATTCGAGACGATGTAATATGAATACTAAATTGTTTTATATTTCTTTTGGATTAGTTAAATAAAAGCTATGGCAGACAATACCGACAGAGAGGGAGAACAGACCATGTTCGATATGATACGCGGGCCAGATGATGATCAGAATAAAGAAGATTATGACGGCTCCGAATTTCTAAACAACACCGGAGAGGGTGATATGATATTCGATCGCGACAACCGAATTGATGAAGTCATGAACTACGGTTATGACGATGACGAAGAACATGTTGATCCTGAAACAACAAAGACCGGCGAGGTATATATATTTATATAAGCAGGTATCGGGTGATCATCACATGTTTTAAATGACTTGCAGATATATTAACGAATCGATCTTTGTTCTTTCAGCCATCCGGATCGAGCAAATCTTCAGGCAAAAGGACGAAACGAGGCCCGAACAAAAAGTTGAAGGAGGGCGTAAAGTACAATATCGAGGCAGTCAAACCTAATGGAGAACCATTAGCGCCTAAGAAGATTGCGGACAAGTTCGTTCATCAGTGCAGAGTTCTTGTGAAGGACCAACTCCCGATCTCCCTTCAAGAATGGAGAGAGCCAGCAAAATACAAAAGATAAAAAGACAAAGAGGACGCTGCTCCACGTCCAGATGTTACTTTTGTCGACAAGAATCAAAAAGATCTACTTTGGGATACTCTCATGGAACATTTCACCCTACCAGATCATTTCACAGAAGCATATGTGCAGAAAGTCAAGGACGCTGCTCTTAGGAAGATGGCGGTTGCATTCAAGAACCACAAGAATCGTGAATGGGACAAGTACGTCAAGGGAGGAAGGAAGACTCCAGTATTCGAGGGAACACTAGAGAACTAACGTGCTCATTGGGACGATTTCGTGAAATTCAAGGATTCGGAATTAGCTAAGGAACGGTCGAGAATAAACAAGAAGAATGCCGAAAAAAGGATAAGTTCCATAAGCTGGGGCAAGGTGGCTATGCGGTGGCAATGCCTAAGTGGGATAAGTCTGAGAAAGAGATGGAGGATGCAGGTGTCACTCCGGTTACTAAGAGCTGGCCCCCCAGGTGCAGGACTTGGTTCTATGCGCATGGGGGGGAGTTGGACCCGAAGACAGGCAATGTTTCGACGAAGGCAAGTCTGAAGGGAGCCGATGATGCGATACTTGTTGCAATAGAAGAGGCACGATAGGGGGTGTTCCAGCCCAACAAAGAGAACGACGAGCTTACGCGTGCCCTGGGAAATCCTGAACACCCGAGAAGAACACGAGGCATGGGCGCTATTCCGTGGTATGAGGGGTTTTCAGACTGGAACAACGACTACAGAACCCATGCGAGAAAGAAGATTGCGGAGGAGAAGAAGAGGAAGATGGAGGAGGAGGAAAGGAAGCGGGACTATGAACGCCTTCAAGGCCTAGAAGCAAGTCAAGCGGAATTGGCAGTCAAATTCCAGCGGCAGCAGGAGCAGATCGACTCACTTACCCAGCAAAGGGGGTCTCAGCAGCTGCAGCAGCTAGCGGATGATCCAGCATTGGATAGCATCGGCCCATCCATGCCGAGAAGCAACGTGGGTTCGGCCGCCCCGGACGACGCAATGCTGGGTCGATACCCCATGGATGACATCACGGAGAACACTAACTGCGAGCTACACGTCAAAATGAAGAACATATCCATGAAGGTGGCGGACGCCGTTGCTTCTACAAATCCCCCCGAGGCAACCTTCCATTGCAACCCGATTCCAGCGGGCTATGCTCGTGTCTTGGTTGATGAGGTGGTGGACCCACCATATTCGGAGCTACAGCTTGACATTCCTGGAGGTGACGGCGAGCGCTTTCTCGGAGAGGCCAAACATCGTATCATCCTATGGAAAAAGGATTGCATCATCTTTCGAAGGCTACCGACACCGTGTTAGCCGACTCCTCGTCGAAGTCCACCATCGAGTCAGCAGTCTCCCGCTCCTGCAAGTCCACCAAGTCCGGCAAAGTGTCAGGCCACTCCTCCTCCAAGTCTGGCAAAGTGTCAGGCCACTCCTCCTCCTCCATGTCCGCCACAGCGTCAGACGTCCACTCCTCCTCCAAGTCCGGCACAACCTCAGGCCACTCCTCCGTGTCCAACTCAGCCCCGTCAGCCGTCTCCACCGCCTCAGCAATCGCAGAAGGGACACCCCGCAGTTATGGTGCGTAGCGGTACGAGTCGAGGTAGTATAGGAAGTACAGGCAGAGGCAAGCGATATAAATATGGTCCAAGCCTCACGCCTCTTCCGCAGAGGGCTTATGACAGGTCCGAGGAGGAAATCACAGCCATATCAAAGGCCGAGGTGGAAGCCCATTTTGCATCGAAACCGCCACCGCCGCCAAGGGAGAAAGTGCCTGAGGAAACGATTGACCACTTCATTCGTATGGCTCAACCACCAGCTCCCAAGCCTGTTGACACAGACTATGAGCGCCACATCAGGAAGTTAAATCGAGCATGTCTACAAAAGGAGGCGAGCACGTCTACATCGGGATCGAGCAAACAAGAAGCAGCTGACAAAAAATGCGGGAAAACCATTCCCCAGTTGGGAGAACAAGCGGCGCAATCGATCCCCTCGCTTGTTGTGCCAACAACACGTGACAGTACGCGCGCCCAATATTATTGTGGGCAAATAGTGCACGTTCCCGAGGTGGGCAATGTAGTAATAACGGAGGAGCATATAATGCAGGCTGAAGTTCGCAACATCACTGTTGGACAACTCCTCGAGATCGAGCCCATGCCTGTGCTTAGAGAGGATGAAATAAAACGGAAATATGTCCGGGGCCAACCTTTGGTCGCGCCAGACAAGGTCAAGAACCTCCCAACGAGAATGTATGAATTGCATCAATGGTACATGAACATTACCAAGATTTCAGATCGATTTTCCCTCATGGTGAATGTCAAGGAGGAGCATTACTTCCATGAGAAAGCTCTGTCCGTTGAGTATTCTGAACTGTTTCAGTTATACAATCAAGACGCACTCGACAAATCTATCGTCAGTTGCTATTGTCTGTAAGTGATTTCTTTCTGTAATTTAAGTCTCAAGCTAGCTGTAGTGATCCTTTTGATCAATCATTACCTGTAATTATCCTCACTATATTCTTTTCTGTGGTATTATGCAGGATGAAGATGTATGAAATGAGAAAAGGTGGACGCTTTGGCATTGGGTTCATTGACCCAAACACCATTAATGAATACACATGGCGGACAAATGCACATCATCAAAAGGACGTAGAGGACAACATGCTAGAGTTCTTGAAGCGCCTCAAATACAATGAAGACATACTACTTCCTTACAACTTCCAGTGAGTCACACTGTCTTGTACTACAAATTCTCTGTTTTTGCCTACTAGCTAGCTACATGTTTTTGCTTACATATGCCCGCTTAATTAAGACATGCAAACGTGTGTGCATGCAGATTTCACTGGGTCTTGTGTATCATTAAAGTTGACGACGGAACAGTTGAAATACTGGACTCACTACTCAAAGCAAAAACTGACTATAACATCTTGTTTGGGATAGTCAGCAGGTAATTTCAATCATTATTAACTATATATCTCGGCCTATTTAGTTCGTCATTTCATGATATGAACTATTTAATAGCCCCTTTATTCATTTTCTTTGTCGGCGGGGCAGGGCTTGGGCAAGGTTCATCAAGGTCACGGAAGGCGAATGGAAACCAAAGCTTAAATGGCTTCAATCCAAGGTAAGTAATTAAGTAGTACTAGCTAGCTAGCTAGCTGCCATCTCTTTAATTATCATGCTTGATTAATTATTATCTGATCAAATTCTATTCTCGTAAAGGACCTGAAGTAGGCGCAAGGGACTGATCTGTGTGCATTCTGCGTTTGCGAGAACATTCGCATGATGGCGTTCGAAAGGAGCAGATCTCAAAGACAGGAATGGGTACGCTTGTCAGAACACTATTCACAATTTTTACACCATTATCAATATCTAGTCACACAAACTAATACACATGCATATTGATCTCCTTCTTAACAGTTCAAAGAGGTGCGGGAGAAGCTCCTACAAACAGAGCGCGTAGAAGCACTTCAAGAGGAAATAGCGGGATTTTTGCTCGACCAGGTCATAAATCCGAAGGAAGAATACTATTACCCGCTACCGCCCCCATGAAAACCACTTCCAATTGTCATCGTGCTCCGAAGGCACCAATTAGGCTAATGCCACTGGCTCCGAAGGCAACATGCATATGTAGGAGAAATTGTATATAGCTATACATGTGTGTATGTGTGAATTAATTAATATGGTGGTTTGTGAGACATTGATGATATATATATATATATGCATGATTGGTTCTACTAGAAATTCTATATATATATATATATATATATATATATATATATATATATGCATAACGTGTACAATGTGTAGTATCGTAAAATACCAGCAAACGAAAAAGAATTAAAATGGAAACACAAAATTAAATGAAAAAGAAATCATAAAACTAAAAACCCCCAAACCTTATAGTACCGGTTGGTCTTACCAACCGGTACTAAAGGGCTCCAGGCCCCCGGAGCTGGCTCGTGCCACGTGGTTGCCCTTTAGCACCGGTTCGTGCTGAACCGGTACTAAAGGGGGGGCCTTTAGTGACCACACTTTAGTGCCGGTTATGGAACCGGCACTAAAGGGCCTTACGAACCGGTGCTATTGCCCGGTTCTGCACTAGTGAGAATATATTCCTTGGGCTGCTTTGGTGAGGTCAGGGAGGGATGTGGTTGGTTTTAAGATACTAATTATGGGTTTTTCTGCAAATTGGTAGACAAGTGGGATGTTGGTGAGAAAAGGCAACAACTTACCTCACAATCTTTAGATGTAGATCTAATGGTCAGAAACGACGGATGGCGGACACACCAGCATACCAACTTAGTCTTGTGTAGGAGTACTGGCAAGATCCAAGCATTGCATGGAACATCAAGATGCATTTTTTTGTAAAACACTTGTTGTGATTGACCCTTGCGGGAGTAATCCCATGTGTAAAATCTAATGATATCTTGATAAATATGAGATAAGGTGAAGAGGAGTGGAGTGTGGTGGTGGTTGGTGGTCGGACTGAGCGGAGGCATGGGATTGACGATGCCAGCAGCGGCCACCAGGCCAGTTTGTTCCAGAGGCTTCCTTTCTTAATTGCTCAAGAATGAGGTTTGTTGGAGATAGGGATGAATGAGGGAAGGACTTGTCTGCAGATGTGGAGAGGGATGCGGGTATCTTTTAGTTTAATTTCCATCGGCCAGATATAGATCGGACGGTCTATATTGTAAGATGGCACACGTACCATCATCACCACCTCGGGTTTTTATAAGAGAAGAAATATAAGTATGGAGATAGAAACGTATTATCGATTCTTACTTTCCGTAAACTAGCATCTACATTCTATTCAACGCCTCGGCATCTGGGGCCTTAGCACAATGACTTCTCGACTGTGTAAAACAAAGATTTTCCTGTCCCCGACAAGGAGGTGGTGACGGTGGCGCATTTTTTGGCTTGCTCTAGTCCTAGTAGTCATACTAGGTGGTCTAAGCACGTGTAGATTTATTGTTTTTCACTTCTCGTGTTTGCTGTACTGCCACGACTGTTGATGAATAGACGGTAGGTTATTCACGGGGAAACCCTTGATGAGCGTGTTTGCGAGAGATAGAGAGACATTGTGCGTGTGTGATATGTTGGAGACTGAGGCAATGATAACAGATTCTTTGTGTTTATGTGTTTGGAGGATAGAGAGAGACATGTACATGGGGCTTTGTGTTGTGTAACATGGAGACACATATACATAATTAGAGAGTGAGCGTGTGAGATACACATACGGATATGGGGAGAGATGAGGATCCAGATAAATGGGTGTTTGTGCATGTTTGTGTGTGTTTGTGCACGCATTTGTGTGTGAGAGGGAGAGAGTGTAAGTGGAGTAGAGAGACCACTGATGATGTAATCCTAGTATAAGGGAAGGGGAAATGGTGTGACATGTGTAGTAACGGGATAGCACGGGTGCGGGCTGGGGGAGTAGACTATTTGGAAGAGACATCGAGTGTGTGTGGGAGAGGGGTGTGAGAGCGAGAGAAAGAGAGAGCTAGCGACGGAGAGAGAGAGAGAGAGGAAGAGAGGGGGCGAGAGGTGTCGTTTGTGTCCATAAATGGCGTATATATAGGGAGACAATGTTGATGTTGTCCGAAATTGGCCTATGAACGGAGACACAAGGGAAGCGAGTCATCATGTGTGTGATAGGGACTTCATGAGAGATCTAGCATATATGGTGTAGAGAAGAATGTGCAAAATCGAGAACGATTATACATTAGGGAGCTATGCAAAGAGTCATGACATATATGTATGCAGGGAAGGAGCTGGGGCGGGTCCGCATGTTGGAGAGATAGAAAGAGGAGAGTGGTGCACAAGGAGACAAAGTGTGCTTGTTTGCAGTGGGGGTGGTGTGTGAGGTGAGTGCGCGAGAACCACATAACTTGGGAGATAGACGTTTGGGGGCGATGTTGTGTGTATGGGAAATATACACTCTACATAGTGCGTGTGCTTGGGTAAGAGAGATAGCGGGAGACGTAGAGAGTGAGGGAAGAGATGTGTGCATGCCCGAGAGACAAAGTGATAGAGACCTATGTTGGGGTCTAGACTTTACAAGAGAGAGGGGTGTTAATGTGCTCGTGTGTTGGTGTTTGGGGGAGAGAACGACTCTCTATGTGTGTGTGTGTGTGGTGGTGGTGGTGGTCGTGGGGGGGGGGTTGACTTCAGATAAAGAGTGAGGTGTCTATATTTGAGGGACTTTAGCGTAATTGAGATATTGTGCACTCATGGTTGATCCATTTGTTTCACAGTTTGTACTATGAGATAACGATACTTTTGAACATGCGTGATATACCTTGATGTACCAGAATTACAAACCTAAGATTGGAATTTTGGAATTTGACTCCATCATTAGCTTTTGTAATTCATTTAAACGGAGGTACATTTTTTAAGCCGGGATTTTGTGATTTCAAATTCATATATCAAACCTAGAGATATACACATACGGGCATGTTCAAACTTTATAATCATCCACTTTATTCATGCACATACACATTTTTGCTTTTGTCATCATATTTAGGATAAACACATTTCGAATTTCATTTGAATTGGACAGTATGATGGTATTTGCTTGTAGTAGCTCAATGATCTATATTTGAATTGAATGGACAATCTAAGTTTCGAGTTGGAGACACTGATTTTCAAAACTTGCACATTTTTTTGCGTACAAAACAAACAAATTGTCGGCCATGATATCATAGTCGGCCGTACGAGAGCACAATACTTATAATTTTAGGCGCCAAAAGCTTTCAAACTTCCCGCTCACATCGAAATATCACACGCCCGAAAGTTTAGCCCTGCGATATTCCTGTTTTGCCCCTGCCACATGAACGGAAAAGGGCTGCTTTGGTAACTCCATTGTTTTCCCCTCTTTGGCCCCAACATTCTTCCCAGAACCCCTCCCCTTCCCCTCCCCGACCCCCAACCACGGCAAGCCGCCGAATCTAGTCCTCCGCCGCAGCGGTGGAGCTCACACCCCGCCGGATCTACCTTCCGCACCTTGGAACCCCGAACTGCCAACTCACCACTTCACCGGAGCCGCTTTAGCGACTGGCTTGTCCACCGCTCCAGATCTCCTTAACCGCCATCATGGTCCACCACACCTGATCTGCTTAACCGGCACCCTCCACCACAATGTAGGGCCTTCATTGACTCCCTCGTCTGCCCCTTCGCTGGCCCTTCATACAAGCCCTCGTTTGACGCAACAGATCCGCCTCACCGAAAGCACTATACAACGCGCCCGCCGAAGCCTTCGTCCACTGCACCAAACCCGCTCCACGGACGCCATATTCAACTCCACCGGCCCTGCTTTACCGACGCCGCAGCCTCATCAGGTTATTTCGATTTGTTCTCCTTCGGTTTTTCTCTTTATCAGGTTATGCCAACAGGCGCCGCAACCGTAGCACCGGAGCAGCTTCAGCGATAGCGACAGCCGACCCGAACTCAACCGCACACTACTAGGAAAAGGGCTATAGATGGAATTGACACTAATGGCGCACCAGACATGTGGTGCGCCATTAGTATATACTAATGGGGCACCACACCTTGATGCGCCATTAGTGTTGAAACTACTAATGGCGCACCCTGCTCACGGTGCGCCATTAGTACCGAAATTTTTTTTGAACTAGTGCGCATGTCCGAACATACTAATGGCGCATCCTCTGGTGGTGCGCCATTACTAGTTGTAACTAGTAATGGCGCACCGGCCGGAAGGTGCGCCACTAATGTTATTTTTTTATTATTGTTTTTATTCCTTTTTTTGCAAAAGTACTAATGGCGCACCATCTGGGGGTGCGCCATTAGTAACCTGGATTACTAATGGCGCATTTGTTGCTGGTGCGCCATTAGTAAGTGGGCAGCAACAAGATATTTTGGACAGCCTCTCCTCCCACACTCACTTTCTCCCCACTTCATTCTCTCCACCGCCTCCTCCTTGTCTCGGGTGCCTCCTCTTTTTCACCTCATTTCCACCATAGATTCATTCAAATTAAGTGGTTAAGTTACCTTGTTTTGCTAGGTAAGTAAGGGGGGAAGCTATATTTATGTTGTTCTCCCTACAACAATGTGCACATGCACTTTTTATGGCCTAGCTAGATCTATGTATGTTCGTGGTGTTGCATATGTTTGTGGTGTTGCATATGTGTTTGTGTTTGGAGGTGTACCGGAATTTGAAATGCGATAGTTGCCAATATTTTGCCGAAATGTTGATTCATTTCCGTTTCGGCGAGAATTTTGGCATTAAGCATTCTTTTTGGTCCTATTTTTAGGGAAGGTCATGCCAAATTTTTTTCTTGGTTCTAAAATATCGTTTTGCTCTACCCCGCAGGTGACCATGGTCCGCACGATGACCGAAGGCATCGTGAATAGGTTTTTGAGGTCCGCGAAGGCCGAGATGCTTCAAAAGAACGAGACGGAGATAAGATGTCCGTGTCGAAGATGCAAGCTGAATAGCCTTATTGCGGACCCGGATTCCGGGCAGGTGCGGGACCACCTGCTCTTGCGTGGTTTCATGGATGGCTATCGGTGGCAAGGTGATGAAGATGACTACGAAGTCGTCCAAGGGGGCCGGGCAAGAAACGAGGAAGGGCAACAAGACAACCACCGCGGCTCGGGGGGGCGAGAAGACGAAGAATCCCCAGGAGATGATCACGACGGTGATGCTGTACACAGTCATCATGTAGAAGATGCAAGACATGATGATGATGCCGGTGGAGCAGACGACGCTGGACCATCGATGGGCTGGGTGCAGGACCCTCATATTCAAGAGCTGCTTCTCAAGCAGACGGATAACGCAAGAGCTGCCACCCGAGAGAAAGCCAAGATGGATCAACTTGAGTTAGACGCGGTTACTCCATTGTATGAAGGATGCAGGCCCGAGGATACCCGCCTGAAAGTAACGCTCATGGCTCTGGAGATGAAGGTAAAACACAAAATGACCGACGCATGCTTCGACGAGAACATGTCATTCTGGCACGAACGTCTTCCCAAGGGGAACAAGTGCCCGACTAGTTTGGAGGAGGCAAAGAAAATCGTGTGTCCTCTGGATTTACTGTCAGGACCCCGACTCAATGCCACATCGATCTAGCATGTAACACCTCATATCACTTTGCGGCCTCACGCACGGTATTCCCACGGGTGTCGCCTTACCTTAGCCCGGGACCGTTTGCGCCTTTTGGCACACGTATATGACGGTGTCGCTAGCATCCATATGATAAGGAGCCCGGGCTGACATGGCTAGTCGTAAACCCAAAGTGCCACGGACTTACAGGGACAGGCATCCATGACCCAGCATCGAACGTGTCGGTCATCAACGAGTGAATCCAGGCTGTAGCACTGGGCTAGCAGGACTCCGGTGAACCGGGCTATAGCAGGCTAACAGGACTCCGGTATTCATCGCGTGACATTTCCCCGAAGGGACAGACACAGGAACGAGGAAGGACACATGCCAGCCAGCCTAAGTGATCCGGAGCAGTAGCAAGCTACCATGGCTCGGTGGAAACACTAGGAGACATTTCCCGGTAAGAGAGGCTACTAAAGATAAACAACTAGATAGTCAGATCCCACACATACCAAGCATTTCAATAACATACACACAATATGCTCGATATATGCAAATACAACATGGCATCACAACATGACTCTATGACTCGAGTATTTATCCAATAGGCTCCGGGGAGCGAGATATTACAAACATGAGTCTCATGACCCAACATTCAGAGCATACAAATAAAAGCACAAGCGGAAACTATCATGTCTGAGTACAGACATCTATAAATGAAAAAGGCTGAGAAGCCTGACTATCTACCAGATCCTGCCGAGGGCACAAGATTGTAGCTGAGGTATCAAGCTAAACATCGAAGACCACGCGGAAATACTAGTGAGACTGAAGTCTCTCTGCAAAAACATAAAATAGGCAAACGTGAGTACAAATGTACCCAGCAAGACTTACATCAGAACTATCTACATATGCATCATTATCAACAAAGGGGATGGTGGGGTTTAACTGCAACAAGCCAGCTTTGACTCGGTGGCTATCCTGAACTACGACTGCAAGTAACTCTTTTGAGGTGGCGCACACGAGTCCACATATTCACCATATCAATACCCCACTATGGATCCGCTCCCGTCTCCCTACGAGAACGCCATCCACAGCACTCACGCTTATCTTGCGTGTTTTAGAGTATCCACTTTCACTTGTCTATGAACTGATATAAGCAACCCAGAAGTCCTTTACCGCGGACACGGCTATTCGAATAGATGATGATAACCCTGCAGGGGTGTACTTCTTCACACACGCTCTCACCACTTACCGTCGTTTACACGACATGTACTCGGCAACCTTCAAGCGGAAGCCCAACGTGGGTGTCGGCCATGACCTACCTAATCACCTAAGTCTCTAGTCCAGGTTTATCGCCTATTCGGGTTCCATCCATGAGGAGATCCGGCCGGAGTTTCGCTCACAGCCCCAAACGATGTGAACAGGGTTCCCAAGACACCAAACGGGCGCCCGGTACACCGTGCCACGTGCCTACCGCATCACAGCCCACCCCTACGGTCAGCGCTGCCCACGGCCTCCAGCATACTACAAACACCAGAAACTACTTGCAACTCCTGGACAGAGGACAAGGGTGATTAAGAAGCCGAGAGGGTCCATTGGTTTCGGGCCCAATGCGTGGTAGTAGCTGAATCATGGATCACAAACACAGAACTCAGTTCCTGAGGACGGCTGCAATGAGACAACCCACCATGTACTCCTACATGGCCTCTCACCGCTACCTTTACCAAAACGTGTTCACACACTTAGCTCACACACAGTAGGACATGTTCACACGCCTCTGATTCATCCCCGATGAATCAGACATGACTCAACTCTAAGCAGTAGCAGGCATGACAACAGACATAATTGAGTAGGCACATCAGGGCTCAAACAACTCCTACTCATGCTAGTGGGTTTCATCTATTTACTGTGGCAATGACAGGTCATGCAAAGGATAAAGGGGTTCAGCTACCGCAGCAAGTAACAGTTGAATCGTTGTTGTCCTAATGCAGTAAAAGAGAGCAGGAGCGAGAGAGTGGGATTGTATCGGAATGAACAAGGGGGTTTTGCTTGCCTGGCACTTCTGAAGATAACACTGAGTCTTCATCAGTGTCAACGATCACATCATCGGTATCACGTCTATCGAGAGGGGACAAATACCGGCAACATAGAAAGGAACACAATCAATGCAATGCACAATATGATGCATGATCATGACATGGCAAAATGAATGTGTTTTGAGCTAATGCAACTAGCAACAGATTAAATGAAGTCGGTTTGAATACAAGATTCAAATTCAAACTCCATATGTGATTATTCAAATGCCATTTAAATGATTTGTGCTAAACAGCAGCTATAAGTTGTTCTAACATGCATGAAAATGGTACAGATGGATTCCTTGAATTTTTCTGATAATTTTTCATATATAAATTATTTAATTTGGAGTTACGGTTGAATTTCTATGATTTATTGAAGTTTTAGCTATTTTCTGGAATTTTCTGAATAAAAACAAATCCAGAAAACATTACTGCGTCATCCTGACGTCATGATGACGTCAGCAGGTCAACGTGGCACAGTCCAGTCAAACCTGACAGTGGGTCCCGCATGTCAGTGAGATTAGTTTAGTTAGAACTTAATTAAACTAAACTGGGTTAATTAACAGGGTTGGGCCCCACCTGTCAGTGAGTCAGTGGGTTAGCTAACATTTAATTAGCATCTAAACTAAATTAGCAGGGCCCCAGGCCCACATGTAAATGACCCAGGGGAGGTCAAACCCCGGGTCAACTCGCCGGAGTTGACCCGCGGCTCGTCGCCGGCGGAGCCAGAGACGGCGGAGGGGGTCGGGATTCCTCCTCCGGCGACCAAATGGCCGGCGGAGGGCAGCTACGTGACGCTGAAGATCCCGCGCGTCGAGTGGTGCGGTCAGTTAGGCCGGGGGCGACCTATATCGACGGCGGCGAGCTCAAAGGCGGCGGCCGGAGTACGGCAAGGTCGGGGTTGGCGCTAGGGGGCATGGCAGGTCGCACGGGTGGGCGCGCTCGGCTCCTGGAAGGGTGCTGAGCACGTTGCCGTGCTCGGGAGTTAGCTACGGTGGCTCTAGCACCGTCTGCGTCATCGCCGGCGGCGAGGAACGGTCGGCTCCGGCAGCCAGGGTGGTTAGAGGGCGCGGACGGGCACGGAGAGAGAGGGGAAATGGACAGGGGCTCACGGTGAGTTCGAAGAGAAGGTCGGCGTGCTCGGGGAGGCGATGGAGACGGCGAATCAACGGCGGCGGTGGTCGGAGCCCGAGGTGGAAGACGACGGCGATGGCGATGGTCCGGGCCCTCCCGGCTTGCGTGGCTCATCGAAGATGAAGAAGACAACGTGGCGGAGCTTCTGGGCGCGTCGGGTTTGCGTGGGGTGGCCGGTGGCCGCGAGGGAGCTCGTCGGTGGCGGCGGCTCCGTTCGGTCGCGGGAGGTAGAGAGAGCAGAGGGGGAAATAGGGATGGAGGGAGAGCGAGAGGGGTTCCAGGGAGAGTGAGAGAGAGGCCAGGGTGTCGTGGCGTCTCCAGGCGCATCGAGGAGGGAGGCAAGCAGGCAGGAGGTGGCCAAGCGCGACGGCGGTGCTCGCCACCGAGCTGCTTCGTGCGCTGGCACGGGAAGAAGACAGGAGAAGGGGGGCCAGGTGGGCTGGGCCGCGCAGGTGGGCTGCACAGTGTTGGGCTGTGGGTGGCTGCCAGGTAAGCTGAGGTAAGTTCTCTCTCTGCTTTTATTTATTGTTTTCTATTTTGTTCTGTTTTATTTTGGTTTAGTAAAATACTAAACCATTTTATAAAATCCTGAAAATAATTATGTGGCTAGAACTAAAATATACCAAACCACATAAAATGTTCCAGTAATTATTGGACATATATTATTTATATATCAAATATATATCCAATGCAAATAGCTATTTATTTAATTCAAAGGCCCAAAATAATTAACTCTGAGATACCAAAAATATTGTTTTGAGTTTTACCTCTTTGCAATATTTTCAGAGACTAAGAGGAGCATTTTCTTGGACTTCTTTGAGGAGATTTTAATGTTGATCATTTTTAGAAGGTTTCTGAGGCTTTGAAAATTCCTCAATTCAAATTTCATTTGAAATAAAACATGATGCTCACATGAGGGCTAGCCTAGTGCATTACCAGAAGCTAGGGATGTGACAACTCACCCCCACTAAACAAGAATCTCGTCTCGAGATTCTAGCGTAGGGTAAGATGAAGGGGGAACGCAAACTAGTATAATCTTCACGATCCAGGTTGCACTTCAAATGAACGTTGATTTGAACACCATCTTTGTCTTGATGTCTTGCTCTGAGAAATCCTGCCAACATGACATGGAGGGAAGAAGGAGACTCTAGAAGGGTCGATCTTCTCGAAGATCGAACAACTCACGGAATGAGACATAGGACCATCTCTCGGGTTGAGACACGAGATACACATCAAGAGGGGTGGAAAGAAACGGATGACGAAGGTTCACTAGGTAGACAACGATTCCACACCTAAGAAGGTGGTAAACGATTGTCCACGTAGCGAGGAGTTGAGTTGCCATGATACCACGACGAAACATCCTGAAGGAGGGTGATTCGTAGATTATCCCCTTAAGTGGCAAAAAGAATTACCTTTGATTCAAAGATCATTGGAACTCTTTATACAAGCCTAAGGCAATCACAAGCGATCATTTGGAGGGGGTCGGTAGAATGGCATACTCGGACTTGGATGATGTGGATTACCTTGTTGAAGACAACGTAATGGATGAATTTGCTTATCACCGGAGATGGAAGAGACCCATGGTACAATGGCACATTGGCGGTGCAAGCTAGGAACAAAATGCAAATGCTGGGAATGATTCTGGTAACTGGGGAAAAACCCAACAATAGAGAGTGAATTCACTGTTTGAAAAGGTCATAGCATTGCCGAGGAAACTGAGAGGAATCCCAGTTAGTGCCGATGATAGCACGTAGCGCTTGTGCGTGCTCTCAAGAACTTGAGCATTTCCATATTCATCAAGGTTTTACCAACATCCGTGTCAAGGATCCTGGCAACACAACTTGCTACCATGATGAATGATGATGGATGATGCAGATGCAAAGGAAGATAACACTTCTCAGATTTCATCTTAGCAGGGCCAAGGGAATAAAATCTGGATGATCGACCGAGAGACATTTAGCACTCCGCTTCTAATGTTCTCCTTGATGTGCTAGCGTAATCCACCCATAGATATGGTTTGATATCTAGAACATCAAGTAAAAGGTCGGACTTCGGAACACAGAAATCCATAGGGGCAACTAGGGAGTAAACCCTACGAAATCCCTATGGGGAGGTGGCCAACTTCTCCAATCAAGATACTACAATAATAGGTCTCCTGGCGAGGTGTGTTGGCCACGACATCCACCTTACCGGTTTCCGAGGGACCGATATTATAGTTCTTGGGAAATGTTCCAACCATCATATCTGCCTGAGATTCAGATCTGGTTGGTGTCAGGATATTCCAGACTCATCGAGTCTAGAAAGAAAAATGAAAGTTTGCAACACAAATCGACGAGATGACGTTGCGAGATTCTCGGGAAATGGACTACGGTAGCGAGCTCCAAAACATGAGCTGGTTCTGCTACACACATGTGAACACGCTGTCCCAGACAAGCATGACCACATAGTAGTCTTATAATAAAACACTACCGAGTTCAGGTTGGGAAACCATCATTGCGGTTAACGAAGTCCTTACATAAGTCATATGATTAGCTCTTATAAAGAAACTTCTTCGCTTTGAACAATTCAATCAGTGGCTTGGTGTGCTAGGGACACATATGGAATGAAGGTTGCGAGCCTGTCAAACCATAGCATACTTCGCACATGCATGACTGACTTGGGATGGTACCAAGGAGAAAAAAAAACAATCTTTGAACAACTCACGGCGGCAACTTGCTCTAAATGCACGTGAATCAGAGAAAGTCACTTGTTTCATCAAACACATACTTAATGAGTTAGCATGAAGAAATGCTTTCAGAAGTTCCCAACACTAACTTGTTGTCCAACAAGATCATGGAGGAGATGACGATGTTGTCAATGGGCTCAACAACAATTCATCTGGGTTTCCTTTTAAAAGGAATTCCATAGTTAAGTGAACAAGTGATAGCATTGGTCAGACCCAAAAGATATAATGATGTATGCTCGAGGGATCAACCACGAGTAAGACAACATTACGAATATCGTTGGTTCTGGTCTGATTGGATGATAGCCCATACTCCAATCAAAGGTTGGGTAAAAATGATAGGTCCATTAGCTGATCACGAGGTTCAGTCGATGAAAATATCAACTTTCTTCAACACACACTACACAAGAATATCCCTTTGGAACGAACTAAGTCAGGCAAGCTTTTATCATCCAACTCTCCAAGTTGTTGTCTAGCTTAACCAACTAGCTCAGGGGTATCCAACACGGATTCTTGGAGAAAGGGTGGTTTACAGGATAAACCAACTTGATCACGAGCTCAACATAGCGGTCAGGTGACAACCTCGTAATACTTCCGAGAAGATATTCGGAAAATCACGAACCACCGATATGTTACTAAGCTCGAGAACAATCTCGCTTTTGAGGGCAAGACGATATGATCAAATGAGTGAGGACTTGACAAGATCCTAACTCATCAATCGAAGGGTGCACCGAAATAAGGACTAGGTAGCACGATCAGTCTTAGAAGGATGATTCAAAAATCAACACGCTAAGAATGAAATTATTGTCCTTTAACTACCAAGCAACAAGGTTGCTAGGAGTATTGATTTCACACATCACAATTCATTTGTCGGTATTCCGGTTGCATCAACACGAAGACCGAGGAATGACTAATGATGGTGAGAAGTATCACTACGTCAAAATTCATGAGAGTTGGTGCAGTTCTCATGACAATTTTGACATAAAGATGGTAATACTCCAAGGTAAAACAGAACAAAAGCTGAATTGGCATTTTGATCTGCGGAATACCACTGCTTTGACCCAATCCTGGAAATGGATAAGGTACTGGAGTTTGTTCCTCCTAGTCATTCTGGAATAGAATGGCTTGACGGACCACAGGAATAATAAGCATTGATAACACGAATGCACAATTACTCCTGACTATCAATTGATAGACGAGGGTCAGAAAACAACTAAAGAGGGACAACTCAAAGGAACATACGATTTTCTGAGTTGTGGATACATGGATTAGTATGCCGAACAAAGTTCAACATAATTCTTCCGGATAACCCATGCAGAAAGGTTGAACTGGCAGAGCCACAATATAGAATCGAGAACCCATCGAGAGCACTCTGATTGTGATCTTTCGATCAGCGAGGAACATCTGCCATAAGTAGTTCATGGTATTTGGAAGAAGAAGATACCACGGACTCCAAGGACTATCGCAAGGATTACTAATATCCTAAAGGCGCTAGCAATTACTATCATCATGAAGTAGGTAGAGTGAATCTCGGGTTCAAGAACCCAGGAACAGAATACCTATTACTAAGTAGCATCACGGAATGCTTTCGATAATGACGGCCAGAGTCATCACACTGGAACATAAATCATGGCTAGACTACTAGATGATCCCCTGAGACACCTAGGGTCATAATAGTAACTCCAACATAGTGTCAAGGCAATAGAATACCTCAACTCAACAATTAGTGTGATTGAGCTGGCATAAAGGAACATCGAAACAAGAGGGAAAGGATTTTGCAAATGCATCAGACTATTTAGAAACCTGGAATGACTCGGACAGCATAACGGCTGTAAATGCTCAGAAAAGATTTGAGACATTCACAAAAATGGTGGCATAACCACTCAGAAGCACAATATCAAGGTCTCGAGATCAATAATTAACATACAGAAGTAGTAGGAACTGAAACGAGGCTTAAGTCCAACAATCTATAAGTCTACGGATTAGTAACACATGATCCTGATAGAAAGAAAAGATAGCCTAGTTCTTAATCCCCGCAGGAAAGATAAGATGACTCAGATCAGAAGGCATAAGGTATAAGGAGTAAAAGAGCCTTACGTTCCATCCCACAATCAATTCCCTTATATAACTAAAGAATTTCTAGACTCAACTTCGACCAGTTTGGCTTGGTAATCCTACAGGCAGTCAAGCTCTGATACCAACGCTGTCAGGACCCCGACTCAATGCCACATCGATCTAGCATGTAACACCTCATATCACTTTGCGGCCTCACGCACGGTATTCCCACGGGGGTCGCCTTACCTTAGCCCGGGACCGTTTGCGCCTTTTGGCACACGTATATGACGGTGTTGCTAGCATCCATATGATAAGGAGCCCGGGCTGACATGGCTAGTCGTAAACCCAAAGTGGCACAGACTTACAGGGACAGGCATCCATGACCCAGCATCGAACGTGTCGGTCATCAACGAGTGAATCCAGGCTGTAGCACTGGGCTAGCAGGACTCCGGTGAACCGGGCTGTAGTAGGCTAACAGGACTCCGGTATTCATCGCGTGTCATTTCCCCGAAGGGACAGACACAGGAACGAGGAAGGACACATGCCGGCCAGCCTAAGTGTTCCGGAGCAGTAGCAAGCTACCATGGCTCGATGGAAACACTAGGAGACATTTCCCGGTAAGAGAGGCTACTAAAGATAAACAACTAGATAGTCAGATCCCACACATACCAAGCATTTCAATAACATACACACAATATGCTCGATATATGCAAATACAACATGGCATCACAACATGACTCTATGACTCGAGTATTTATCCAATAGGCTCCGGGGAGCGAGATATTACAAACATGAGTCTCATGACCCAACATTCAGAGCATACAAATAAAAGCACAAGCGGAAACTATCATGTCTGAGTACAGACATCTATAAATGAAAAAGGCTGAGAAGCCTGACTATCTACCAGATCCTGCCGAGGGCACAAGATCGTAGCTGAGGTATCAAGCTAAACGTCGAAGACCACGCGGAAATACTAGTGAGACTGAAGTCTCTCTGCAAAAACATAAAATAGGCAAACGTGAGTACAAATGTACCCAGCAAGACTTACATCAGAACTATCTACATATGCATCATTATCAACAAAGGGGATGGTGGGGTTTAACTGCAGCAAGCCAGCTTTGACTCGGTGGCTATCCTAAACTACGACTGCAAGTAACTCTTTTGAGGTGGCGCACACGAGTCCACATATTCACCATATCAATACCCCACTATGGATCCGCTCCCGTCTCCCTACGAGAACGCCATCCACAGCACTCACGCTTATCTTGCGTATTTTAGAGTATCCACTTTCACTTGTCTATGAACTGATATAAGCAACCCAGAAGTCCTTTACCGCGGACACGGCTATTCGAATAGATGATGATAACCCTGCAGGGGTGTACTTCTTCACACACGCTCTCACCACTTACCGTCGTTTACACGACATGTACTCGGCAACCTTCAAGCGGAAGCCCAACGTGGGTGTCGGCCACGACCTACCTAATCACCTAAGTCTCTAGTCCAGGTTTATCGCCTATTCGGGTTCCATCCATGAGGAGATCCGGCCGGAGTTTCGCTCACAGCCCCAAACGATGTGAACAGGGTTCCCGAGACACCAAACGGTCGCCCGGTACACCGTGCCACGTGCCTACCGCATCACAGCCCACCCCTACGGTCAGCGCTGCCCACGGCCTCCAGCATACTACAAACACCAGAAACTACTTGCAACTCCTGGACAGAGGACAAGGGTGATTAAGAAGCCGAGAGGGTCCATTGGTTTCGGGCCCAATGCGTGGTAGTAGCTGAATCATGGATCACAAACACAGAACTCAGTTCCTGAGGACGGCTGCAATGAGACAACCCACCATGTACTCCTACATGGCCTCTCACCGCTACCTTTACCAAAACGTATTCACACACTTAGCTCACACACAGTAGGACATGTTCACACGCCTCTGATTCATCCCCGATGAATCAGACCTGACTCAACTCTAAGCAGTAGCAGGCATGACAACAGACATAATTGAGTAGGCACATCAGGGCTCAAACAACTCCTACTCATGCTAGTGGGTTTCATCTATTTACTGTGGCAATGACAGGTCATGCAAAGGATAAAGGGGTTCAGCTACCGCAACAAGTAACAGTTGAATCGTTGTTGTCCTAATGCAGTAAAAGAGAGCAGGAGCGAGAGAGTGGGATTGTATCGGAATGAACAAGGGGGTTTTGCTTGCCTGGCACTTCTGAAGATAACACTGAGTCTTCATCAGTGTCAACGATCACATCATCGGTATCACGTCTATCGAGAGGGGACAAATACCGGCAACATAGAAAGGAACACAATCAATGCAATGCACAATATGATGCATGATCATGACATGGCAAAATGAATGTGTTTTGAGCTAATGCAACTAGCAACAGATTAAATGAAGTTGGTTTGAATACAAGATTCAAATTCAAACTCCATATGTGATTATTCAAATGCCATTTAAATGATTTGTGCTAAACAGCAGCTATAAGTTGTTCTAACATGCATGAAAATGATACAGATGGATTCCTTGAATTTTTCTGATAATTTTTCATATATAAATTATTTAATTTGGAGTTACGGTTGAATTTCTATGATTTACTGAAGTTTTAGCTATTTTCTGGAATTTTCTGAATAAAAACAAATCCAGAAAACATTACTGCGTCATCCTGACGTCATGATGACGTCAGCAGGTCAACGTGGCACAGTCCAGTCAAACCTGACAGTGGGTCCCGCATGTCAGTGAGATTAGTTTAGTTAGAATTTAATTAAACTAAACTGGGTTAATTAACAGGGTTGGGCCCCACCTGTCAGTGAGTCAGTGGGTTAGCTAACATTTAATTAGCATCTAAACTAAATTAGCAGGGCCCCGGGCCCACATGTAAATGACCCAGGGGAGGTCAAACCCCGGGTCAACTCGCCGGAGTTGACCCGCGGCTCGTCGCCGGCGGAGCCAGAGACGGCGGAGGGGGTCGGGATTCCTCCTCCGGCGACCAAATGGCCGGCGGAGGGCAGCTACGTGACGCTGAAGATCCCGCGCGTCGAGTGGTGCGGTCAGTTATGCCGGGGGCGACCTATATCGACGGCGGCGAGCTCAAAGGCGGCGGCCGGAGTACGGCGAGGTCGGGGTTGGCGCTAGGGGGCACGGCAGGTCGCACGGGTGGGCGCGCTCGGCTCCTGGAAGGGTGTGGAGCACGTTGCCGTGCTCGGGAGTTAGCTACAGTGGCTCTAGCACCGTCTGCGTCATCGCCGGCGGCGAGGAACGGTCGGCTCCGGCAGCCAGGGTGGTTAGAGGGCGCGGACGGGCACGGAGAGAGAGGGGAAATGGACAGGGGCTCACGGTGAGTTCGAAGAGAAGGTCGGCGTGCTCGAGGAGGCGGTGGAGACGGCGAATCAACGGCGGCGGTGGTCGGAGCCCGAGGTGGAAGACGACGGCGATGGCGATGTTCCGGGCCCTCCCGGCTTGCGTGGCTCATCGAAGATGAAGAAGACAACGTGGCGGAGCTTCTGGGCGCGTCGGGTTTGCGTGGGGTGGCCGGTGGCCGTGAGGGAGCTCGTCGGTGGCGGCGGCTCCGTTCGGTCGCGGGAGGGAGAGAGAGCAGAGGGGGAAATAGGGACGGAGGGAGAGCGAGAGGGGTTCCAGGGAGAGTGAGAGAGAGGCCAAGGTGTCGTGGCGTCTCCAGGCGCATCGAGGAGGGAGGCAACCAGGCAGGAGGTGGCCAAGCGCAACGGCGGTGCTCGCCACCGAGCTGCTTCGTGCGCTGGCACGGGAAGAAGACAGGAGAAGGGGGGCCAGGTGGGCTGGGCCGCGCAGGTGGGCTGCACAGTGTTGGGCTGTGGGTGGCTGCCAGGTAAGCTGAGGTAAGTTCTCTCTCTGCTTTTATTTATTGTTTTCTATTTTGTTCTGTTTTATTTTGGTTTAGTAAAATACTAAACCATTTTATAAAATCCTGAAAATAATTATGTGGCTAGAACTAAAATATACCAAACCACATAAAATGTTCCAGTAATTATTGGACATATATTATTTATATATCAAATATATATCCAATGCAAATAGCTATTTATTTAATTCAAAGGCCCAAAATAATTAACTCTGAGATACCAAAAATATTGTTTTGAGTTTTACCTCTTTGCAATATTTTCAGAGACTAAGAGGAGCATTTTCTTGGACTTCTTTGAGGAGATTTTAATGTTGATCATTTTTAGAAGGTTTCTGAGGCTTTGAAAATTCCTCAATTCAAATTTCATTTGAAATAAAACATGATGCTCACATGAGGTCTAGCCTAGTGCATTACCAGAAGCTAGGGATGTGACATTTACCGCACGTGAAATACCATGTGTGCATGAACAATTGCATCATTTATCGGGATGAGCACGCGGAGTCTACCATATGTCCGGTGTGCGGTGTCACTCGATACAAGAAGTGGAAGAAAGCTCCTCGAAAAGTGGTGTGGTACTTTCGGATCACTCCTCGTCTGCAGCGGTATTTCGCGGACCCTAAGGTAGCAAAGCTCCTGCGTTGGCACGCGGATAGGGAGGAGAAGAAGCGAGAAGATGACGCAAATGATCCGGAGATAGATAAAAAAGACAAGATGCTGAGTCACCCTAAGGATGCGAGCCAGTGGCAAGCGTTGAACTTCGAATACCCAGAATTTGGGAACTATCCAAGGAACATCATGCTGGGCGCGAGCACCGATGGAGTCAATCCATTTGGCAGCCAGAGAAGCACACATAGCACCTGGCCTGTGTTCGTGTGGATGTACAACCTTCCCCCCTGGTTGTGCATGAAGAGGAAGTACATTCACATGAGTATGCTAATTAAAGGGCCGAAACAACCAGGGAACGACATCAATCTATATCTGGGGCTGCTGAAAGAGGAGATTGACACGCTGTGGAAAACGCCAGCCAATACGTGGGACGCCGCAGAGAAAGAATATTTCCCTATGAGAGTCGCACTGCTCACGACGGTGCACGACTATCTCGGTTACGGATATCTTGCGGGGCAGGTAGTCCACGGATTTTCTGGATGCGTAAGGTGCATGGATGACACAACGTATCGCCCGCTAGATAGAGATCCCGGGTCTTCGAAAACCGTGTTCATGGGACATCGAAGGTGGCTTCGCGACGATGACCCGTGGAGGAAACGCAAGGATCTGTTCGATGGTGAAACCGAACCCCGAAAACACTCGTGTACGAGGAGCGGCGAGGAAATAGACAAGCTGTTGAAAAATTGGAAAGACTGCCCACTGCCGGGAAAGAAGCAAAAGGCGCCAGAGCCGCTGCTGAAGGTATGGAAAACGAGGTCTGTTTTCTGGGACTTGCCGTACTGGAAGATCCACCGTGTGCCTCACAGCCTTGATGTCATGCATATCACGAAGAACGTGTGCGAGAGTCTGCTTGGTACCCTGCTCAACATGCCAGAGAGGACCAAAGATGGGCCAAAAGCAAGGGCAGACTTGAAATCAATGGGCATCAGGCAGGAGCTTCACGCTATATATGATGATGATGATGATGATGATGATGATGATGATGATGAGGCGAAGCAGGACACAGAAAGTCGTCACAAAGGCAAAAAGGCCAAGAAGACCGGAAATGACTACCCTCCCGCGTGCTTCACTCTAAGTCAGGAGGAGATCGAGCAGTTTTTCACCTGCCTCCTAGGAGTAAAACTTCCTTACGGTTACGCGGGGAAGATAAGCAGATACCTAGACCCAGCGAAGCAGAAGTTCAGCGGGATGAAGTCTCACGACTGTCACGTGCTGATGACGCAGATACTTCCAGTTGCAATCCGTGGGATCATGGACGCGCACGTCCGTGAAACGCTATTTGGCCTATGCAACTTCTTCGACGTCATCTCTCGGAAGTCGATTGGCGTGAGGCAACTCAGAAGGCTACAGGAAGAGATCGTGGTGATACTATGCGAGCTTGAGATGTACTTCCC
>NC_041393.1:633978613-634023824 GCF_002162155.2 Triticum dicoccoides
CGCCACCGACCCCCCGCACCCTCCCCCGCTCCACCGGCATTACTGTTTGATGATATTTTTTAAAAAAATATTACTGTCTTATAAAAAAAATTACTGTCTTATAAAAAAATTACTGTCTTATAAAAAAAATTACTGTTATGATTTAAACAAGTTTGAACATATTTAAAAACAAATAAGTATCAAACAGCATTTTAGAATGCATAAATTTTTTTTTGTGGAGCCTAGGAATCGAACCCAGGACCTCCTGGTGTGAGAACTGGCACCTGACCAGTCGAGATAGTAGAGGGGAGTTGATGTGGATGAGGTCACGTGGGTGATAACCTGTTGGCTCGAGCGGAAATAAAAAAAATACTAATGGCGCACCAGGCCGAGGTGCGCCATTAGCATGTATATACTTATGGCGCACCGAGGGGTGGTGCTCCATTAGAATTGTGCCCCCCTACTTCGTACCCATCCCCTCTCTCTCCCTCGCCCGAGCCCGAGCCCTAGATCCCCTCTCTCTCCCTCGGCCGAGCCCTCGCCCTCGATCCCCTTCCCCTCTCCTCTCCCTCGCCCGAGCCCTCACCCTCGATCCCCTTCCCCTCTCCTCTCCCGACGCCGCCGCCCCGCCGCCCCGCCGCCCCGTCGCCCTCGACGCCGGCCAGATCCGCCGCCACCTCTGCTCGAGCTACTCCCATCGACCATGCCGCTGCTCGCGTGCTTCTTCTCTCCCACGACCCCGCGACCCCGACATCGTCCCCGCGACCACCGTCGTCCCCGCGACCACCGGCCCTCCTCCGCCGCGACGACCAGGCACCACCGTCCGCGGACCACCTCGAGCTCTATCCCCGTCCGCGTGAAGATCCCCTCCACTCCGCGGGCAGGGGCTCTTCTCCTGCCGCTGCAGCTACAAGAGGAGAGGAGCACCGGCCAGCCACCACCGACGGACGCCTCCATCCCCCCTTCCTCCTTCGCCCGACGAGCCTCTTCACTCCGGGAACTTGCTGCTGCTGCTAATCCAAGCTGCACCACCTACCTCGCCAAAGCTCTGTCCCGGCAGCTCTCTGTGAGGTAAAAAATCTACTTTTCTGATGTACAAATCCCTGTTTGTGCTTGCTTCCATATGTGAGATAGATACCATATTGTTGTTGTGTTTGTGTGAATTATTGCTGCCATATTTGTGTGAATTCTTGCTGCAATAATACAAACTATGTTGATGTATGTCAAATATATGGTCAGATTAGCCTATATTAGTATATGTGTTGATTGATTAAAGTGTTATGACAACAATGCATGACAGCAAGCAAGCAGAGCGGCTCCTCCTCCCCTTCGACGCCAAGCAAGCAGAGCGGCTCCTCCTCTCCCTCGACGCCAAGCCAGGTGAGCTGCCCCCTCCCCCCTCGGCTGCTTGCTTCTATCCATCCTAACCCTAGCCCCTTCTCCATTGCAGCAGCCCGCCACACTCCTCTCGAGGAGGAGAGGAGAGGAGAAACCCGCGCAGCGCCGTCATTTCCCGCACGGCCTCGGCACCGTCTCCTCCCCTCCAAGCTCCATTGAATCCAAGCTGCTGCTAAGGTGAGCTTTTGCATATGAATTCTCCTCCTCTCCTCCCCTCACCACCTATGTACTCATTTTGCATCTGAATTTATTTGGATCCATTGCACCTTTGAATTACAAATTATGAAACTGATGCAATTTGTTTGGTGGGCTTTCGTGGAAATGTGCATCAACTTTCCTGAAAGTTAAGCTTGTCTTGACTCTTGACTAGGTGTAATTATGAACTGGACACGCTTTATGACTAGATGGTGATGCTAGGTGTGCTGATGTATACTTGCTGTCAATTGGATCATGCTTCTTTAGGTTTCATTGGTCATGCTGTCAATTTTCTTGGGGAATGTGGGTGTCAATGCGTACTTTGATGTCAATTGGATCATTCTTCTTCAGGTTTCATTGGTTGGCCTGTTATTTTGTTTGCTGCCGTCTTTGTCTAGTAAAACTGCCTGATTAGGTTTCTGTTCAACCTCAGAATGCTTTCAGTTCTGTTTTGTCAGGCTGATATTGACTATACTGTTTAGTTTATACACTAGTTACCCAGAAAGTTGGTCTTCCTCCTAGCAAGAATATACAGTATTAGATAATACATGATGGACAGTACTACTTGTCTATTTACAATGAGATAGGGGGCCCGTGGTATCATTATGGGGCTGTGCTGCTGTATTATGCCTATAAAAACACTTGTTCGGTCAATTAAACAGGGAATTGAAAATTGATAGGGCATTTTTGTTTTCTGTTGAACCTAAGCAATTTCATACGCTTGACAAAGTTGATGCTTTATTCCTGATGTATAATTTGTTTGTCACATGCTACTGTTGATCCCAAGTTTGATGCATAACAATTGTTGTATGAGTTCTCCAAATGAACAGGAGTACTCCTCTATTTTGATATCAAATCACCATGATAGGTCCACATGCTACTGTTGTCAACATGATAAATAGTTTCAGTTAGTTACCTCTAAAACTATTCTTAATTAACTGATGATTTGCTACAACCAGTGCATGCATGCCTTTTTTCTTCTTCATTTTTAGTAAAGTGCTCTATTCTGGGTCATGGACTTTGTGCCATGGACCACTGCATGCATGCTGCTGCTGCTGTACTACTTGTCAAGTGATGCTGCTGCTGCTATCTGCGAGTTGTTGCTGCTAGTTGTGATTTTGTCAAGTGATGCTGCTGCTACTTGTGATCTTCTAAAATAACCCCTTTCTCCTGAAACGTTGATTAATTTCCGTTTCGGTTGAGAAATGGGGCACTCCTAGGTCAAGAAAATTAGCAAAGGTCATGCCCAATTTTCTTGACCTAGAAGGTGCCCGATTCTCAACCGAAATAAAAATTAATTTGCTTTAGTGGTTGGATTAGTTTAGTATTTTATTCACACACTCAGACACCCTTGCTTGCCATGTGTGATAGAGAGATAGTGAGAGGAGACAATAAGCTATCTGCAGCTTAATTTGCATTGCATACTAGCTAGATAGCTTTTGTTTTTTAGGACCAACCGAACAATACATACATATACCTGTAGGCACCAGCTTAATTTCCAAGGCAGGACAATTACTTGCTTCATTATATTCATCCATCCATCCATTTTGCATCATGTACAGAACCAAAAATAATCGGAGTTTCTGTCTGGCTTCAGAAGTCATAACACATGCATTTGGGTAACCCTAAATGTCAAAATTGCACAAGTCTAGACCCCTTTATGCCATATACTTTCTATTTTTCTTCATCGGAGTTCGACTGCGCATTAACCCAACATGTGCATGACTCGATGGTCCAGGAAGGAAATCGTTTCCTTTCATCAGCTAGAAAAACTGCCAACGTTTCAAAACTGCAACTTGATGAAGATTGGAGTATATCTTAATAAGTTTACCCTGTTGGGGCACATCACATACACACATTTGCTCAAGTCCACTCTGGCCCATATAGAGCTGAAACCCAGTTTAGTTCCTTGTATCACTTGTCACTGAAAACCGTTTGATTGTTTTCACGGAAATGATTTACAAGTTCAGCAAGTGATGAGGTGTGAGAATAACATATTCATTAGGGTAGGCGTCTCCTGCCCTATGCTGAATGTGGTGCAATTTTCGACGTAGATTCATAATTTGCAGCTTAGCTTATCTCTTGGCCCTCCAATTAAAATATAGGGGTTGACCTTCACCACGGCCGAAGCTTCTATGCATCTATATATAATGGACATTCCCTAGCTTCTGAACAATCGACACAAAGCAGCAGGCCTGAGTGTCTCCAATAGTCATCCTTGTGTTTGTGTAGGTTTTCTTTCCTTGGTCCATTGAGCCTTCATTCATGGTTATGAATGATATGCAATGATCAGCCTGCTAGCGTTTATCCTCTCCGCGTGTTTGAACACCCTGCGGTGTAGTAAAAAGTAATTACAGATACACTCACCCACATAAGTATTCAACACAATGAAAAAATAGTACAAATTAAGGAAAGGCAATACCATTTCAGACGCTTGTCTTCTAAAAAGAAGAGTGAACTTTCTAGACACACCCCTCAAGAACTAGGTTACCCTGAGAACGTGGACTTGGACCTTAGCAACAACACACTAACAGGTTCTATCCCAAAACACCTAGGCAATATCACAAACATCTCTCAATTGTTCCTTGACAATAACCAACTTTTTGGCGACATTCCTTGAGAATTAGGTTATTTGGTCAACTTAGAGATCTTGTTCCTTGACAATAACCAACTTTTTGACCAAATTTTGTTTCTATTTAGAGAGAAACATGGCCCACAACGATGAGGCCGGGGGTTCGGGCGGCAAGGCATTCTGGGAGCTGTCCCAGGAGATGGAGGAACAACCTCACTTGTATGAGGCCGCCGCCTTCCCCACCGATCCTGAGACCACGGATGGTGCCGCCGAGGATGACCACACTGATGCCACCACTGATGGTGCCGCCGAGGATGCCACCACTGATGATGGCGGCGCACGCACAGATGGCAGCCAACCGAAGAGTCAACGGAAGGACCGGCGCCCGATCGTGCTCCGCACCCTCAAGGAGGAAGTTACTGAAGTGGACTCCAACGGGAATCCAACGGCGCCCGAACGAATAGTCAAGGGGTACTCGCTTCAGCTCGGGTGCATTGTCCGGAGCACCGTCTCGATCAACACCGAGAACCTGAGGCATCCTGACCAAGGGAATTTGCGCAACCTCCTCTTCACGAAGCTGCACGAACGATACAAGTTCCCCGCTGAATTTGAAAACACAAGCCTCAAAGGGAATAAAGTGAACAATGCTGCCCCCACGAAGATGAGCAAGGCCCTGTCTACTTGGAAAAGCAATGTGAAGAGAATGATCGAGAAAGGTGAGAGTTATCAGAAGATCAAGGAGAAAAATCCTTCGATCACCGAAGATGACTACAACGACTTCAAGATCAATTGCTCGAGCACCGCAAGCTCCCAATCATGTGAGTGGGGGAAACAAATGCGGGAGCTGAACATAGGGGAACACACACTCGGTCCCGGCAGTTACAGAGTGGCGGAGCCTATATGGGACAAGGAGGACGCGGACCGTGCCGAGCAAGGCCTACCGCCCCGCTTCGAGAAATACAGCGGTAACAAGCAGACTAGGAACTATGTCAGGGCCCGGTACAAGGAGGACCCGATAACAAAGGAGCTTACCATGGATCCAAAGACGAGGGCGCTTGAGCTTGTTCTGGTAAGGAATACACCCCCGCGTAATTAGCTCCATATGGTTGCATTCTAATTAATGAAGCCAAATTTCTAAATGGTTCACATTCCTTCCGCAGGCGACTGAAAGCAGTAGCGCGGAGTCGACTAAGAGCAACCCTTGGGACACCACTCTAAATAGGGGGTTGAATGTAATGAAGAACAAGGATAAGCTCAGTAAGCCGACGTTAGCTGGTCGTGTGGCCGGCAAAGGCTTGTCGACAAAATGGGGGTCATACTATACCGCTGGTGTGCGGAAGGAGAAAAAGACCAGCTCGGAAAGCCAGGCGCGAGAGGTTCAAGAACTCAAGGCACAGGTGGCGCGGATTCCGGAGATTGTCCAAGAGCAAGTGGAAGAACGACTCGGAGCGACGATCACCGCCCTTGTGCCTACCTTGATCTCGGGGTTGAGTGCGTGGATTGCGGGCGGCCAACAGGGGCCGCCCCCGATTCCTAGCTTCACGGCCAGCAACTCGCATAATGGAATGGCGGGGCCATTGGTGCCTCCGGCGGAGGCGGCATTGGTGTCTCCGACGCCGGCACGGGAGCTTAATGCACCCGGGTGTACGCCGGCCGGCACCTCTTCAGCAAGCGGCCCCTCCGTCAACTGCACGCCCACCGTTGGCGGTGCCTCGACATTAGTCGAGCTCGACGCCATCATCACGGTAACTAATTAAGCCTCTCTCGGCCGAGGACTTCATCTCCTTGCCTTTGACTGGGCATCCCTGACGCCCTACATGTTTTCGCAGGGCGCCACCGACGTTCCGTGCACTCTCCTCCACTTCGTGAACAACGAGTTGGTCGATGTCACCAAGGGCAAAATCGTTCAACCGGGCAACCCCTTGTTCCACGGTACCCAGATGCCACCCAACTTGTTTAGGGTTCAACTGGTTCGGGTGCTGCCAGGCTGCGACGACTTGTTACCTCCGATTCGACCCGTCGGGGCTGACGATGAAGACGTGATGACCCTCAGCGCCTGCCTGAGTTGGCCCCTGCTTTGGCCGAAGAGCTAGATTCGTTTGGGGGCGGGGGACACCACCCCAAAGACAACACCGCCAGTCGTGCCGGCGCCAAGTCGGCCCCATGGCAAGACTGCCGTAACGGTGCCGGACATCCCTATGCCACTGGATCCAAACATGCATATGGCACAGGATCAGAACGACGACGACAACGACGATGATACATTTGGCAATGTCGATCAGTACTTTGCCGAGCATGGGTACGATGGCGACTTCATGGGGCCTCCTTCTCAAGAACCAAACCCAACAAAAGACGTGTGCGATCTAGCTCGTACCGCGGAGAAGCCAAGTTGCAACAGGCGCCGTCTGGCGTTCAGCTCTCAGGAGACGCCTCCAGCTGCCGACTTCACCGAGCCTCAGATAGGCGAGGTGCGAAATATTATCAGCCCCAACACACTCAAGAAGGCGGTCTGTGAGCAGAACTCGGTCCCATTACAGGAGAAGAAGAAGGCACGCAAAATAAAGACTAAGAAGGGTGTGAGCCAGCCGGCACCGAGTACGATCCGTGCTCAGGACGGGCCACCTTCACCATAGGATATCTCGAGGAGGGTGCATGTGGCGGGTAGGGCGATGCTACCGACAAATATGTTCAATGCTGCAACCGGTGCTATGCAGAGTCTGCATGACAGTGTTCTTGCTTTGGAGAAGCGGCGTCTCAGAGAGAAGGATGTGGCGTACCCGGTTTTCGCGGCCAAGGTGCCAGAGGGCAAGGGCTTTCTGGATAACTCCATCGGGCGTATGATCGTCCTGCGTTTTGATGACATCCACGCTATGTTGAACCTTCATCCGCTGCACTACACCTTCGTTCGGCTATTTTCGCTGAGTATGGAGATGCGGATCATTCGCGACAAGACCCCGGACATCGTGATAGTCGACCCCTTCTACATGCGTGCCAAGATCTTGGGCAGCGCTGGGGACCGGCAAGTCGCGAGTTCTTACCTCGAAGGCGGCATTTTGGCAAACCAAGATAAGGATAACTTCCTCGTGCCTTACTTTCCCGAGTAAGTCCTCCCCTCAACCGGCCCGTAACATATGAATTCTTACATTTCGATCGTTTTTCTTTTAACATTCCGTGTTTTCTGCAGTGACACACGTTGCACGCTCATCCTCCTAAGCCCCAAATATTCTATGGCCACGTATTTCGACCCGGACCGTCAGTCGAACGTAGACTACACAAATGTCAAGAAGGTTCTTGATGATGTTCTCCCCGGCTACGCCCAATCTGGAGGCACCTTCACCAGGCCTATTCGTAAGTACGGCAAGCACGTGTTCTCCCACAATACGACGTTCTGCTGCGTCAAGCAGCCGCCTGGCGGTTAGAAGGGTGCCTACTACGCCATCCATCACATGCGGGCGATCGTACGGGACCATCATCAACTTCTTCTACCGAGTAAAATCAAAGATTGGGCCGCGAGCGTGTCGGCAATCCAGGACGCGGACCTCCGACAAGATTTCTTTCGCATCCAGTCGGAGTTTGCGGAAATCATCCATCAAGATGTCCTTCGTACCTCGGGGCAGTTCTACCTCAGAAATCAACCGTCCAACAGTGACATCGACACAATGCTACAAATGCAGGATGACAACGCCCGTTCTTTCATGACTCCCACGATAGACGGCGGCTTCATCCACGCTCCGGTCCCTTGAGTCGAGTTGTCTAGTTCTGAAACATCGATTGGCTCATGTTGTAATTAAACATTAATGAACTTGTAGTATGTCTCTTTGGTTTCGAGAGTCGTTCAACTTACATGTAATCGATGCTATTAATGTCTTGCTTTTCTCTTCCGATCGTTCTGTTGCATACTTATATATTGCTTATGTATTGTCTGTGAATTGGTACTAACATTTCGTTTGGCTAGTGCATAGCGATGCCGACGTATGTCGTGTACAAGGGTAAGGTTCCCGGAGTCTACGATGACTGGGAGGAGTGTCGGAGACAGGTTCACCGATTCAGCGGTAACAGTTACAAAGGGTACACCACTAGGGCCGAGGCCGAATCTAGATACGCCCGCTATCTAGCGGGAGAGGGGAGGGAGCGTTGGAGGAACCGGATGAAGACGAGTTTCATCGTGATGATCCTCATCGTGATGACCGCAGCTCTCTTCTATGTGATGGTAGTTTAGATGATCGATATCGACTTGTAATGTGAAGACAGACTCGCTACTCGCGGTCTCGAGACTTGCAATATAATGTTCTATCTTTGTTCGGTCTTTTCAATTCGGAGACTAATATGATGAATTGTATTCGCAGACTAATATGATGAATTGTATTCAAAGACTATACATTTGATGAATCTGTTGTTGATGTGTGCTGTCTATATTTTGTCAAACTATACATTTTGTAACCTGTGCAAAAAACAGAAAATAAAAAAATAAAAAAAAACATAATATTCATACTAATGGCGCATCACATGACAGTGCGCCATTAGTATGACAGTGCATACTAATGGCGCATCACTGGGCAGTGCGCCATTAGTATGCCGCGGTTACTAATGGCGCATCCAGAGGTGGTGCGCCATTAGTATGCCAAAGCACCTGGGTATACATGGCCCCTGGGAGGCATACAAATGGCGCACCCTGGCATATACTAATGGCGCACCCGAGGTGCGCCATTAGTATACCAGATACTAATGGCGCACCAGGTGGTGCGCCATTAGTAAAAATTAATAATGGCGTGCTATCAATGGCGCACCACAGATGCGCCATTAATAGCCATAATAGGTGCGCCATTAGTAGGGGTTTTTCTAGTAGTAGCAACACGAGCACCATCGACGATCCTTAGCTATCAAGTATGACAACAATACCCATACGCCGCCGAGAATCAGGTACTATTATCCAACGGCCGGCGCCTACGTTCACTTTCCTAGCATAAGCACCGTACCTTTGAATTTCTTCAGGGCATCATTCAGTTTTTCATGAGACGCGTTATTCTGCTTGCACCTGTAGGGCCATACTTCTGGCAGTGAACATGTTACATGTGTTAAATTACATACCAGTGCACATATAGTTAATATGCTTTAGTTTTGTTCTGAGTCCACCTGTTGGTTCCATCAGACTGCTTAATGTTCTCTATGCTTAATTACACATCACCAAACTAGCATGTGGTTCCGCTGCTTTTTGTTTGTTTTACCCTACATTTTCTGATGCTAGCTATTACATCACTGCTCCGAGCCTCTGTTCATTACTTGTTTGTGTGTTCTTGATCTTCCCAAGTTGTATGACGAATTTGATGCTTCAATTAAATATGGAGCTGCCAACCCCATCAACCAAAATATTTGTTCTTTTGGTGCTGGCACCTCGAACAAGCATAAAAATAGAGGGAAGCAGATATATTGTCGTGTATGCACACACCCTTCTTTCATTAGTTTAGATCAACCATTGATGATCAATTCGGACCAATGCATGTGATTAAAATTAATTTTACCTAAATAGATGGTGCAGAATAAACTATAACAACTAGATTTGCAACCACGGGATGCTTACGATATCTTCAAAGAACATTGCAATAGCAGCTAGGCTTCACAGCAACATATGGTAAGCCAGTGTGTTTTAGTACATGTTAAATGTAATGCGAGTGGGCTGCTTTCTTGGCTTGTACCCTCAATGTGTAATCCTACCGAATTAAAAATAGTTCAGTTGTCTGCTTTGCTGTATTGCTTGATTCGAATGCTTGTTTGTTTCTACGTTATACCTGAGTTGGCCAATATGTCAGCAGTGCCTGTTGTACTATCATAAAGAAATGCATGCCTATTTCATTTGAGTCCTTAACTTTTCCTCTCAACTTCATCACAAGACTGTCTTCGTAGTTTATATGAGGCCACACTGTTAAGTGCTTTCTAAGATTATTTCAACTACTTAGATGCCTTGGCAACTTAAATATAGCGGTTGTACACTCCCTTTCAACTTTCATGTTACCATTTTAATTTCTTTTCGGCTGATGCTGCTTCGAACCATTTAAATATAGTTTGCCATGCTCGGCAATAATTCGTTCATCGTTTACCATATAAGCTTACTGCCAGGATCATACGATAACTATCTCTTACTTATGTCCAGCGGAAACCTTTCAGGATGCCGTTCACACTAGGACACAATGGACAACCCCAGAATCTATTTGTGGAAGAAGTGCACCATCCATGTTACCAGATGGTAGCAGTTCAGAGGCAACACCGCCGGAGAGCAGTCTGAGCACAGATTTTATAGTGCTTGAGACTCTACTAGAGGCAGAAAGAGATGGTGTGGATGCCATGAATGAGGTAATCTTTATCTTGAGGCTGAAAATTATGGAATTAGCGGCACGCATTATGCAAGCAACCCAAGAATTGGAGGAAGTAAGAATGTTGCATTTGAATACGGAGGAGGTCCTGCCGTTTCTGCTATCCGAAGCCCTAGGTAATCCCGGTTCTTCTTTAGATACCAGTTGAAATTGTCATTAGATTATTGTACTTGCATGTTGTGTCATGTCTCTGAATGGATTATGTTGCAAGACACCTATGTTATCCGGAATTCCATGATGTCCATGTGTTGTAATGATCCAAATTTTTTAGGCGAGGTAATCCTCAGTACTTGTATGATTGACATAAGGTGAATTGTTTTTCGTGTGAGCGTATTGTATTGGATGAAATAACTGTTTGAATCAGAGTGTATCCAACCTACTGAATTCGAAGATCACGGTATTTCTAAATCATAATCATATATAAAGAGGGAATAAATCTTTGTTGTGGTTTTGAAGAAATAAATAACAAAATGTATAATTATATGTGGATATTCGTAATCGAATACAAATTGGATTTGAATTTAGTTTGCCAGGTCCCAGGGCAAATGTGAGTGCTAATTCTCCCAAGTTTTGAACGGAGCGGCTAAACACCCACTATAATTTGTGGGATGCTCGAAGCAAGTGTTTGCGAGATGGAAATTACTGTCTATCCCTGACACTTGACATCCTTATCGACCGGATTTACACTGCCGTCGATAGGGGTAGACTAGTAACTTCAATCAGACATGACACGACGGCCTCTGAGCCCATTCAGACACGGTGGGTGCCAAACGTGGGTGGCAAAACACATTTGATTCAAGCTCGTCCAAAAGACATGTGTCTCTTCCTCCATTTCCCCATTCATACATGGTGGGCGGCAAAACAAACTCTCCTCGTCCGAAATCGATGTAGGCTAATATTTTAAATAGGGGCAGATGTGTAACTTCCATCAGACGTGACCCAACCGCCCTACCTGTCAGCCCAGTTCATACACCGTGGGCGCCAACCGTCGGCGGAAAAACACCCTCTCCTCGCCCGAAATAGTTACAGGCAAAATTTGGGAGATGCGAGATTACCGTCCTATCCCCAACCGACGCAATGTCTGAAATTTTAAATGGGGGATAAGTTCGTAACATTGCCCCATGTCAGAGAAGCGCGTCCCAAAGTTTGAGATCGCCCCCCTCCCCTCCATTTCCCCATTCATACACCATCGGCGACATAACAACCTCCGCACTGCGGCCAGCCTCCTCCATCTGCTACCCCTACCCCATCGTCCACTTCAAGAGATGGACGTCTCTCATCCACGGCGCTGGACCAGGATCGTTTCATCGCCTCCTCTCGCTTCATCGGCGCCGTCGTCCACCTTGCTGTTGCCGCTCCTACGACCGCCTCGTCCACGACAACAAGATATATCCCCCGACCCGGCCGTCTGCCGTCTAAAGTCTTATTCGCCACCGTCGACATCCATCGCACCCGCAACACCCTCAACGTATCAGCATAGGCCTACACAGCGTCGCAAGAGAGGTGGTACTCTTCCATATGTGCTTAAGTTATTGATCTCACCCGGAAAATAGATCATAATTTGTTTACTGTACTTTTCTTGTCCGTACCAAATCGTAGTGGCTAGTTGAAAGCAAACATTGGTTGCGAAGTAGCTTTGTCCAGTTTGCACCTTCAGATCTTCCATGGCACGGGCACTATACTCGTAAAGCTTATGGTTTCCCCCGTTTATATTCACTACCATCATCGTAGGTGCTTCGTGTCGTGCTAGCACTGCTCCTCAAGACCTCAACCCAAAGCTTACGTGTTGAAATACGAATCTGATATGATGCTCATATCACTAAAACAGAGAATGTTTAATTGGTCACCTAATGTTCCTATATTCGTTTCGAAAAGCATGTGCACCACCCACTGGTCCAGCTAGTTCCACTTTCCTGATTTTTCTCTTGATGCTTAGGGTTTTCCCCTTTTATCTACTCTACTATGATCTCCGTAGGTGCTTTCTGTCGTACTAGCATTACTCCACCCTTCAATCTAAACAACACAACACTCAGAATTCGAAAGCTTAGTTGTTCAAATATGATTGTGATATGATACTGATATTAGTTAACCAACACATTTAATTGGTTAGCTAAAGGTCCCACTTGAGTTTCCAAATGCATGTCATGACATATAGAGAGACAGCATAATTTTGTTTCTTTGTCACTTTTTGATCGTACTTTCTTGTCCATACAAAATCTTAGTTGTTATTTCAAAGCAAACATCGGTTGTTAACTACCCTTTGCACGGTTTGTAGCTTCAGATCTGCCATCCCACTGCCACGGTCAACACTGTACTGATCATGCTTATGTTTTCCCCATTTTATGATGACCACAATCAGCCTACGTGGTTCGTGTCGTAATAGCACTGCTCCACCCATCGAGCTAAACAAGCTTAGTTGTACAAATTCATATATGATATTATTGCTGATATTAGTAAAACTGGGAGATGTTTAATTGGTTAGCTAAATTTTCCTACTTTAGTTTCGAAATGCATGTGAGCCACATATGGAGAGACCGGAAAGAATAGTATTTCTCTGTGCGCTCTGGCTCATCATGGGTGGCCAACCGACATTGTATGGAAACACTTGTAATATCTTCAATCTGCTTGCTCTTCTGCTCTTCTTTAAGATGATACTCTTCTCTTGCGGTCGACTGGTCAGGTCGAGTTGTTCTCCCTTAGTATATTTTGAATCTGTCAGGTCAGGTCGACTTGTTCTTCTTTACTATATGGTGAAGCTATCATCTGCGAAGTGTCATCACTTCTAGAGCTCTCATATTTTGAGGAGTAGGCCACATTATATTAATGCACACAAAAAATTACAGCATGCATGTCATCTTTTAAAAGAATTGCAGAGATAGCACAAAGGGGTTTACACAGAGGCAGTATTGGATTAGAATCACTTCTGCATTACAAAGAAAATCTCACTTGTTTTTATGTTTTCATGCATGTCAGATATTGAACATTATCAAAATGAATATGAGAATGGGCGCACGAGAGGAATATTGCGGAACGATCCACTGGCTAACAAACTTGGCATGGTGGAGGATGGCCTATCTTATTCACCCATCAAGGTGCTTGCTCTAACTTTGCAAAGTTGTAATGGTCGCACATATTTTGCATCTGACCTCTTGCATTTCTTCTACTTTGTTACACCATCTGCTTAGTTTAAGCATCATATATGAGTATATGCCATAACTATCCATTTTCTGTACCTATTCCATGTGTCGTCACACTATGTTTTTCCAGTCAAATGTTGTTCTTTCGTGATAGATGTCCAAAAGGAAGAGGGTGAGTGCAGATCCTCAAGGAGTACAAACTAGGTATTTGGAAAAGGTAGTGGTACCTATTAAATCAGATAGATCAGCAGCCACAGAAAACACAGGCCCAACTGTACCACACTTTACCCCTACTCCAGTGGCCAAACCCCTATTAGAACTGCTGGGAGCCCAGCGTCAGGTACTGTCTATGATATCAATTCAAAATTTGAACTCCTAAATTTCTGCTTGTGCCTTACCTTCTCTCTTGTATGAAAACTAATTTCAGATGAATCTCCTTGCTCAAAGGATCATACGATCTCAAAACAATAATGGGCTCTGCATTGCTCTTGTCAGTACCTCTCTCCCTTTTGCTTTGTAACGTTGTACTTAATTAATTGCTATTTGATTATGTATCACCAGTCTACACTTGAGCTTCATTATCCTCTGTTTCTTCCAATATTATTTGATCTATATTTACTCTTTGCAAAATGTAGAATAATGGCAATGCTTATAAAGAATTTTCTTTGGGGAATTTATTGAATTATCCTTCCATCAACATGGAGAAGGGCTTTGTCCAGCCCGTGTTAACATGTAATGTAAGTTCATCCTTCTCAAGCCTTCAAACTTTGTTCTAGTATAGATTTGGATAGGCATCATTGCCTCCACTGCTGTTTGCTTTGCTGTTTACATCTGATTGGATGTTTGCAAAAACTACTAGTTTCAAATTGTAATTGTAAAAACATGTTCCTTATGCAAAACACATCCATTTATTTGCTTATATAATTGTGAAACTTGTTACGTGTGTCCTTGTTTCTCTTACACCAGGCATAACTTTAGGGAAGATAGTGAGCCAAACCATCTTGAGGACAGCGAGATGACCCCAAGGTCCTGTCTTGATGAAGACAGTGAGTTGAAGCTACTCACCAGCAGATGTGAGACAACCTCTGTGCAGTCGCTGCCTCAATCAGTTCGACTTCTTAAGTCTCAACTTAAAGCGGAAAGGCTTGCTTCAGCTCAGCTACGACTTGAAGTCAAAGATGCAATGAAGATGTCAGAGGACTCCCGTGCACACCATCTTGCCTTAAATCTAGTGTTGATGCATCTATCATTGACACAACTAAGGTCTACTCAGCTTCTTCAGCTATTTGGGGGGCCCGACCTGGCCAGGCCTAGTGCCTTCTGAAGTGCTCTCAGTTTTGTATATTCTTTTGTCGGCGCGTTTATTTGCACTGGTGGTGAACTTTGATGCCCAGTGGATCTAATATGTGTGATAGCCGTGATAGCCTAGCGTAAGTTGCTTGCTTATTTATTTCCTTGTTGTGTTGTTTATTTGTTTGCTTGTAGTCATTGCAGTTCTTTTTCCGCAGTTTGCTAGTGGCTGCAATAACCTATTTTTTAAAACTAGGCCTAATAACCATGGGCTAATATTTATTGTAGTGACACTGGGCCTCCTACGGGCCGTAGAAACAGTGGGCCTTCTACGGGCCATAGAAACTATGGGCCTTTTACGGGCCATACAAACAATGGGCCTTCTATGAGCCGTATCATCAATGGGCCTTATACGGGCAGTATGATCGATTGGCCAAACATTGGCCACTAACAGGCCGCATTATGGCCGTAAATGGGCTAGAGTTGGAATCGTCCGTTCATGGGCCGACCATAACGGGCCATCGTTAATAGGCCGTATTTCATGATGCTATGAAAATGGCCCAACCTGTTAACGGACCACAAACGGGCCGACTGTAACCACGGGCTGAATTTGGCCCATAGGCAGAAAATGACAGTAACGGGCCGTAAGTAAACGGATGCTGGAAATGAGCCCAAGAATAAATGGGCTCTGAGTAGGCCGAAAGATAACATGTGCTGGAAACGGCCCAACCGAATAACGGGCCCTTAATGGGTATAAAGTGATACACTGTTCATTACGGGCCAGTTTCACCACGGGCCGTTAATGGGTGTAAAGTAATAGACTGTTAATTACGGGCCAGTTTCACCACGGGCTATTAATAGGCCAAGAGTTACATAGGGCCTTATATGGGCCGAAAGACGTCATGGGCCATACATGGGCCAGAAGTGAAAACGGGCTGAAATCATATTGGGTGGCCCAAATGATGCTACTGGGCCTAATTCGGATAGGGCGTAACGGGCCTGGGGTTAGCGGGCTGTAAATGGGCTATATGCGAACAGGCCGTTAACTGGCTTTACATGGGCTGGCCCGCCACCTTTTGACCAAGTCAAACGGGCCGGCCTTTTCACAGGAATGGGCCCTGTTGGGCCATGCCACATGTCACCGTATCATAGGCGCCTTCTTTCCAATGAGTGGATGACATCTGTCTCAACAGTGAGCCAACACGTGTTTCCTCTAGCCAATGATGATTTTACACGTGGAAAATACCCATTGGTCGGGGCTGTTAACGGGTTATCAGATCCAAAACCCGACCCGATAGCTTAACGATGTTTCGTTACGGTGGATGCCACGTGTCGGTCACTCTTGACGAAAGCACTCCTGTGACGCGTGATTTATCGTCATGGAAGTGGATACTTCCGTGATGATAATTTTGGTAATGTCATGGAACACTTCTATGACAGCACAGGTATGACTATCTTGATTCTGTCATAAAATCGTCATGGATGTACATGCAGGACAAAATATGTGACCTACTGTGACAAACACGTATCATCACAGAAGTGTATTTTTTTGTAGTGTGATACGCTCTATCACACATAAACCTCTTTATATCTTCCTCAAAACAGCCACCATACCTACCTATTATGGCATTTCCATAGCCATTTCAAGATATATTGCCACGCAACTTTCCACCATTTCGTTTATCATGACACGCTACATCATTGTCATATTGCTTTTGCATGATCATGTAGTTGACATCGTATTTGTGGCAAAGCCACCTTTGTAATTCTTTCATACATGTCACTCTTGATTCATTGCATATCCCGGTACACCGCCGGAGGCATTCACATAGAGTCATATTTTGTTCTAAGTATTGAGTTGTAATTCTTGAGTTGTAAATCAATAAAAGTGTGATGATATTCATTATTAGAGCATTGTCCCAAGTGAGGAAAGGATGATGGAGACTATGATTCCTCCACAAGTCAGGATGAGACTTCGGACTTGATGAAAAATAAAAGAGTCCAAAGAAGCCCAAAAAAGAGGCCAAAGAAGCCCACCAAAATAAAAAAATGAGAGAAAAAGAGAGAAGGGACAATGTTACTATCCTTTTTCCATACTTGTGCTTCAAAGTAGCACCATGATCTTCATGATAGAGTCTCCTATGTTGTCACTTTCATATACTAGTGGGAATTTTTCATTATAGAACTGGGCTTGTATATTCCAATGAAGGGCTTCCTCAAAATGCCCTAGGTCTTCGTGAGCAAGAAAGTTGGATGCACACCCACTTAGTTTCTTTTGTTAAGCTTTCATACATTTATAGCTCTAGTGCATCCGTTGCATGGCAATCCCTACTCCTCATGTTGACATCAATTAATGGGCATCTCCATAGCCCATTGATTAGCCTCGTCAATGTGAGACTTTCCTTTTTTCTCTTCTCCACACAAGCTCCATCATCATATTCTATTCCACCCATAGTGCTATATCCATGGCTTACGCTCCTATATTGCGTGAGAGTTAAAAAAGCTGAAGCGTGTTAAAAAGTATGAACCAATTGCTTGGCTGAAACCAGGGTTGTGCATGATCGGAGTATTTTGTGTGACGAAAATGAAGGATAGCCTAACTATATGATTTTGTTGGGATAAGATTTCTTTGGCTATGCTATTTTGATAAGACATGATTACTTGTTAGTATGCTTGAAGTATTATAATTTTTATGTCAATATGAACTATTATTTTGAATCATTTGGATCTGAACATTCATGCCACCAGAAAGAAAATTACATTAAGTAATATGCTAGGTAGGATTCCACATCAAAAATTCTATTTTTATCATTTACCTACTCGAGGACGAGCAGGAATTAAGCTTGGGGATGCTTGATACGTCTCCAACGTATCTATAATTTTTGATTGTTCCATGCTATTATATTACCTGTTTTGGATGTTTATGGGCTCTACTACACACTTTTATATCATTTTTGGGACTAACCTACTAACCGGAGGCCCAGCCCAAATTGCTGTTTTTTGCCTATTTCAGTTTTTCAGAGAAAAGGAAATCAAACGGAGTCCAAACAGAATGAAACCTTTGGGAGAGTTATTTTTGGAACAAACGCAATCCAGGAGACTTGGAATGGACGTCAAGAAGCAAACGAGGTGTCCACGAGGGTCCAGGGCACGCCCCCACTCTCGTGGGCCCCTCATGGCTCCCCTGACCGACTTCCTTCACCTATACATATCTACGTACCCCTAAAACATCTAGGAGCACCACAAAACCCTATTTCCACCGCCACAACCTTCTGTACCCGTGAGATCCCATCTTGGAGCCTTTTCCAGCGCTCTGCCAGAGGGGAATCGATCACGGAGGGCTTCTACATCATCGCCAAGGACTCTCCGATGAGTTGTGAGTAGTTTACCAAAGACCTTCGGGTCCATAGTTATTAGCTAGATGTCTTCTTCTCTCTCTTTGAATCTCAATACAATGTTCTCCTCGATCTTCTAGGAGATCTATTCGATGTAACTCTTTTTGCGGTGTGTTTGTCGAGATCCGATGAATTGTGGGTTTATGATCAAGTTTATCTATGAGAAATATTTGAATCTCCTCTGAATTCTTTATGTATGATTGGTTATCTTTGCAAGTCTCTTCGAATTATCAGTGTGGTTTGGCCTACTAGATTGATCTTTCTTGCAATTGGAGAAGTTCTTAGCTTTGGGTTCAATCTTGTGGTGTCCTTTCTGTTGGGAAACGTTGCGGAAAATAATTTTTTTCATACGGTTTCACCAAGATCCATCTATGAGTTCATCTAAGCAACGAGTCATGGGAGAGAGATTGCATCTACATAGCACTTGTAGATCGTGAGCGGAAGCGTTCACTGGAACGTGGATGATGGAGTCGTACTCGCCGTGATCCAAATCACCGATGACCAAGTGCTGAAGGGACAGCTAAACCCTAGAAGCTAGCTTATGATTATGATTGTTGTTGTCCTAAAGACTAAACCCTTCGATTTATTTAGACATCCGAGGGGGCTAGGGTTACACAGAGTCGGTTACAGACAAGGAGATCTACATATCCGGATTGCCAAGCTTGCCATCCACACAAAGGAGAGTCCCACACGGACACGGGACGAAGTCTTCAATCTTGTATCTGCATAGTCCAACAGTCCGGCCAAAGTATATAGTCCGGCTGTCTGAGGACACCTAATCAAGGACTCCCTCTGTAGCCCCTGAACCAGGCTTCAATGACGATGAGTCCGGCGCGCAGATTGTCTTCGGCATTGCAAGGCGGGTTCCTTCTCCGAATACTCCATAGAAGATTTTGAACACAAGGGTCATGTCCGGCTCTGCAAAACAAATTCCACATACCACTGTAGAGAGCACAATATTCCACAAATCTAATATGCTGACATCTTTTCATAGCGTGACATCATGTCGCGGCCCGGTCATTACTCGAACCGTTCTCCAACCTGCTACCGCACATATCGCGAGGCGGTTTTATTGGCACGTCTTGTCGAAGGAGAGATCGTGTCCCCTTATCTCGGGATTCTCATCAATACGGGAATGGGTAACCCAGCCGTGCCATCAATGCGACGCTTGGGGAATAAGCGAGTTTACCTGGAAAGTGGGGAGGTGCAGGGTCCCTGCTGCCTTTATAAGGAGATAAGGATTCCTCTTTTTCACCCAGGCCTTCTTCTTCCCCTGCTCATCCATTCTCGCACGGTTGAGCTCCAGCGCCCAAGTTCTCACCTTCTCCGTAAGCCATTCCAAACATGTCTGGAGCGGGAGGCAAGTGGATGGTCTCCTCTGTTACGGAGGAGAACATTGCGGAGCTCCAGGAAGCCGGATACCTGGCCGCAAACATTGCGCACCGGCTCCTGGACGAAGGGCAGATCGTCCCTACTCCAGAACCCCACAAGAGGGTTGTATTCCTTGCCCACTTCGTCTGCGGACTAGGATTCCCCCTCCACCCATTTTTCCGTGGGCTCATGTTTTACTACGGGCTGGACTTCCATGATCTGGCCCCCAATTTCATCCTCAACATCTCGGTGTTTATCGTCGTGTGCGAGGCCTTCCTCCGCATTACGCCCCACTTTGGCCTATGGCTGAAGACCTTCAATGTGAAGCCAAAGGTGGTGGTCGGCCAGAAAGCGGAGTGCGGAGGTGCTATGGTGGGCAAGATGCCCAATGTCACCTGGCCCGAAGGCTCCTATGTGGAGGCCGTGAAGGGGTGGCAATCGGGGTGGTTCTACATAACCGAGCCGCGCGACACCAACTGGGCGGCGGCCCCCGAATTTTGATCCGGCATCCCCATGCGGCTCACCTCCTGGAAAAAGAAGGGCTTAGCCTGGGGCTCATCGGTGGAGCTGACCGGACTCCAGACCTGTATCAAAAGTATGATACGCAAGAAAATCAAGCTTGTCAACATGGTCCAGGTCATGCTCTTCCGTCGGATCGTCCTGTGTCAAAGAATGGCTTTTAATATGTGGGAGTTCGACCCGACCGAACACCCGATGCTGCGAGAGCTCTTCAACATGATGCACGAAGACGTCTGGAAGGTGTTGTTCAAGGCCACCGAGGTACCACCGCCCATAGCCGACGATCGCGGACTCAGCACAAAGCGCCCCGCCAATTTGGTAATTTTTTACATTTTTCAAGATGTGCTTTTCCCCAGTATACTCGTGTGAGGAATCTAAACCTCCATGCCAATTTAATAGTACTGGGTAGCGATAGCGGAGCAGATTAACTGTCCGGCTCCACTACCCGAAGATCAAGCATCGCCTCTCTTAACTGAGATGCTGTTCCCGGCGCCCTATGAGGTGCCGGAGAAGAAGGCCAAGAAGAAGGCCACGGGGACCAGGAAAGGTCTCCGGTGCAAGGTTGTATCAGACTCATCGTCCGAAGACACCGAGGCACGCTCCTCTAACAAAGACGTGGAGGAGGAAGAGGAAATCCCTCCCCCAACCAGGGGGAGAAGAAAAGGAAGGCCACCCCATCTGGGGAGGCCAAAGGGTCCAAGAAGGAAAAGACCCTCCCTCCAAACCACTCCACCACAGCCGCCTACAGCAACGAGGAGTGATTGCCCAGGGACAAGCCCTTGGCGAAGTCGTAAGTATCTAGACACTATAATACTTCCGGTACATTTTGCTTTATTGCTCCTTATTATGCCAATCATACTCGTGCAGTCCGACCAAAGCCCACATCCATGAATCATCCTCGGATAGGTCTCTGGGCCAGTCGGCGATGAACAATGATTCAATCCCGACAGCCACCTCCCCCCGTCCCGCGGACGACTCCGAGGTGTTGTCTCAGAGGATACCGGACCAGGGGGAGATAGTTCTGGAGACGCCCCAAGCCGAAATCCTAGACGCGGGGCACATGGGCGGGAAGACCCCCATGGATGCAGAAACAAGGGCCGCAACAAGTCTGTCCCCTAGCCGAATACTGCGCCGGAACCCGTAGTGGTTCTGGATTTGGGCAGGGAGCCTCTCTTTAAGGGGGGTGAGCCGCCCGTGCCGATGACCTCTTTCCAACCAAAGGCATCAGACAACTTGCTGGAAGTGCTTCGCGGCGTTTCCATTGATGAAGAGCACCACACCATTATGGGTGCGGTGATCGAAAAGGTCCAGTCCGCCAAAAGCGGATTCACCGAAGCCTGTGCCAGCCTCCTAACCGGCTTTGAGGTAAGTAATAAAATTATGAGAAAATATCATAGTATAGATAGTAGCCCCTGATGCTCTGTTTGGCGTTCGGAAAGAAAGGCCGAACAGAGGATCAAATAACATCCGTAGGAGTCTAAATAAAAATGTCCATGTAAATAAGCAGGCGTTGCTGCTAGCCGCTGCCATTTGTACTGCAGAGGTCTCCAGACTGAAGCAGGACCTGGAGCGGACCGAAGGAGAGCTCATCCTCGTGAAGAGGCAGCTCGAGGAGAACGAAGGTACATAATACCCCGTTTGTATATTGATAAACAAAAAATGGTTTAAGCTCATAAAAATGTTATGAACTTTAATAGGGGCCACGACCGAAGTGGCGGCCCTTAAGAAGGCGCTGACCGAGGCTGAAGACAAAGCAGCCAAGGAGCGCACAGAGCACGAGAAGCAAGAGGCCTTGATCGATGAGGTCCAGCAAGAGCTCCAGGATTTCTTCAAAAAATACGATTCCTTGGAGTGTGACTCTAAGACGCAAGAGTCCGAGCTTGCGAAGGCCCTCCAGAGCGCACATGATGCAAAGGTCAAAGCCCAAAGGCCCTCCAGGAGGTTCAACTAGCCAAGAAGATTGCGCCGGGTAAGGCATTCAATATGCAAAGCAAGCATGTGAAGGAGGATTTCTTTTTACTTACCCGAATTTGGAGCTCTCCGGGAGCATTCGGAGATCTGCCATGTAGCATATCTAATGTCGCAGAGTTCTACCAAGATGAAGAAGGGAGCTCGACGGAGAAGTTGTTCTGCTCCCAGTATAATGGGGCCGAACAGCCGATGCCCTTGAGCGACCAGCTGAAGCAACTGGTCGAACTGCACAAGGCGGCCGAAATGGCCATGAAGGACCTCATAGTCCGGATGTGGCCTACCGAGCCCCTTCCCAGCAACTACTTTGGCCTGGTGAACCGGCTTGTGAATGCCTTCCCGAGGCTTGAAGTCATAAAGCGGTCTGTCTGTGATGAAGGTGCAAGCAGGGCCTTCGCCCGTGCGAAAGTGCACTGGGCGAATATGGATGCCAAGAAGCTGGTGACGGAGGGGCCGCCAAAGGGTAAGGAGCACCGCCACCCCAAAAAGTATTACGACGGTGTCCTGAAGGGCGCCCGCCTTGTGGTGGAGGAATGCGCTAAGGATGTAATATTTGAATGAATGTACTCATTTGATCCTGTAATATGAAAACAAGTTCATTTGCGCCATATAATGATTGTAGATTTAAAATATTACCTTCTGTGCGGCCATTTATAAAATCTGAGAGTTGGCCAGTCGTCGGCTTCTGCCCCCATGTAACTAGTACTGGGGTGTTCGGGATAAATCTAAACACTCTTTATCCAAATTTTTGGTCCTTTAAGGAGGTGTTCAGCGCAGCGAACAAGGCAATCGGACTATACGGCTTTATCACTCTCACTTATCCATAGAAGTCTATAATTTTAAATTTTGGCGTAGCCCCTGGTATTCAGAAGTCCGAACTTGGGGCGCTATACACACCTAAATCGGACAAGGCCGATTCCTCACCCAAATCAGAAAAAATCTTTAAGGATTTGAGACATCTCGAACAGCGACCAGCTCTCGCCACATCATGACAGTCAATTTTCGGCTTTCTCTACTGAGGTGCTCGTCCGGAAGAACCGGGGCACAATCGCAGTAGTTCTCCCTGCGCTACCTTAGCCGATATAGCGGAACGTAAGGTACCAAAACATGGTAGCCGGACAAACCGAACTATTGACCCAAGACATGACTCGGGGTTGATGCATATAATGCTATAAGTTCGGGGTGCCATACTATCGAAAGTGTTCGGACTTTTCTTGTCGTGTTATGGGGTACACTGAAGCCCCTGGCAAGCTGACCATACCAAAATGTATGGGAGCTATTTGTAATGAATAAACAGTCAAGGAAAAGACAGAGAAATGTAATAATAAGCTGACGATGTACATTATTTTCCTTTTGTTATAATAACAAGTCGAGGCGTATGTGTAAAAGTAGTGTGATAAGCAAAATAGCACTGTTTGACATGTCCTAACCAAGTGCGAGCAGCGTGTGGGTATGTAAAACAGGTATGGCAATCATAATCAGAGACCACCCGGGGATTCCCTTATACGTCAAAGCTTCGTGCCTCCTTGGTTTTTCCGTCCCGTAATGGGTCCGATACTCAGATTATTGGAAGAGCCTCAAAAAGAGAAGGACCTGAAAAGACAGAGAAGGGTGAAGGTGTATGGGTCTTGTGACGGTTGACCCGTATCTTGGACCGCAATGTGGATATTCCTCCGCATATGCCCATGGTATTTTAAGTGCGTAATTATGTACACGCGGCACAAATTTCACCGCTTGACCGGGACTAGGACGGAGGCCGAATTGCTAGGCGAGCTCTGGACGTGCTGGATGATCCTATTGCAGAGTACTTCGGATTCGCTTGGCGGTGTCCGGGGGCTTTGTTTGCCGAATTGGAGATCTGCCTAAGAAGGCTGCTTTGTACTTCTGCTGCGAGGGCCGCAGTGTGCTCCACTATGCGGAGGAAGCGCTCTGTGTTTCCATTGACTATTATAACCCCGCAAGGTCCTGGCATCTTGAGCTTGAGGTAGGCATAATGCGGTACCGCATTGAATCTAGCAAATGTGGTTCGTCCGAGCAGTGCATGATAGCCACTACGGAAGGGGACGATATCGAAGATTAAGTCCTCGCTTCGGAAGTTGTCCGGAGATCCGGAGACTACTTCCAGTGTGATTGAGCCCGTGCAATTGGCCTCTACACCTGGTATGACACCTTTAAAGGTAGTTTTGGTGGGTTTGATCCTTGAGTGATCGATGCCCATTTTGCACACTGTATCCTGATAGAGCAGGTTCAGGCTGCTGCCACTGTCCATAAGGACTCGTGTCAGGTGGAATCCGTCAATGATGGGGTCGAGGTCCAATGCGGCCGAACCGCCATGACGGATACTGGTAGGATGTCCCTGCTATCAAAAGTGATTGGACAAGAAGACCATGGATTGAACTTTGGGGCAACTGGCTCCATTGCGTAGACGTCCCTTAGTGCGCGCTTCCGCTCCCCCTTGGGAATATGGGTGGCGTATATCATGTTTACCATTTTCTCTCGGGGAGGACATTTCTTCTGTCCTCCTGGGTTCGGCAGCCGGGGCCCCTCGTTGTCATCACTATGCGGCCCCTTTTCCTTGTGTCCGGTATTCAACTTGCTGGCCTGTTTAAACACCCAACATTCTCTGTTGGTGTGGTTGGATGGTTTATCGGGGGTGCCGTGAATTTGACACGAGCGATCGAGTATGCGGTCCAGACTGGACAGGCTCGGATTGTTTCTTTTGAATGGCTTTTTCCGCTGACCGGACTTAGAGTCACTGAATTCGGCATTGACTGTTGTGTCTTCGGCGTTGTCGTCATTGTTGCGACGCTTGTGTCTGTTGCGTCAGGGCTTGCTGTTGTTTTCTCTGGCATCTGAAGTGCCATGATTTCTTGATGTGATGTTGCTGTGAGCTAGCCAGCTGTCCCCACCCGCACAAAAGTGGGTCATGAGTGTCGGGAGGGCTGCCATGGACTTCGGCTTCTCTTGGCCAAGGTGTCGGGCGAGCCACTCGTCACGGATGTTATCACTACTAGGGGAAAGCCTATTAGCAGCGTGGGTTTTAGGCCTATCAGTAGCGCCGGGACCGGCGCTACTAATAAGGCCCTACAGCTAACGTATAGCAGTAGCGCCTATCGTCCCACGCTACTGCTATACATGAATAGCTGTAGCGCTCTTTAGAGAAGGGCACTGCTGATATGATCTGCAGCGCTATTTACCAGGAAGCGCTACTGGTAACGCGACGCTACTGCTAAATTTCCCCTCCTCGCTACTACTAGTTTAATTAGTTTTTTCCCCTCCATATTTGTTTTGTATTTGAATAGGCTTTATACAATAATCTTTAGCATATCATACACATACAAATGTAATCATAACATATACATACAATTAGTCTCATCAAATCATGTGATCATCATAATCATCATCCAACACAAAGTGGTCTCTCGTCATCATCTCAAAAATAGCGATACAAGTCTTGATTACTTGCAAATACATCGTCATCCATCTAAACAATGATATACACAAGAAGAGCTATCACTTTGAATACATGAGTTTGTATCCCTCTCTCGCATTAGCGTGAACCTAAACTAACTACTGCATGTTGCTCGGAAAGCGGAAACTGGTACACCTGGGCTTGACACCTCCGGCGAGTCGTCGTATATATACTCCTGGCGTAGCACTTCTTCACCATCTATGATCTATGCACCTGCATCGTCACATGAGTCGATGATATGCAACATATATAGTTGAGCAACAGAAAGAGATAGGCTTGGCAAAACTAGAAACAACATATCATAGGCATAAATAACAAAGTTCATCGTACCCAAAATGCCCTAACTAGAGTGATCTTCGCTAGTCGAGGAGGAGGACGGTTTAATTACATCAAAAATAAAGTTTCACCGTGCATAACTCAAAGTTTTGTCATAAATCACTCCACCATGTCGTGCCATCCATCCATGTCAGGGAAATAGTCCCCAAGCTTAGTGAAAGGCTTCATGTCGAGACGTTGAGAGGCTATCCATGTTCGGACGTCTTCCCACGACATTTGTCCTTCTCCGTAGAACATCCCTGTTTTTTCGACGACCTCCTTCATGATGATTTGGGCAAGTTTGCGCTGGATGTTATAGAAGTAATCTCGAAGTCGATGATCCTAGATATCTCCTATGTCCTTTGCCCATTGCAGAATATGGGCAACGCCGGATCGATGTGACATGCGAAGGTTCTGGTGATCCCGTCTGTACTCCAGCATGTGGTGTAGGACATAGAATCCATCATTAAGAGAATCGTTTGGTTGCTGGATGCAGCAGAAGTCGGTCTTATGGCTGAAGGCGATCCTGCCGCCCCTTCTCTTCTTGTCCCTAAGCTCTCCACCCCTTGCTTGGTAGTAAAACATAGCACTGTCGAGAACATCCTTGATGTGGGTGTATTCCTTTTTGTGAATGTTCTTCGACGAGTCCAAGTAAAGAGCGTGGGAGAATCGGGGGTAGAGGATGATGAGGACGGCGTGCCCGCCGCTGCGCAAAATAAGTAAACCTCAAATTAATTAGCCTCCACCATGAAATTGAATGATTGAAATCGAAGGAAGGATAGCAGCGTGGATGACTTACACGGGATGATAAGGCACGAGAATCGCCTCCTTGTCCTTATTGGCGAGCATGAAACTGGCGATGTAATCCCTCGCGTATTCACCGTGCTTTGCGCAGACTCCCAAAAAGCACTCGTGCATGTAGTACGGGTCAGCAACACAGATATGAGGTATCTGCTCAACCCCGATTATGTAGTTCATGTGCAAGGCATAAAGGCGGACAAACGTAAAATCCAGCTTCTTCACGTGAAACATGTCGAATATGTAATCGAATCGGAGGAAGAACTTATCCGCGGGGAAGCAGTCGACGTACAACACTTGCCGAGGAACGTTAACCACATAGAGTGGGTATCCTGGTTCTTTCGAGGCGATGTGGCCTTTCTCTATCCGTAACAGATCGTCATGAAGTCTCCTTAGATCGCCAAATCTGGCCCATAGTGCTCTTGCAGGTAGGATCGGTTTACCGGGGATATGCCATTTATCCGCATCAGGGATATATATACGGTCCTGAAGCTGAGGCTGCTGAGGTGGCTGGATCATAGAATCAGCTTTTTTGCCTTTCCTCGCTCTCTTCCTAGACTTCTTTACTACCGGAAGGTCATCCATAATACGTTAAGACGGCAATTCAGGCACCAACTCATGATGCTCAAACCCTGAGGAGGCGCCAGTATAGACATACTGTTCAGCACCATCGTCATCCCCATCCTCATCCATGGCGACGTCATCAGTGACTAATGGAGCCTCCTCCTTACCCCGTACGCTATCACCCAACCTGACACCCGACGCTAATTAGGTAGGTGGGGTGTTGATGTTCATACCATGCTGAGGCTGCGTGCTCATGGGTGTGCTCCCGGCCGCCTCCAGACGAAGCAGACTCTTTGGCCACAACAGGACCCACCCATTGCAACAATCACCAAGCCGCCGCGGCGTCTCATCGTCATCCCCCACTAGTATTAGAGGAGGCAAATTCTCGTGCACCGGTTTGACACTGGCCACGGAAACCTTGAAGACGTTCGGGGGAATCGGCCGGCTATGGAACAATGGTTCCTTCAGCTCCATTGTCGTCGCCTTCCCCACGTCCTCCTTCTGATCGCCGATGGTGTACAATATGGTGCACGGGGTTTCGTCGGCCTGCAAAGAAAACTCTGCGACGTTAGACATCTGAAAGGGACCGAAAACGGGAGATTATACATTTATATTGAAGGGGGCCGATGTGACAGATACCGTGAGGGCATCGAGCTCAGCCACAGACGAAGCACCGCCGAGCACGTCCGGTGCGGGAGCCGGTGCGGGAGCAGGTGCTGGTGCAACGCTAGTCGAGCTGCTCCCCAAGAAGTCAGCAAGTGGAAAGTCCTCTGCATTTTTTTCTGGATTTTGCCTTGACCAAGTGAAAACTGGCGGAATCAAGGAAGTAGACAAATCTACAACCACCTATTTTGCGGCAGCTATCACTGCTGCGACTGTCTGAGATGATTTCTTCTCAACTGCAATCTCAACCTTCTTGTCGATGTTTTCTTCAGTTAACCTCTGTCTTTCCTTTCTCTCCTTCGTGGTCTCATGGTAGTACTTCTTCCACGTGGCGCCGTCTCCGACACCGTGCACACGTCCATACGACGGTCGAGTATCCACCGCTTGTCGTTTCAATATGTTCAATGCCCGGTTGAATGGAGTGTCCCACTTGGGCCTCGCCAATGGCTTAGACGGCGAGTCGCTTTCGGCCGCAATCCTGTGCTGCTCTCTCTGCAAAAGGCACAAGGATCGTTTACAAATATGACTAACGTGTGCAGTCGAATTGATTAGAAACTAAAATTACCAATAGTCTCATGAACTCCGTAATGACCGACTTTGTCTCGTAAACCTTCTTCACTGGGTCCCAATGGTGCCGGGCCATGAGGACGTCACACTCCTGCGGGATGGTGAACTCCGCCAAGGGGTCTGGCATGCCCACACTCGCGGCTTCGTCCTCCTTGGCCCATTTGGACCTCTTTCCACCGTAACCACGGCTTCCGAGGTGGTGGCTCCCAATTTTCCTCTCCTAAAGCCCCTTCATGTACTTAGACTTTTTTTTGGCAGCTTCGGCCTCGCAAGCCTCCTTGAGTATTTGAAACTGATCTTCCGTGATTGTCGGATTATCCTTTACAATCTCGGAGTAGGGTTCCTTCTTGTCGATGATCTTTGCTTTCACTCGATTTTTCCAGGCGGCCAACGCATCGCTAAACTTGGTCATGGCGTTTTTGTTTATCTTCTTTGTTGTCGGGTCGTCATCTAGATCTTCATAATCCTTCTCATTCCGGCCCGGGAACAAGAATATCTGGTGAAACTTCTTTAGGAGGGAGCACCTCATATTATCTATCTTCTATAGTTTCTCATCGTTGATGGTGGTGGTTGTCCATACGATGCAGCCTATTTGATTGCTGTAGCACGAGCGCGCTTCCTCGGGCGCCTTTGGCTCAAAATTGTCGTCATACACCTCCGTGACCACCAGTCTAGTAGTCCCGAGTTTGTTAGGAAGCCATTTCCTCTTTGTTTTCGGTTCTACACCGGCTCCGCTCCCCAAGGCAGCACCGCTCTCAGTCTCAGCGCCGGTCTCGATGCCGGTTTGAGTCTCAGCACCAGTCTGCGTGTCGGTCTCAGTCCCGATGCCACGGGTGGGCCTAGCAACAACATCGGTTGATCGTCGGCAAGTCTAAAAAATTTGCCTGCCGCCCGGTAGACATTGTCGCAATCACCAGAACCCTGTCCTTCATCGTTGCTAGCCATGTTTCCTATGATTAAATCTAGTCAATTAATTCTAGACCTAATAAAATGAATAATGACATTAAAAAGGCCTATTGTTTTGTAGGAACATTGACTCCTTCCCGGTGCGGCAAATCCCGTGCACTCGATATGTCCTAGTTTGTAGCACAAGTCATGCCGAAATTCAAGGAAAATTTCGGCATGACCTTTGCTAAAAAGTGGACAAATCGAGAACATTAAATTTGCCAGAACGGAAATGAATCAACATTCCGGCAAAACATAGGCCACTCAACATCATTCCCTGGAAACAACAAAACCACTTGGGCACAATCGAACCACTTCAATGAAAAGATATAACATGACCACTTCAATGAAAAGATATAATCAACAATAAAAGTCTAGGAAGGGATCATCTTTAAAATAAAATTTTCCTAAATTCTTTTCCTTCAAAAATAGTGGTCTTTTCAAAAATCAAAAACCTTTGCAAAATGACCTCACTAAACACTTCTCTGCCTAGAACAGAACCCAAATTATGTTGATCTAGCTATTCCTCTCTCTCACACAAACACACATTATTATCTCTAACCCTTCTCTGCCTAGGACAAAACCCAATTAAATTGTAAAGGAACTCCAATTCTCTAACCCTTCTGACCTAATGATCTAAAAGAAAATCCTATAACCTAGCCAACCTACTTATCCTAGCGTGCTAATCCAACGAACCTAATTAACCTACCTATTTAACCTAGTTAGTTAATCTAGTTTACCTAGATAATTAACCTAATTAAACTAGTTAACGCATCTAGTTCTCTGTCAAAGCCCTAAATAAATTTTTGCACTATTTAACCTAGATAATTAACCTAATTAAACTAGTTAACCTGACTAGTTCTCTGTCAAAGACCTAACTAAATTTTTGCACTAACCTAGATAAATAACCTAATTAAACTAGTTAACCTAACTACTTCTCTGTCAAAGCCCTAACTAAATTTTTGCCCTAACCTAGATAATTAACCTAGTTAAACTAGCTAACCTATGCATGAGAGAGAGAGAGGAGGGGTGGGGGCTTACAGAGGATGGCTCCGGTGGTGGCGAGGGAGGCAGGGGCGTCTCCGGTGACGGTGAGGGAGGATCCGGTGGTGTCAACGGCAGCTCCGGTGGCATTGATGAGGCCGCGCGGCTCTGTGGCGTTGGGGGCGTCTCCGGTGGCGTCGACGGTGCACGGCTATGGTGGCGTCGACGTCGGCATGAGACGGCGGCGAAGTGGGGCGACGGCGAATCGGGGAGACGGCGGCGGTGTGGGTCGATGGATTTGGGGGAGAAGTGGTGGCCGGGGGGAAACAGTTTTTTGGTTAAGTAAAACTTAGCGGTAGCGTGTTTTGTAAAACGTGCTATAGCTAAGATAGCTATAGCGGTTTTTACAAAATGCGCTGCTACTATAGCTATGTAATTTTCTTCCATTTTCTAATTTCCTTTTCTGTTTCTATAGCGGGGGTCTAGGACACGCGCTGTAGCTACTTTACCTATAGCGCCTCTTACGAACAAACGGTACTGCTATGCCTTCCTCCGTTTTTTCGCTTTTTCATTTATTTTGTTTTACATTTTATTTTTTCCTTTCTCCTTTTTCTATTTCTTTCATTTTCATTTACTTTTATATTTGTTTTTCATCTTATTTTATTTCCATTAGTAGTAGCGCTCTTCGTAGGAAACACGCTACTACTTATGCCCTAGCGGTAGTGCGCTTCTTCCAAGCCCGCTACTGCTATGCGTAGCCAATCATTCTAGCAATGGGAATATTAGTAGTAGCGCTTTTTCCACTACACGCGCTACTACTAAGATTGTATTTGTAGCGAGGTTTTTTCTCAATCGCTACTGCTCTCTAGCACTAGCGCCCTTTTTTGACCCAGGTTGTTGCTAAATTTCTGCGTATAAGGTTTTCCCTAGTAGTGTATGATTAAAGGCCGCTAGGGCTTCTGCGTCTGGACAATCAACAATTTGGTTCTTTTTAGTTAGGAACCGAGTCTAGAATTTCCTGGCTGACTCTCCGGGCTATTGGGTTATGTGACTTAAGTCATCAGCATCCGGCGGTCGCACATAAGTGCCCTGGAAGTTGTCAAGGAATACGTCTTACAGGTTCTCCCAACTGCCAATGGAGTTTGCCGGCAGGCTATTCAGCCAATGCCAAGCCGGTCTCTTGAGTTTTAATGGGAGGTACTTGATGGCGTGTAGATCATCGCCGCGGGCCATGTGAATGTGGAGAAGGAAATCTTGAATCCATACTGCGGGGTCTGTTGACCATCATATGATTCAATATTCATGGGTTTAAACCCTTCTGGCAATTCATGATCCATTAGTTCGTCAGTGAAGCATAGGGGGTGTGCGGCTCCTCTGTGCCGGGCTACATCACGACGCAATTCAAATGAGTCTGATCTGTTATATTTGGCCCAGCCGGATTTGTTTTTAGTATATCTGGCGTGACGGTCATCATCTCGCGTTGGGGCACGCCCCCATGATCCGTAGATCGGTCTTGACTGTGCTGCTTTGTTTTCCAATATGTCTCGCAGGTCCTGTGTGTAGCCCTGGGCCTTGGTGTTTTTGTTTGATTAGCGACGGGGTGCGGGCTGGTGTTCGGGCTGATATGCCGCTTTGTCTCGTCCACGAGGTGGCCGGTCAGCCGTATACTGCGCTGGTAGTGTAGGCTTTAATGCCTCCTCCTCGAGTTGATGTAGCAACCTGCGCTTTGGGTAACTTTTGGTTGGGCGCTCGAGTCCGTATTCCTCTGCTGCCAGGACCTCAGTCCATCGATGAGTTAGCAGATCTTGATCAGCATGAAGCTGTTACTGCTTTTTCTTCAGGCTTTTTGCAGTGGCTATAAGCCGGCGCTTAAAGCGCTCCTGCTCTATGGGATCCTCATGCATGATGAAATCTTCGTTGCCGAGGCTCACCTCGTCTTTGGAGAGGGGCATGTAATTATCATCCTCCAAGTCTCCATCCATTGCATGTTCATGAGGGCTAATTTTCCCATCCTCCTGTTCGGCATGCTCGAAGTCTGGCTGGGCGGGATTGTTTTCGTCTTCGGCATCATCCGGAGTTCTATTGTCTCTTGTGCCGGTATCGCTATTTTTGCTATGGCGCGGCTTAGAATGGCGGCGATGACGCCGGTGCTTAGATTGCTTCTCAAGGGGATTATCCTCCGTTGCCTCACCGCCATCGCTTTCTTTGGGGGTGTCCACCATATATATATATATATCATATGATGAGGTGGCTGTCCAGCACCCTGTGGGTGGTGGTTCTTGTTCCTCTTCGGCATCGTCGTCCATACCGTCGATGTCTTCGGAGTCGAAATCAAGCATGTCGGTTAAGTCGTCGACAGTGGCTATTAAGTGGGTGGTGGGTGGGAAATGAATTTCTTCGTTGTCCGCTTCCCACTCAAGCTAGACATAGTTAGACCAAGAGTCTCATAACAGGGAGAGAGATTTCAATGAATTTAGCACGTCGCCCAAGAGTGAGTGCTGAAAAATATCATGCCCAATCAGATTTGATAGGTATGGATGCATATGACACAGGCCTCATCGGAGGCGAAGACTATCTTCGGCTCTATCGCCGATGAACGGGTGGCCTCCGTGGCGGGGTCCATCCACCCATCCTCGGAGGGCACGATCTGCTCCGGATTAAGGGCCGGGGAAGCCACAGGTGTGATCTCCCAAACACCGTCTGATGGCAGATCTAAGTCATGCTCGACGGGACTGTTCGGTGCACCTGACATGGGCTCGAATCCGTCAAAGATCAAGTCTCCGCGGATGTTGGCGGTGTAGTTCAAGCTTCCAAACCTGACCTGATGGCCAGGGCGTAGCTATGAATCTGCTCCAGGTGGCCATGCGAGTTGGCCCTCAGTACGAAGCCGCCGAATATGAAGATCTGTCCGGGGAGGAAAACCTCACCCTGGACTGCATCGTTGTAGCTGATTGAAGGAGCCATCAAGCCTTATTGTGACGACACACAGGAACTCTCAATGAAAGCACCAATGTCGGTGTCAAAGCCGGTGGATCTCGGGTAGGGGGTCCCAAACTGTGCGCCTAAGGCTAATGGTACCAGGAGGGGTCGGGGACACAATGTTTACCCAGGTTGGGGCCCTCTCGATGGAGGTAATACCCTACTTCCTGCTTGATTGATCTTGATGTTGTGAGTATTACAAGAGTTTATATACCACGAGATCGTAGAGGCTAAACCCTAGAAGCTAGCCTATGATTAAGATTGTTGTTATCCTACGGACTGAACCCTCCGGTTTATATAGACACCAGAGGGGGCTAGGGTTACATAGAGTCGGTTATTGAGAAGGAGATCTACATATCCGGATTGCCAAGCTTTCCTTCCACGCAAAGGAGAGTCCCACCAGGACACGAGACAAAGTCTTCAATCTTGTATCTTCATAGTCCAACAGTCCGGCACAAGCATATAGTCTGGCTGTCCGAGGACCCCCTAATCCAGGACTCCCTCAGTAGTCCCTGAACCAGGCTTCAATGACGATTAGTCTGACGCGCACATTGTCTTCGACATTGCAAGGCGGGTTCTTCTCCAAATCCTAGAGTTCCTGTTGTAACGAGCAGTTTCCGACTTCCCATCAATGTTGCACTCCTCGGCTTCTGTACCTTTAATAATGGCAGTCTCCACGTGTCGAGCGAGTGCGAGAAGTCATGGTATTTTTGCATTTGCCACCCTGACCCTGTAAGTAAATCGTCTATTAAAGAGACGGGGATCGTAAGATCCAAATCGCACCATCTTCCCCAGGCGAGGATTCATCAGAGTGCACCCATGAAAACCATCCATCATGGCTGGCCACCGCAGCTCCTCCCCACTCCCTGTCGGTGTCAAAACCGGCGGAGCTCTGGTAGGGGGTCCCGAACTGTGCGTCTAGGCAGATGGTAACAGGAGACAAGGGACACGATGTTTTCACCCAGGTTCGGGCCCTCTTGATGGAGGTAAAACCCTACTCCTGCTTGATTAATATTGATGATATGGGTAGTACAAGAGTAGATCTACCACGAGATCAGAGAGGCTAAACCCTAGAAGCTAGCCTATGGTATGATTGTTGTCCGTCCTATGGACTAAAACCCTCCGGTTTATATAGACACCGGAGAGGGCTAGGGTTACACTGAGTCGGTTACAATGGGAGGAGATCTACATATCCGTATCGCCAAGCTTGCCTTCCACGCCAAGGAATGTCCCATCCGGACGCGGGACGAAGTCTTCAATCTTGTATCTTCATAGTCTAGGAGTCCAGCCAAAGGTTATAGTCCGGTCATCCGGACACCCCCTAATCCGGGACTGCCTCAGTAGCCCCCGAACCAGGTTTCAATGACGATGAGTCCGGTGCGCAGATTTGTCTTCGGCGTTGCAAGGCGGGTTCTTCTCCAAACTCCATGTACCTGTGGAATAATGTCCGGCTTCTGGTGAATGTTGCGCTCCTTGGCTTCTGTGCCCAATAATGGCCATCTTCCATGTGTCAAACGAATGTGAAAAGCCAGGTTGTTTTTTCATTTACCCCCCTAGCTGTGCAAATGAGCTGCCTATAAAAGAGACGGGGATTTAGATCCGAGTCACACCAGCTTTCCTTCGTGAGCTTTCATCGGAGCGCATTCGACAGAGATCCATTCCATCATGGCCAGTCGACGCAGCTCCTCCTCTCGCCCCCCCCCCCAGTCCTCGGCCTGGAGATTGGGAGAGATGCTCCGTCTCGCACAGTGAGCTAGTGGCACTCCAAGCCAAGGGATTACTCCCCCCGGCCTACGTGGTCCCGGTTCGAGCCGGGCTCAGCACCTATAATGGTCGAGAGCAAGCGGAGAGCATTCCCAATCCCTCCAAAGGAGAGCGGGTATGCCTTGTCCCTTATTTGTTAAGAGGGCTCGGATTTCCAATTCATCGATTTCTCCGGGGGCTCCTGGAGTTTTATGGCCTCCAGTTGCACAACCTTACGCCTGCCTCCATATTGCATATTGCGGGCTTCGTAGCCCTTTGTGAGCTGTTTTTGGGTATCGAGGCTCATTTTGCGCTATGGAAGAAGCTGTTCTGCCTCGTGCCCCATTCTCAGGAGGGGTCGATATATCAAGTGGGCGGAGCCGAACTATGGCGCATCGCCGGGACCAGATATCTATCCGGAACCCCAAAGAAGGCATCCGAAGACTAGCCTTCAGAATGGTTTCATATAGAAGACGTCCCCCTGCTGGACCCTGTACGAATTGGCCTCCCTGAGTTCGATAATGCTCCTTTGAAGAAGCGCCTAAGCTGGCGCCCATGGAGCCCTCGGAAGGAAAATGACAGGGATGTCCTTTACCTGATGAGACAGATAAGGTTGTTGGCTCATTCCGGACTGACCACAATCGAGGTCATGGCCACATGTATTACGCGGGGGGTGCAGCCGCTTCAGTATAGAGGCCACCCCATTTGGGATTTCAACGGGGAGGACGACGTCACCCGGTGCGGACGTAAGGGGCCGGATTCGTCTACCGTTCTAATAAAGATCTTGTCCGCTTTGTACAAGGGAGAAGAGGAGGAATTCCTCTACGTCAACCCACGGGGCGGATTTTCTATGTACAATCCTCCAAGCTGGGTAAGCGAATACTTTCACTTGTCCATCCGTTTCATATTACCACAGTTAAGTATTTAGACTAGCAATTTCAACACAGGAGCTACGCCAGGCTATAAAGGAGATAAACAACCCTCCTCCACAACCCGAGGACCTAGAACGGTCTTTCAATCCGGACTCCCAAGAGGACCCGGACTTAAGCGTGGAGCTGATCGATGGGGTGTTTCATCAATTGAGCAAGGACACCGCCTTGGTGGCCATTACGGCCGATTATCCTGGACTACTCCCGGCCCCTCAAGTAACTGAGACTGAAGTCCCAGCATTTTTAAAATGATCCATCCGTGCTTATTTTGGGTCTCGTATACCAATGACGTTTTCGCAAGGGAAGTCCTTGAGGCGGAAGGCCGAGCCTGCGGTGGCTAGCCAACAAGGGGCATCAAGGCCCAGCAGGCTGAAAAGAAGTGCGGTCCGAATTGAGATGCCGGAGCAACGGTATGGCGTGCCTTTTTATTCCTAGGTTTTATTCCCTCGAGGTGTACCAGTGCTCGTGCTTTTTTCAGGAAAAAGAGTGCTCGCCGGACTATATCCGGAGAGGTTGCCAATCGCGCCTCCACCGGCCAGGCTCCAAGGCCGGGTCTGGAAGCGGAGGAGAGTACGAGGCGCGCACCAGACGCTCCTCCAACAGAGGATGCGGATGGGCTGTCTGCCACCAATTCAGAGGTGGAGAGTGCCATGAACCACGGGCGTCGCCGGACAATTCTTCGTGACGCTTGTTTCTCCCAAGAGGTGTTAGATGCCTTCAATACGGGAGATGCATATCTCCGTGCCGCTCAAAATGGTCTAGCCAGAGCCACAGAGCAGTATGTAAAAGACATACGGGTGAGAAAATTTGATGGTTATATATGTCAGTAGCCCCCGAGACTTGAAACAGTTAGAATAACTAATTTAAGGATCAATGGTTATGCAGGATCTTATAGAAAAGAATACCCAATTGTCCCAGGAGCTGGAAGAGTGCAAAGCCCAACTTGAGGCCGCACTAGCCGCGGCAGGGGAGGCCAAGGAGACCCCCTCTGGTACTTATATGCTTTGAAAGATAAGTATGTTCCGAAGTGCGGCATGTGTAAAAATCTGACAATAACATTGCAGATGGCGCCGGAGTGAATCCAGACCAACAACAACTCTTGCGCCGGTTAAAGGCCGGTGAGAGCGTGCTTACAAGAGTGAGGCAAGAGAAAAACAAAGCTCCAAGATGCCAGCACCCAGCTGGGCGAGTAACTAAAGGATGTTCGTGCTCAGCTGTCGGACTCCGTGAAGGAGAATCGGCGGTTTCGACGCGGCATTTTTAGTAAGTGCTTGAACGAACTTCAGAAAAAGAGTTCGGCGAGGAAGTCGATTGACAGAGTTATGTCTGTAGGTATGCTGACAGGTAGGCCTGCGGAGGAAATGCCCGGATCTACAGGTGACCTTCTTCTCGAGCTCTTTCAATTGCACGAACGAGTTCGGCAGGTGATGCAAGGCGTCGCCCAGGCTTTGTGGCCATCCGTCTCCATGCCCGAAGGCCTTGGAGAGCTTGCAGAGAAGCTGAAGGAAGCGCGGCGGCGCTTCCGATTATGGAAGATACCGGCCTGCCGTCAAGGCGCTAGGGAGGCCTGGGCCATGGTGAAGACACGGTACACGAAGGCTAACCCAAACCACATGGCCGAGGTCGGACCGGTAGGGCCTGATGGGAAGGAGATCCCTGTGAGCTTAGTGTACGACCAGGTAGAGCTGGCCACCAAATATTCTCAATAGGACTATAAGCTAGACAGCCTGTTGGATGGTATTAAAGAGGAATATACCCAGTCAAATTGACTATGTATTTTAAGATGACATGTAAAATTCCTTCTAGCTGGATTGTAGATCGTTTGTCATGGCGGACCTTTTCGTTTAAACCTCGGGACCCGATAGTCCGGAGTGTGTCCGAATACCCTCTCGGTTATGTAAGAACCGGGGCATGCGTGGAGACCAGGATAGGGGTCATTAGTGCTTGAACAGACAAGTGCCCAACTAGTTATGTTATATTACATGGTTAGTAAGAAACATCTTCCAGGGAGAATAGTTCCGTTAGGGGTTCCTTTCCCTGGGACGCATGCCCTAAAGTACATGTCCGGACTGCGAAAAAAGCAGAAAAACATCTGGGGGAAGATAAATAAACGAGTGAGAAATCATCTTTTAGTTCACCGACTAAATATTCCCTTAAGAACACTAGCTTTCGGCTTCACCTAGTCTGAGGTACACATCCGGCTGACCCGGCAGTAACAATCGCAGAGGTCCTCCCTTTAGCGCCTAGACGAATAATCGGGAACATAGGGGTAAGCACAGGAGCCAGGCAACCCAGCTTGGCCAAAACATAAGTCATATCGATGCATATAATGGTGAATAAAATGTACATGCGTAAGTGTCACACATGTGTTAGGCATGAGGCCCGTATAAACAAGCTTATGTTAAAGAAGCCCCCAGGTATAATGAGCGCGAATGGCGCATCAATTGTTTGCGAACAAGATGCAAACGAGCCCTCAAAGTCTACAAGAGAGAAGGAGGGAGAAGGAGAGAAATATAAGACAACTAATATGTAAAAAATAGACAAAGGAAGGAGATGAACACAGAGTCTGGCGCTAGGCGTAGAATCTTCGTAGACGGGCTGCGTTCCATGGGTTCGGTTCGAGTCGGTTATCCAATGCATCTCGCAGACGGTACGCTCCACCAGTCAGGACTTGGTCAATTATGAAGGGACCTTCCCATTTGGGTTTGAGTTTGTCCTTTTTCTTGTCTGGCAGGCGTAGAACTAATTCGCCAACATTGTAAGTTTTGGCATGTACTTCTCTGCTTTGATATCTTCGAGCCTGCTGTTGATAGAATGCGGAACGGGCTTTTGCCAAGTCGCGCTCCTCCTCCAAGGCATCCAAACTGTCCTGCCGATCGAGTTCGGCCTCTCTTTCTTTGTACATGCGCATGCGAGGTGAGTCATGAATTATCTCGCAGGGCAGAACTGCCTCGGCGCCGTATACCATAAAGAATGGTGTGAATCCGGTAGTGCGATTCGGCGTGGTCCGCAGCCCCAAGAGTACGGAGTCGAGCTCCTGTACCCAGTGTGTATTAGATTCCTTGAGGGATCGCAATAACCATGATTTGATGCCACTCATGATTAGACCATTTGCTCGCTCGACTTGACCGTTAGTTTGTGGGTGATAGACTGAAGCGTAGTCGAGCTTGATGCCCATGTTTTTGCACCAGAGTTTGACCTTGTCGGCCGTAAAGTTCGTGCCGTTATCAGTGATGATGCTGAGGGGGACGCCATAACGGTGTACGACCCCTGATATGAAGTCTATCATCGGTCCGGATTCGGCCGTCTTAAAAGGCTTGGCCTCTATCCATTTGGTGAATTTGTCCACCATGACCAGTAAGTATTTTTGCTTGTGGGTTCCCCCTTTAAGGGGTCCAACCATGTCAAGCCCCCAGACCACAAAGGGCCAGGTGATGGGTATAGTTTGGAGGGCGGTGGGTGGCTTGTGGGTTTGGTTAGCAAAGAGTTGGCAACCGACGCATCGTTGGACTAAATCCTGAGCATCTGCCCGGTCCGTTGGCCAATAAAATCCTGTACGGAAGGCCTTGCTTACAAGGGCCCGGGCTGCAGCGTGGTGCCCGCCGAGTCCGGCATGAATTTCAGCCAGGAGATTTCGCCCATCCTCTTCGGAGATACACCTTTGACGGACTCCGGTGGGGCTTTTCTTATAAAGCTCTCCCTCATGGACTTTGTAGGCTTTAGATCGCCGCACTATGCAGTGTGCCTCATTTTGGTCCTCTGGAAGTTCCCGCCTGGTCAGGTAGGCTAGGCATGGTTTTGTCCACGGGGCAATGACTGCCATTATCTCGTGGGCTGAGGATGTTACTTCGTTGGCCAAGCCTTCCGCTCTGTTAGAATGTTCGGTGTCGGGCAGTGCGGTTGGATCCGGGCCGTTATTTCCGGATTCCCCTTCCCATGATACAGATGGCTTCAATAGCCTTTCCAAGAAAATGTTGGGGGGACTGCATCACACTTTGCGCCGATGCGTGCCAACACGTCTGCTGCCTGATTGTTTTCCCGGGCTATATGGTGAAATTCGTGCCCTTCGAACCAAGCTGACATTTTTAGGGCGGCATTGCGATAAGCTGCTATTTTCGGATCCTTGGCATCAAATTCTCCACTTATTTGTGATATCGCGAGGTTTGAATCCTCACGCACCTCTAGGCGTTGAATGCCCATGGAGACTGCCATCCAGAGGCCATGTAGAAGGGCCTCGTATTCGGCTGCGTTATTGGAGTCTATATACATTATCTGGAGTACGTATTGAACTATATCTCCTGTTGGGGACGTCAAAATGACGCCAGCCCCCAGACCAGCTAACATTTTGGAGCCGTCAAAGTGCATGATCCAATTGGAGTATGTGCCGTACTCTTTAGGGAGTTCGGCTTCAGTCCATTCGGCGACGAAGTCGGCCAAAACTTGCGACTTGATAGCTCGCGTGGCTTGTAGGTTATGTCGAACGGGAGGAGCTCAATGGCCCATTTAGCAATCCAGCTCATCGCGTCGTGGTTGTTTATAATGTCGTTAAGAGGTACTTCGGAGGCTACTGTTATGAACACTCTTGAAAGTAGTGTCATAGCTTTCGGGATGCCATAAACACCGCGTATGCTATCTTTTGATAACGCGGGTACCGTGATTTGCATGGAGTGAGGACAGTGGACATGTAGTAAACTGGTTTTTGAAGGGGAAATTTGTGTCCGTCCGTTTCTCGTTCGACGACGAGCACTGCGCTTACAACTTGATGAGTTGCCGCAACGTATAATAGCATTGGTTCGCCGGTGTTAGGCGCGGCTAGGACCGGGTTTGTTGCCAATATGGCTTTTATTTCGTCGAGTCCAGCTGTGGTGGCATCCGTCCACTCGAAGTGTTCGGTGCGCCGGAGGAGGCGATAAAGGGGTAATGCCTTTTCTCCCAAACGGGAGATAAAGCGGCTTAGAGCCGCCACGCATCCCGTCAACTTTTGTATTTGTTTGAGGTCTCTTGGAATATGCAATTGTGACAGAGCTCGGATCTTGGCTGGGTTTGCTTCAATTCCTTTACCGGATACAATGAAGCCCAAGAGCTTTCCGGCTGGTACACCGAAAATGCATTTTTCCAGGTTAAGCTTGATGTCATATGTCCGGAGGTTGCCGAATGTGAGCCTCAAATCGTCTACTAGAGTTTCGACATGCTTGGTTTTGACGACCACATCATCTACGTATGCCTCCACTGTTTTGCCGATCTGGTTTGCCAGACATGTCTGAATCATGCACTGATATGTTGCGCCAGCGTTTTTGAGCCCGAAGGGCATTGTGTTGAAGCAGAATGGGCCGTATGCGGTGATGAAAGTCGTTGCGGCTTGGTCTGGCTCTGCCATCTTAATTTGATAGTAGCCGGAGTACGCGTCGAGGAAACAAAATGAATCGTGTCCTGCGGTAGTGTCGATAATTTGATCGATGTGGGGGAGGGGGAAGGGATCCTTTGGGCAAGCCTTGTTGACGTCCTTGAAATCGACGCATAGGTGCTAGGATTTGTCCTTCTTTGGTACCATCACCAGGTTCGCTAGCCAGTCCGGATGTTTTAGGTCTCTGATGAATCCGGCCTCCAGTAGTTTGGCTAGCTCTTCTCCCAAGGCGTGTCTCTTTGGTTCGGAGAATCACCAAAGAGCCTGCTTGACAGGCTTGAATCCTTTTAGGATGTTGAGGCTGTGTTCGGCCAACCTGCGTGGGATTCCTGGCATGTTTGAAGGGTGCCAGGCAAAAATGTCCCAATTTTCGCGTAGGAATTCTCGTAGTGCGGCGTCTACATCAGGGTTTAATTGCGCCCCGATGGAGGCCGTTTTTGTATGGTCCATTGGGTGGACTTGGAATATGACTATTTCATCCGCCGGTTTAAAGGAGGTGGACTTGGATCTTTTATCGAGTATCACAACGTCCCTGTTCACCGTGGAGCGTAGCGCAGTTAGTTCTTCGGCCGCTAGGGCTTCGGAAAGTGCCTCAAGGGCCAGTGCAGCTGTCTTGTTTTCAGCGCGGAGTGCTATGTCCGGGTCACTAGCAAGAGTGATGATCCCGTTGGGTCCGGGCATTTTGAGCTTGATGTACCCGTAATGGGGTATAGCTTGAAAATTTGTGAACGCCTCTCGCCCTAATAGAGTGTGGTATCCGCTGTTGAACGCGGCCACTTGAAACGTGACCTCCTCGGATCTGTAATTATCCGGCATGCCAAACACCACATCCAGTGTGATTTTTCCTGTACAGCACGCTTCCTGACTGGGGATTATTCCTCTAAAGGTTGTGTTGCTTTTCTCAATGCGGCTCCAGTCTATTTCCATTTTTCGAAGGGTTTCCTCATAAATGAGGTTCAATCCGCTGCCATCGTCCATGAGTACCTTGGTAAGTCGAAAGCCGTCCACTATTGGACTGAGGACCAATGCGGCTGTTGCTCGGGCTGTTCGGAATTTAGGTTCGTCACTGGCATTAAAGGTAATAGCCGTGTCACTTCATGGGTTTATTGTTGCTACTTGGTTGACTTCGGCAAGGTTGCGGAGTGTCCGTTTTCGCATATTGTTTGATTCGAAAGTCTCGAAGACTGTTAATACCGTACTGGTATCCCTGGGGTGGTGCTCTGTGAATTCTGGAGTTAGAAGCTCCTCGCCACTTCTGGCCACCTGCCGGAGTATCAAACATGCTCTAAGGCTATGAGTTGGTGTGGCGCCCTCTGTTCTATGAATTTTACAGGGTCCATTGAGCCATCCCTCCAGTACGGTTCCATGCCCTGCAGAGGGTTTTTGCTTTTTGGTGTTTAACCCAGGTGCAAGGCGATGATGCACCGTTTTATTTCGGACTGCGGTTGTATTCAGGGCCGGATTGTCCCAAAATTTTATTTCGGTTTTCCATGCGCTTTCCATCACACAGTACTTTCGTACTATGGATGCCAAGTCGGCGAAGCATGTAATTTCACGACGACTTATGGCGTTGAGGATCCCCTTGTCCGTGCAATTATTGCAGAAGTATGAAATTGCATCCTCCTCGCGGCAGTCCTCTATTCTGTTCATAACCAGGAGGAATCTGGCCCAGTAATGGTGTACTGTTTCTGCGGGCACTTGCCACATTTGGGATAAATCCCTTATATTTGGGTGGGCGGGTGGAATTAAATCCGAAACCTCGCCCCATCTGAGGCTCAAGGGCCAAGGAGTTTCCGGACTCGGAAGCTTGTGTTCTTGGATATTGTCCAATTAATCTAGCCCGCTGCCTGACTTTAGGTTCGGGGCTTGAATGACGTCCTGCCCTCCACGGGTATCTGGCTTGGAGGGATCGGGAATCCGTACATAACTAGTCTTTAAGATAGATGAAGACTTGCCACATTGTTCCTCCACCACTTCAAACGTGGTGGGTGACCTGGGGAGAGTTAATCTCTCTCAGATCGGTTTTAAGCCCAATCTGATCGTGGTCTGTAGCGACTCCCAGGGCGGCGATGCGATCCAAGAGCTTGTTTAAGGAAGAGAGATCCATCAGATCTAGCTGCTCGGCGAGTTCCGAGTTGACGTGAAGTTTGCTTTCGATGACCCGAGAAGTAGCCGGAGAGTTTGGCCGATAGCCAAAGATCCTTTAGCAACAGTGCCGTCTTTAAAGACGGGATGAGGCATCCTTCCTGATGGCGACGACACAGCGGAACTCTCAATGAAAGCACCAATGTCGGTTTCAAAACCGGCGGATCTCGGGTAGGGGGTCCCGAACTGTGCATCTAGGCGGATGGTAACAGGAGACAAGGGACACGATGTTTTTACCCAAGTTCGGGCCCTCTCGATGGAGGTAAAACCCTACTCCTGCTTGATTAATATTGATGATATGGGTAGTACAAGAGTAGATCTACCACGAGATCAGAGAGGCTAAACCCTAGAAGCTAGCCTATGGTATGATTGTTGTCCGTCCTATGGACTAAAAACCTCCGGTTTATATAGACGCCGGAGAGGGATAGGGTTACACAGAGTCGGTTACAATGGGAGTAGATCTACGTATTTGTATCACCAAGCTTGCCTTCCACGCCAAGGAATGTCCCATCCGGACACGGGACGAAGTCTTCAATCTTGTATCTTCATAGTCTAGGAGTCCGGCCAAAGGTTATAGTCCGGTCATCCGGACACCCCCTAATCCGGGACTCCCTCACTCCCCTAGCACTAAGCCAGGTGATTGGATGAAGTCCACCGTATCCCATGGCTGGTTGGTGGAGTTGCAGACCGAAGGATTTCTCCCGCCTGCATATCTTGTCCTTGTCTGAGACGGACTAGCCACTTACGATGGCGGGGAGCAAGCAGAGAGTTTCCCCAACCCATCTAGGGGGGAGCGAGTATGCCTTGTCCCTTTCTTGCTGAGGGACCTTAGATTCTCAATCCACCCATTCCTCCGGGGCTCCTGGAGTATTACGGCCTCCAGCTGCATAACTTCACTCCTGCCTCCATACTGCACATCGCAGGTTATGTCGCCCTTTGTGAGCTATTTCTGGGCTGCGAAGCTCATTTCGAGCTATGGAAGAGGTTGTTCTGCCTCGTCCCTCGCAATTAGGAGGGATCAATATATCAAGTGGGCGGAGCCAAATTATGGCGCATCGCCGAGATCGGATACTTGTCCGGCACTCCGAAGAAGACATCCGAAGATTGCCCCTCAGAGTGGTTTGATATAGAGGACGTCCCCCTTCTGGACCCTATCCGGGTGGGTCTTCCTGAGTTTAACAATGCCTCATTGAAGAAACGCGCAGCTGGCACCCCCAGAGCCCGCAGGAGGAAGATAACTGGGAGGTCCTTTATCTGATGGGCAGGATAAAAACACTGGTCAAGTCAGGATTGGTAATAATCGAGGTTATGTCAATATGCATAATGCGGGGGGTGCATCCACTTCAATATCGAGGGCATCCCATGTGGCACTTCAATGGAGAGGATGATGCCACTCGCTGCGGTCGGAAAGGTCCGGACTCCGCCACTGCCTTGGCGAAAATATTGTCTGATTTGTATAAAGGAGAAGAAGAGGAGTTCGTCCGTATTAAGCCACGGGATGGATTTTCCAT
>NC_041393.1:634024239-634054179 GCF_002162155.2 Triticum dicoccoides
TTCTCAACTCTATTCATTCCCGTAGTCTTTCATCACGGATATTTACCTTGGTAATTCATAGCAGGATCTGCGAAAAGTTGTGAGAGAGGTCCACAGTCCGCCTCCACAGCCAGAGAGGACCACAACCGGGCCCTCAACCCCGGATTTGAAGAAGATCCAGACATATCTGTGGAGGTTGTCGACCGGGTGTTTTACCAGGCAAGCTGTGACGGTGCCTTGGTGGCCATCCTTGCAGACTATCCTGGCTTACTCCCTGCATCGCATGTAGGTAAAAAGGGAGTCCTAGCTGCCGAGAAGGATCCCTTTGTTATGCCCTACCAACCGCACATATATTGCACTTTATTGGGAAGGCCATCAGGGCGCCGCGCCGAACCCGCGGCGGTTCACCAACAAAGGGCGCCTAAGCCGAGTAGGCTTAAGAGGAAGGCAGTCAGGACTGAGACGCCTTCACAAAGGTATGGTTTAAAACCTATTCCATGATTATCGTCTTTGAAATGTAACCGTCTCCATTGTGTCCTGGCAGAAAGAGTACTCGCTGGACTATGTCCGGATACCCTGCCGGCCAGGCCTTTACCAGCCAGACTCCAGAACCGGCTTCAAGGGTGGAGGCTCATGTGGGGACAACACCGGACTGTCCTCCTATAGAGGATGCAGATAGAATCTCCGCTACAAATTCCGAAGTGGAGAGTGCCATGAATCACCGGCGCCGACGGGCTGTACTCCGCGACGCTAACTTCTCCAGAGAGGCATTCAATGCCTTCAACTCGGGAGACATGTACATTCGAGCCGCACAAGGTGGGCTTGCTAGAGCCACACGCCAGTATTTAAAGGATATACAGGTAAGAAAAAAATCTGATAATTATGTATATTAGTAGACCCTGAGACTTGAAACAGTTGGCACAACTGATTTAAGGATCATTGTATGAATAGGTTCTTACAGAGAAGAACACCATTTGTCTCAAGAGATGGAGGAGTGCAAAGCCCAGCTAAGGGTTGTAGTTGCCGAAATAGAGGAATCCAAGAAGGCCTCATCTTGTAATACTTCCCTTAATCAAAGAGAATGTAATTACGTATACCAGTTAGTATTTGGCATGCTTGCAAATCTGACAATAGGTTCTGCAGACAATCCCAGAGTGAATCCGGATATCATTCAAGAGGATGAGCAACGAGCTCAACGACAGCTAGAGGCTGGCGAGCGCGTGCTTACACAGGTGAGGTGAGAGAAAAACGATCTCCAAGATGCCAATACCCGGTTGGGTGTTGAATTAGCAGATGTTCAGGCCCAGCTTGTTGATTCCGTCAAGGAGAATAGGAGGCTTCGACGCATCATTTTTAGTAAGTGCTTAAACGAACCATTGTACAGTTCGTCGAAGAAACAGGTTAACAGAGTTATGTCTGTAGGTATGATGACAGGCCGTCCTGAAGAGGAGATGCCCGGATCCGCAGGCGATCTTATGCAAGAGCTTTCACAACTGCACGAATGAGTTCGGCAGGTGATGCAGGGTATTGCCCAGGCCTTGTGGATGTCCGCCTCCCAGCCAAGAAGCATGGGGGAGCTTGTAGAGCTGCTCAAGGGAGTGTGGCGGCGCTTCAGACTATGGAAGATATCTGCCTGCCGACAAGGTGCGAGGGAAGCCTGGGCCATGGTAAAGACGCGGTACACCAAGGTTGACCCAAATCACATGGCCCTGGTCGGTCCTGTAGGGTCAGATCGGAAAGAAATTCCCGTTAGTCTGGTATATGACCAGGTAGGATTAGCCGCAAAGTATTCTCAATAGGATTGTAGACTAGACAGCCTGTTGGATGATATAGAAGAAGAATTTAGCCAGTCTAAGTGACTATGTACTTCAGTGGACGTATTTTGTCCCTAGCCGGATTGTAAATCATTTGTCATGGTGGACCTTTTCGCTTCAGCCTTCGGATCCGACTGTCCGAAGTGTATCTGAATACCCAATCAGTTATGTAAACCGGGGTATGCGTGGAAACCAGGCGTAGGGTTCATAAGTGCTTGAACAGACAAGTACCCAACTAGGGTATGTTATATTACATGGATAGTAAGAAACATCTTCCAGAGAGAATAGTTCCATTAAGGGTTCCTTTCCCTGGGTACACGTGCGTTAACGTGCATGTCCGAACTGCCAACAGAGACACGGGATACAAAATATCTGGGGATTTATATTGTAATAGGTAAAAAACATCTTTTGTTCACTGACCGAATATTCCCTTAAGAACGCTAGCTTTCAGCTTCACCTAGTCTGAGGTACACATCCGGCTGACCCGACAATAACAATCGCAGAGGTGCTCCCCTTATGCCCTAGCCGAACTAACGGGAACGTAGGGCATAAACACAGGAGCCAGGCAACCCAGCTTGGACAAAACTTAAGTCATATCGATGCATATAATGGCGAAGAAAAGGTACATATGGAAAAGTTACACATATGCAGCGGGCATGAAGCCCGAAAAATAGTTATATTAAGCTTCTGTATAAGAAACCCCCAAGTATAGTTAGCGCGCATAGCGCATCAAAATTGTGTAAAGGAGTGACACTTGAAGCTTTTTAGGGCTGTAAATGAAAAGGAAAGAAAGAATAAAAAAGAGGATATAATTTTAAAAAGGCGGAGGTAAGGAGACAAACATAGAGTCCGGCGCTTAAGCGTAGAATCTTTGGAGTCTGGCCGCGTTCCATGGGTTTGGCTCTAGTCGATTATCTGATGCATCACGCATGCGGTATGCTCCTCCAGTGAGAACTTTATCAATGATGAAGGGACCCTCCCACTTGGTCTTGGGCTTGTCCTTTTTCTTCTCTGGTAGGCGTAGAACGAGCTTGCCAATGTTATAAGTTTTGGCCCGTACCTCTCTGCTTTGATCCTTCGAGCCTGTTGCTGATAGAATGTGGAACGGGCTTTTGCGACATCGCGCTCCTCCTCCAGGGCATATAAATTGTCCTGCCGATCGAGCTCGGTTCTCTGTCTTCATACATGCGCACCCAAGGTGAGTCATGAATAATATCGTAGAGCAATACCGCCTCTACGCCATACACCATGAAGAACGGTGTGTATCCGGTAGTGCGATTCGGCGTGGTCCGCAGTCCCCATAGCATGGAATCGAGCTCCTTGACCCAGTGCGTACCCGACTCCTTCAAGGATCGCACTAGTCTGGGTTTTACTCCGCTCATAATAAGACCATTTGCTCGTTCAACTTGAGCATTTATTTGGGGGTGATAGACAGAGGCGTAATCGAGCTTAATGCCCATGTTGCCGCACCAAGTTTTCACCTCATCGGCAGTGAAGTTTGAGCCATTGTCGGTGATGATGCTATTGGGGACACCGTAACGGTGTACAACCCCTGATATGAATTCTATCAGTGGTCCGGATTCGGCCAATTTAACTGGTTTGGCCTCTATCCATTTGGTGAACTTGTCCACCATGACCAATAAGTATTTTTTCTTATGGCTTCCTCCTTTAACGGGTCCGACCATATCGAACCCCCAGACTGGCCAAGGTATGGGGATTGTTTGGAGAGCGGTAGGGGGCAGATGGCTTTGATTTGCGAAAAGCTGCCAACTGGCGCAATGTTGGACGAGGTCCTGTGTGTCTGCTTGGGCTGTCGGCTTCTAGAATCCTGTATGGAAGGCCTTGCTTATAAGGGCCCGAGCTGCGGCGTGGTGGCCCCAAGTCCAGCGTGAATTTGGGCCAAGAGCTGTCGCCCTTCCTCTTCGGAGATGCATCTTTGGAGCACCCCAGTAGCACTTTTCTTATAAGCCTCTCCCTCGTGGACCTTGTAGGCTTTAGAGCACCACGCAATGCATCATGCCTCATTTTGGTCCTCGGGGAGTTCTTGCTTATTTAAGTAGGCTAAGAAGGGTTCGGTCCACAGAGCGATGACATCCATGATTACGTGGGCCAAAGGCATTATTTCGGTGGCGGAGCCTCCGATTATGTCATTATGTTCGGTATCTGGGGTTGTGGTCGGATCTGGACTAGTATTGCCGGTCTCCCCTTGCCACACCACGGATGGCTTGAACAACCTTTCCAAGAAGTTATTAGGTGGGACAGGGTCGCGCTTGGCGCCGATGCGGGCGAGGATATCTGCCGCTTGATCTTTTTATCGGACCACATGTTGGAATTCGAGCCCCTCGAACTGAGCTGACATTTTGAGGACGGCATTACGATAGGCCGCCATTTTCGGGTCCTTAGCATCAAAGTCTCAATTTATTTGAGATATTGCTAGGTTCGAATCCCCATGCACTTCTAGGCGTTGGATGCCCATGGAGACTGCCATCCGAAGACCATGCAACAGAGCCTCGTATTCGGCTGCATTGCTGGAGTCTGTGTATAGTATTTCGAGTATGTATTGGACTGTATCTCCGGTGGGGGATGTCAAGACAACACCTGCTCCCAGACCATCCAGCATCTTAGAGCCGTCAAAGTGCATGATCCAATTTTAGTATGCACCATACTCTTTAGCGAGTTCGGCTTCTGTCCATTCGGTGACGAAATCGGCCAGTACTTGCGACTTCCGTGGTTTATATATGATGCCGAACGGGAGGAGCTTGATGGCTCACTTAGCAATCCGGCTCGTGGCATCGCGGTTATTTATTATATCATTGAGTGGTACTTAGGAGGCCATCGTGATCGAACACTCTCGAAAGTAGTGTCGTAGTTTCTGGGATGCAATGAAGACCACATATGCTATATTTTGATAATGTGGGTACTGTGACTTGCATGGTGTGAGGACCGTGGATACGTAGTACACTGGCTTTTGGATTGGGAACTTATGTCCGTCCTCTTCTCTTTTGACGACGAGCACTGCGCTTACAACCTGGTGTGTTGCGGCTATATATAGCGACATGGGTTCATCGATGTTTGGTTGCTAGGATTGGGTTGTCAGCCAAGAGGGCCTTTATTTCTTTCAATCTGGCCGTGGCCGCATCCGTCCACTCAAAGTGTTCGGTGCGTCGAAGAAGGCAATAGAGAGGCAGTGCCTTTTCTCCCAATCGGGAGATAAAGAGGCTTAAGGCAGCCATGCATCCCGTTAAGTTCTGGATTTGCTTGAGGTCTGTTGGGGTAGCCAACTGTGACAAAGCTCGAATTTTGGCCGGATTTACTCCAATTGCTCTATTAGAGACGATAAAACCCAGGAGCTTTCTAGCAGGAACGCCGAAAACGCATTTTTCCGGATTGAGCTTGATGTCCTATGTTCGCAGATTATCGAACGTGAGCCTCGGATCATCTATTACAGATTCGACGTGTTTGGTCTTGATGACCACGTCATCTACGTATGCCTCAACTATTTTGCCGATTTGTTTTTCTAGGCATGCCTGAATCATGCGTTGATAGGTTGCTCCGGCATTTTTGAGCCCGAAAGGCATGGTATTCAAGCAGAAGGGGCCATATGGAGTGATGAATGCCGTTGCGGCTTGATCGGACTCCGCCATCTCGATTTGATGGTATCCGGAGTATGCGTCGAGGAAGCACAGTGAATCATGTCCTGCGGTTGCGTTGATGATTTGATCGATGCGGGGGAGAGGGAAGGGATCCTTGGGGCAAGCCTTATTAAGGTCCTTGAAATCGACACATAGGCGCCAGGATTTATCCTTCTTCGATACCATCACCAGGTTTGCTAGCCAGTCCGGGTGTTTTATTTCTTTGATGAATCCGGCTTCGAGTAACTTGGCTAGCTCCTCTCCCATGGTTGTCGTTTCGGTTCAGAAAAGTGCCGAAGAGTCTGCTTGACCAGCTTGTATCCCTTCAATATATTTATGCTCTGCTCGGTCAGCCTGCATGGGATACCTGGCATGTCTGAAGGGTGCCACGGGAAGATGTCCCAATTCTCGCTTAAGAACGCCCGCCCGCAGTGCGTTGTCTATTGTGGGGTTCAGCTGTGCCCCGATAGATGCTGTTTTTGTAGAGTCTGTTGGGTGGACTTGGAATTTGACTATATCGTCCGCTGGTTTGGAAGAGGTGGATTTGGATCGTTTGTTGAGTATGACGTTGTCCCTGTCCAATGTGGAGCGCAGCACAGTTAGTTCTTCGGCCACGAGGGCTTCTGATAATGCCTCAAGGGCCAGGGCGGCGGTCTTATTTTCGGCGCAGAGTGCTATGTCTGGATCACTGGCTAGCATGATGATTCCATTGGGCTCGGGCATCTTGAGCTTCATGTACCCGTAATGGGGTATAGCTTGGAAGCTCGTGAACGCGTACCGTCCTAAAAGGGGATGGTATCCACTACTAAACGGGGCCACTTGGAATGTTATTTCTTCGGACCTGTAATTTTCCGGCACGCCGAATACCAAATCGAGTGTGATTTTTCCCGCACATCGCGCCTCTCGACTAGGGATAATTCCTCATAAGGTCGTGCTGCTTTGCTCAATGCGGCTCTTTTCTATTTCCATTTTGTTGAGAGTTTCCTCATAGATCAGGTTTAATCCGCTACCACCATCCATGAGCACTTTAGTAAGCCGGAAACCGTCCACAATTGGACTAAGGACCAAAGCGGCTGGTGCTCGGACTGTTCGGAATTGAGGTTCGTCACTGGCATTGAATGTTATGGCCATGTTGTTCCATGGATTTATTGCTGCAACGTGGCAGACTCACACCCTGCATTTTGTAACATTTCATTTGCATTATTAAAGCATGAAAATTTGGACCAACAAAAACTTTTGCATTATTTGGCTTTTATTTGGAGTTGGTTTTCTCTCTGTCATTCTTTTCAAGTGCTCTTTAAAGTCAACTACTCCACCTTCTGTACTTCATCTCCTTCCCCAAACTCCTGCCCAATGATCAGGCCATGTGTATAGTACAACATAGTATTTTCTTACAAAAATAATTTGGCCAAAAAGTATTTTCAAAAATTAGTTTTCCAAAAACCTCTAAATTGAGGTTTGCACTGCAAGTACTTGATTTGGGTTATGAAAAATATTTGGAAAGGTATATTTGAATCCTATTAGATGTAGGACTCCCATAAACCACAAAAATATAATTTTAAAAACTATTTTCCTATTTTATTTAAAAGCTTTTTCTTAAGGCCAGAAATGGTCTTTAATAAGGAAAAATTATTTTATTGTTTCAAAAATATTTTTACAAAAATCAGGGAAACTCAGTGGACATATATTTTCCACATATAAGAGTTTCAACACATGGTCATGTTCAAAATATTGGACAAAACCTCCCAAAAGCATTTCTGCCCATTTCAAGGAGTTGAAATATTTCTACAGGAAATATTTTCACAAAAATCCAGGAAAAATCCAGCAAGTCACAAATGCATTTTTTGATCACCTTGCAAATCCTCATGTCAATTAAAGTCATTTTGGTTCACCAAAATGACCCAAAACCCTCTCTGACCAGAATCATATTTGAACAACTTTGCACTACCAACTTTCTCTCCTTGACCCCAACTTTGGTGAGCATGTTCACATGACCAAATGAGGCCACTACAGCAAGTGGTGCATCAAGGAGAAGTGATTTGCTCAGTTAGATCTACACAAGTCTATTTCTGCTCATTTCTAGGGTTTACAAAAGTTGCATTGGCAACTTTGCCCAAATAAGCTCCAAATTGGTGGAGGGCCCTAATTATATGTGTCATTTCACCCTGTGGAGTCTCATGGCATTTGGAGTTCATTTTCTTAACTAAACAAGCATCAAACACCTTCTGCCACTTTACCAAAATTCCATTTTTGACCACTTCCACTAATCTCCATGACCTCCACTTTTTACCACAGCTCCTCCTAGAACCCTTTCACCTCCAGTAACAATGGCAAGTACACAACTAAATTATTGGATGGGTAAAACCCCACTTTCTCTCTCTGGACAGCCCCTTTCTCCCTCTTCCTCACCTCTCTCCTCACCCCAGCGGCCATACAGAGCATCCAATGCCTCCCCCTCCTTGTTTACTCCACCCTTGAGCTACGAGACACGGTTGGCCGCGCCCACAAGGCATAGAAAATGCCATGCCGGCCATTTGGGCGCTCTGGAGCGTGCTACAGTATGCTCCCGTACTGTAGTCGCCCTCTGCCCGATGCCTCCGACCACCTCGGGCATCCCCCGCGCGCCTGCTGATGCGCATCGGCATCCGCAACACGCTACGTGGTCGGCCCCCTCCTCTCTCCTCCTCCCCGCGCCTCCGCGCTAGCAAACAGAGGCCGCCCGAGCGCGCCAATGGTGCGGCTCACACGCGCGGCGCCTCTGGCCCCTCCTTCTTCCTCTCTCTTCCTTCCCTAGCTCTGGATCGAACCCACGAGCACCCCAAACATGCCCACGCGCGCCCCCGTGACCCACAGCAACGGCAATGTCCTCACCGGCCCACGGGTCTACGGTGAGCCATGGCTCGCCTATTTCAGGGCCTCTCGGAGCCCTACTCTCCTCACCACTCGCTCTCTCACTCCCCTAAATCACCCCCTACACCACTCACCCCTCTCCAGACGAGCCCGAGCTCGAGATCGAGATCGAGCTCTGCCGCCTCGGGTCGCCGTCGATCTCCGGGTACAGGCCCTCTCCGCCACTCCTCTTGCTCGATCTAGAACCGACGCGGCTCACTGACCAATCCCCCTCTCTTCCCCGCCTCTTTTGCAGCCGGAAACGGCCGGAGCCACCGCCGCCCGAAGCTCCTCCGTCGTGCCTCCTCGTCACCGACGAACCAGGCTGCTCTGTTGACGTCCACCACCTCCACCCGAACGGCGACACGACGCTGAGTCCATCTGTGCCCTCGCCCGACCTCGCCGTGCCCTGCATCATCGCCGGTGAGCTCGCCAGCCGTCTGGACTTGGGGTTAGGGATGACAGGCGGGCCCCGCCTGTCAGCCTCTCCCCTCCATCACTCCTCTCTCTCTCGCTGACGCCTGGGCCCCGCCTGTCAGGTTTAAACCTGGCGCGCGCGCGTGCACCAGCGCGCTGGGCCGCCTCTCTGGCTGGGCCTGCTGCCCTGAGGCTGTTCTGGCCCAGCGGGCACAGAGCCTTTTTCCTTTTTTTTCTGTCACTTTTCCAAATATTCCACAGGATAAAATGTTTATCCAAATAAAATAATTCCAGTTCCTAAATTCTTGTAAAAATCCCACCTATTTAATGGAGCAACTTTCATTCAAATCCAACAACCTTTTCTTCACTGTAAATATTTAAATGTGATTTTTAACATTTAAATATACCTTTGTAAAACCATTTCTCCTATTCTACTACTCCAAATCCAAAACTAGGAATTCTCCCCTTGTTAGTTTTCATCCTAGTATTTAACAAAAATGAGTTGACATTTTTCTGAGCACTTTGGTTTTTCTGTTTTATTATTGCCTTATTTTTCTCGTTATTATTTTGCGACGATAGATTGCGTTGCTGACGAAGGAGTTGGACCAGAAGACTTTGAAGACCCAGAAGACTTTGTTGAGCCAGGCAAGCACCCCTTTGACCATGTGTACGAAACCCTTTTTATGCATGTCATATAGCACCATATTGTTGTTGCAACGGAGTCATGATGAGGTGGTATCCACTTTGATGGTTTGCCACCGTACTTCCTCGTTGATACTTGCATTGTGCATGACCCTACCTTCTTATGAGGGTTATGACGGTGGGAGTAGATAGGATGCTAAAGTAGATGCTACGCAAAAGGGACGGGAATATGCATGATGAAGGAGACAAAGTGTTTTCAAAGGACTTTTCGAAAACCCCGTCGGGTGCCACTTATGCCCGAGGGAGATGATGAGTTGGGTAGCCACTTGATGACGAAGTGGTTTACCGAGGCAAGTGTGTGTTGTTTTCAAAACGGATTGGTTGAAGTTGCGACCGTTATTCCAACCTTACATGTGCAACCACTCTACCCTTATATGGGAAAGGGCATTATTGATTACCTAGACCGATACTAGCTTGGGGCCCGCATTACTAGTGACGGGAGAGTTGTTGGTGCGCTCTCTCGGGACGGGGTTGTGCCAGGTAGGGCGGCCATGACTGTTTTCACAGGGCACCGGATACACCGTTGTGTCCCCTCTCGGATGTTACGATCTCGAGTGAGTCTCGTATGATGGACATCATGAGGATACGGAGCAACGAGTGGACTCCATGTTAGTGTCATCTAGGGAAAGGTAGTGATCGGGTGCTTACCCCGGGTACTTGAGGTATTGCGGGTCGTGGATGACATGGAAGTTCCCCGGATCTTATGGGTAAAGTGTGCAACCTCTGCAGAGTGTAAAACTATTCGACTAGCCGTGTCCACGGTCAAGGACAGTTGGGTAACCGCTCTTGGGCTACGTCCACATGTTTACAAACCAGTGTGTGTGTTTGGATAACTACTTGGGTCAAGTCAAAGGACTTGACGTGATTGATATGGGTTGGTGCCCACTCTATTTATGTTGATATCTGTAACTTGTCCTCCTGGTTACTTGAATTCTCTTGATGCATGCCTTACAAAGTTGTTGAACATGTCATTGCACTCAAAACTAGCTTTCTGCAAAAATTTACCTATATCATGCATTGTTGTATCTTGAACCAAAACATGGGTTGCTTGCGAGTATATTCAAAGTACTCACTGGCTTGCCACTGGTTATTTAATTGACCAGGCATGGAAGAACCGGAGTTCGAAGAAGAGTTCTTTGGAGACGAACATGCGAAGTAGGACGTTTCCCAGTCAGAATGCCTGTAGGGTTAAGGCAGATGGCATGGGTTCTACTTATCAACGAAGATTTCCGCTGCTTGTGTTTCACTTGATGTTCAGCCCTTAAGGCCTTATCAATGTAAGACTTGACCATAATGGTCATAATTTGTGTAAAACGGTATGTATGGATGTAAGACTCTTGTTATTTAGCTTCTGTGTGTTCAGTGAGCATTGATGTCTGGGATCACTATACACGTGCATTCGGTGATCTCGACTTATGAGTCGGGGTCCCCACAGAGCTGGTATCAGAGCCATCCTAACTGTAGGAAACCTTAGTTAGCATGGACATTAGTTAGCTTGAGACCATCTAAACTTCTCTTCTAAAGCTTACCGTACCCAAGATATATTTCCCTTTTTGACCTCTCCCATTAAACCTTTGTAGATGGCTGCCGTACCCGAAGACTTCCTGACCACCGGATTTCCCGTGCTTCTCGAGGATAGCCTCAAGAAGTGCTAGTTTCACCAAGCCCCCATTTTCACCTACCACGAGCATTGGATCAATGACACCGAGACGGAGTATCACGTGGAAGTGATCGTGAAGTCCAATGACTCTCCGACAAGATGGTTCTTCGAGGGACCCCAGATGGCAACACTAGTTCTTGCCGTTGAGACGGCAACCCTCAAGGCACTCACCCGCCTCCGAGACCTTCTTCCAGAGATGGCAGACGAGTTGGCAACCCGTTTCTTGCCTTATTGGAAGGAAGGTGAGGATGAGAGCAGTGCACCAGCTCTACCATTAGAAGAAGGACTTCCACTCCGATTCTAGACCTACTTCAGCCTTCGTGCCGATAGTTTAGCACAACACTTGGCCTCGGAATCAATGGAGCTCCGAAAGGAACTTCACGAGACCAAGGCACTTCTTCTCCAAGCTCAAGTGAAGACGGATAGGATCAAGAAGGAAGGTGCTCCCCCTGGACAGCCCGCAGTCGCATACAGAGGCGGAAGACCCCCAAAGGATGGAGAACCACCACAGCAACACCGCATGGGTGCAAGGGATTACCGCAAGCTATTCACCCCACCAGCAAAGCAACGCCGTGTTGAGCTCCTCCACTCCCGCACTCCTTCGAGCAATGAAGGAAGCCACGCTACCGATGATGAGGAGGAAGACCCAGAAGAGCCAGACTACACGACCGAGCATTCCACCACTTAGGCATCATTCGCAACTTGGATATGCCTGTTAGTAACCCCTATGGTAGGATAGGCCATGTACCCCTATGCGAAGTCGAGTCCATGTAATGGTTCATATGAAACCATGTAGTGTTGTGTTTGCTTTTGATGTGTTTGATGGACGTCGTGCTTTCCTTCAGGAACTTGTAAGCGACTACATCACCCATTTGGACTTTAATGAATGTGTTTGGCCCTTTTGGCCCTTGCATGAAACAATTAGTGTCATACCAACCCCCTTACTAGGCGTCCCATCTATATTGCTTTCCCCATCTTTCCCCAATCATGAGACCTTGACCACTCCAACAGGATGCCTGTTGTAACACGTACTGGTACCTCTACCCAGTAGCAAGAAGCCGGAGGTTCTGCTGAAGCAGGAGTCAGCCAGGACCAAGCCCGAGGACAGACTCCACCCCCACCACCTCCTCCAAGCATGGACATGGCTCAGCTTCTCCAAGCCTTCCGAGAGGAACGCCAGGCCAACACTGCAGCCCTCCAGGTGATTGCTCAAGCTGTCAATCCCCAGCCGGCGGGACACGGCAATGGACGTTCCACGTTGGTGGAGTTCAAGAAGCATGCACCACCCACCTTCATCGAGACTGCTGAACCCCTGGATGCAGACGACTGGGTCCGCACCATTGAGGACTTGTTCGAACTAGTCGGCTGCACTGAAGATCGTGAGAGGGTGGCATATGCTGCCCACTGTCTCGGGGGAACTGCCAGAGCTTGGTGGGATGGATTCAAGGCTATGCATGCTGAGCAAAGCATCACTTGGAATGACTTCAAGGCAGAATTCTGCAAGGCCCACATTCCTTCCGGAATCATGGCCATCAAGAAGCGTGAGTTCCAAGCCCTGAAGCAAGGAAGTAGCACTGTCAAGGAGTACATGCAGAAGTTGAGTGTTCTCTCAAGGTATGCTCCTGAGGATGTCAGCACTGATGCTGCCAAAAAGGAGCGCTTCATGGAAGGCCTTAACCAGACTCTGCAGTACTCGCTTGTAGTGTGTGACTGCCCGACCTTTCCTGATCTGGTGAAGAAGGCACTCATGCTTGAGGACAAGCAACGTGCTTTGGATGATACCCGTAAGCGTAAGTTGATCAGCAAGGGTAGCTCCAGCAACCAGAAGCCTCGCCCGTGGCAGCCAGCCCCGGTCAAGCCAACCTATCAGCAGCCAAGAGCTCCTGCACCCCGCACCAACTATCCACCTCAGCAGTATGCCAACCCAAGGCCATCTTACAACAACCCCAATAACAATGCCGGCAAGAGCAGTAACCCCAACCAAGTCACTTGCTTTGGGTGTGGTCAGCCAGGACACTACTCCAAGTATTGTCCTAACAAGAAGCCCAACGCCCCACGCCCCAATGCGCAGAACCTAAGACAAGGCCGTGGAATGCCACCAAGTTACCAAGCTCCCCGCAACCTTCCCAACAACGGCAAGGGTCATGTGAATCATGTCACTGTAGAAGAAGCCCAGGAAGACCCAAACATCGTGCTGGGTACGTTCCTTGTCAATTCAGCACCTGCAACTGTCTTGTTTGATTCTGGAGCCACGCATTCATTTGTCACCCAAAAGTTTGCATTAAAAAGTGGCATGACCCCTACACCCCTGAATAACCCTATGGTGGTACAAACCCCCGGAGCAGAGATGAGAGCCAAGATAGGATGTAAAGGAGTCGGGATTGTCATTAATGGGGTAGACTTCCTAGCAGACCTTATCATCTTAAGATCGCAATGCTTGGATGTGATCTTAGGAATGGATTGGCTCATCAAGCACCAAGGCTTGTTAGATTGTGCCAACCGGACTGTCACTATGACAAATGAACAAGGAGTTGAAGTTAAATTTGCCCCCAACCCCTCCTCTGCTCAAGCCAACCAAGTTAACTATCTGACTGGAGTTGAATTGGAGCAAGTGCCGGTAGTATGCGAATACCCCGATGTCTTTCCTGATGAGCTACCGGGAATGCCTCCTGACCGAGACATTGAGTTCATCATCGAGCTCATACCCGGAGCGGGACCCATCTATAAGAAGCCTTATAGAATGGGATCGGAAGAGTTAGCAGAATTGAAGAAGCAACTGGAAGAGCAGTTGAGGAAGGGATTTATCTGCCCTAGTGCCTCCCCTTGGGGCTCACCTGTTCTATTTGTGGCAAAGAAGGATGGTACCATCCGCTTGTGCATTGACTACCGCTCCCTCAATGAAGTTACAATCAAGAACAAGTATCCACTCCCCAAGATTGAAGATCTGTTTGATCAACTCAACGGGGACAAGGTGTTCTCCAAGATTGACCTCAGATCTGGGTACTACCAGCTGAAAATCATACCCCAAGATATTCCGAAGACGGCATTTGTAACCAGATATGGCCTGTATGAGTGCACGGTCATGTCCTTTGGATTGACCAATGCCCCAGATTACTTCATGTATCTCATGAATAAGCTCTTCATGGAGTATTTGGACAAGTTTGTCGTTGTCTTCATTGATGACATTCTTGTCTTCTCGAAGACGGAAGAAGAGCACGAGCAGCACTTGAAGATGGTCCTAGACAAGCTTCAAGAGCACCAATTGTATGCCAAGTTCAGCAAGTGTGAATTTTGGCTGCGTGAAGTTGGATTCTTGGGTCATGTTTTGACCGAAGAAGGATTGTCAGTCGTTCGCGCCAAGATTGAAGCCGTGACTGAATGGCAATCCCCAAGCAATGTGAAAGAAGTCAGAAGCTTCCTCGGACTCGCGGGATATTACCGCAAGTTCGTTGAAGGATTCTCAAGCATTGCCCGACCCATGACTTAGCTCTTGAAGAAGGACAAGAAGTTTGAATGGACGCCGAAGTGCGAAGAGAGCTTCCAGGAGCTGAAGAAGAGACTGACCACCGCCCCAGTTGTGGGCACACCAGATATACACAAGGAGTTTGTGAAATATTGTGATGCGTCAAGAACCGGACTGGGGGGTGTTCTGATGCAAGAAGGCAGAGTCGTAGCTTACCTTTCAAGGCAACAACGGCCACATGAAGAGAACTATGCTACTCATGATCTTGAGTTAGCAGAAGTGGTTCATCCCTGAAGACATGGCGACATTACCTCCTAGGGAAGCGGTGTGAGATATACACGGATCACAAAAGTCTGAAGCATATTTTCACTCAAAAGGAATTGAACATGAGGCAGAGAAGGTGGCTAGAGTTGATCAAGGATTATGACCTCAGTGTTCAATACCACCCTGGAAATGCTAATGTGGTAGCAGATGCATTAAGCAGAAAGGTGTGTTCCTTGAATGCTATGCTTAAGGACAAGCTACCCGCCTTGTATGAAGAACTTGAAAGCTTCGGGTTGGAACTGGTTGCACCAGGATTCTTGGCCAACCTCGAAGTTAGGCCTACCTTGATGGATGATATTAATAAAGCTCAGAAGGGACACGAAAGTATTAAAGGCATCAAGAGGAAGATCAAAGTAGGCAAGGCCCCAGGATTCTCAGAGGATGAGCAAGGAATTGTGTTGTTTGGAAATCGCATTTCCGTACCCAATAAGATTGAGCTCAAGAATTTGATCTTGCAAGAAGCTCATGACACTCTGTATTCCATCCATCCTAGAGGAACCAAGATGTATCAAGACCTGAAGGAAAGGTTTTGGTGGCACGGGATGAAAAGGGAGATTGCCACCTATGTTGCAAAGTGCGATGTTTGCCAAAGAGTCAAGGCTGAATATCAGCGACCTGCTGGATTGCTCCAACCACTCAAGGTTCCCGAGTGGAAATGGGATAAAGTCGGAATGGATTTCATCACTGGACTACCTAGGTCAAACAAGGGACATGACTCCATCTGGGTCATAGTCGACCATTTGACCAAAGTAGCCCATTTCATTCCTGTCAAAACAACTTACAAGGGAAACCAGCTAGCCAGCCTCTACATCAACAGAATCGTAAGCCTTCGTGGTGTTCCCAAGGAGATTGTGTCAGATCGAGGAACCCAGTTTACCTCAAGGTTCTGGTAGAAATTCCAAGAAGCCATGGGGACCAAGTTGTCCTTCAGCACTGCTTTCCACCCACAGACCGAAGGTCAGACGGAATGAGTGAATCAGATACTCGAAGACATGCTCCGAGCCTGTGTCTTAGCATATGGAGCTAGGTGGGAAGACTGCCTCCCTTTCGCCGAGTTCTCTTACAACAACAGTTACCAGTCAAGCCTTCAGATGGCACCATTTGAGGTGTTATACGGACGGAAGTGCCGCACACCCCTCAATTGGTCAGAGACCGGAGAAGGACTTATCTTTGGGCCCGATATCCTTCGTGAAGCAGAAGAGCAAGTCCAGCTTGTCAGGGAGCGTTTGAAGACCGCCAAGTCAAGGCAGAAGAGCTACGCTGACTCACGTCGTAGAGACGTAAACTTCCGAGTTGGAGACCATGTCCATCTCTGGGTCACACCTCTCAAGGGAACCCAACGTTTCCATGTAAAAGGGAAGCTCGCACCAAGATACATCGGCCCCTTCAAGATCACTGAACTACGAGGAGAAGTGGCTTACCAGTTGGAGATGCCACCTGAACTATCTGATGTGCACAACGTATTCCACGTGTCACAACTCCGAAAGTGCCTCCAAGTTCCAAACAAGCCTGATCTTTACAAGGACGTCGATCACCAAGCCATTGACCTTCAGCCTGATTTGACTTACCGTGAGAGGCCCATCTGCATTCTGGATAAGGCTGAGTGACACACTCGAAGCCGCACCATCAAGTACTTCAAGGTCCAATGGAGCAACCACACTGAAGCAGAAGCAACTTGGGAGCGTGAAGATTACCTTAGATCCGAGTTTCCGTATCTCTTTAGAGCCTAGTTTAGGAATCTCGGGGACGAGATTCTTGTAAGGGGGGTAGGTCTGTCACACCCTGCATTTTGTAACATTTCATTTGCATTATTAAAGCATGAAAATTTGGACCAACAAAAACTTTTGCATTATTTGGCTTTTATTTGGAGTTGGTTTTCTCTGTGTGATTCTTTTCAAGTGCTCTTTAAAGTCAACTACTCCACCTTCTGTACTTCATCTCCTTGCCTCAAACTCCTGCCCAATGATCATGCCATGTGTATAGTACAACATAGTATTTTCTTACAAAAATAATTTGGCGAAAAAGTATTTTCAAAAATTAGTTTTCCAAAAACCCCTAAATTGAGGTTTGCACTGCAAGTACTTGATTTGGGTTATGAAAAATATTTCAAAAGGTATATTTGAATCCTATTAGATGTAGGACTCCCACAAACCACAAAAATATAATTTTAAAAACTATTTTCCTATTTTATTTAAAAGCTTTTTCTTAAGGCCATAAATGGTCTTTAATAGGGAAAAATTATTTTATTGTTTCAAAAATATTTTTACAAAAATCAGGGAAACTTAGTGGACATATATTTTCCATATATAAGAGTTTCAACACATGGTCATGTTCAAAATATTGGACAAAACCTCCCAAAACCATTTCTGCCCATTTCAAGGAGTTGAAATATTTCTACAGGAAATATTTTCACAAAAATCCAGGAAAAATCCAGCAAGTCAAAAATGCATTTTGTGATCACCTTGCAAATCCTCATGCCAATTAAAATCATTTTGGTTCACCAAAATGACCCAAAACACTCTCAGACCAGAATCATATTTGAACAACTTTGTACTACCAACTTTCTCTCCTTGACTCCAACTTTGGTGAGCATGTTCACATGACCAAATGAGGCCACTACAGCAAGTGGTGCATCAAGGAGAAGTGATTTGCTCAGTTAGATCTACACAAGTCTATTTCTGCTCATTTCTAGGGTTTACAAAAGTTGCATTGGCAACTTTGCCCAAATAAGCTCCAAATTGGTGGAGGGCCCTAATTATATGTGTCATTTCACCCTGTGGAGTCTCATGGCATTTGGAGTTCATTTGCTTAACCAAACAAGCATCAAACACCTTCTGCCACTTTACCAAAATTCCATTTTTGACCACTTCCACTAATCTCCATGACCTCCACTTTTTACCACAGCTCCTCCTAGAACCCTTTCACCTCCAGTAACAATGGCAAGTACACAACTCAATTATTGGATGGGTAAAACCCCACATTCTCTCTCTGGACAGCCCCTTTCTCCCTCTTCCTCACCTCTCTCCTCACCCAAGCGGCCATACAGAGCATCCAATGGATCCCCCTCCTTGTTTACTCCACCCTTGAGCTACGGGACACGGTTGGCCGCGCCCACAAGGCATAGAAAATGCCATGGCGGCCATTTGGGTGCTCTGGAGCGCGCTACAGTACGCTCCCGTACTGTAGCCGCCCTCTGCCCGACGCCTCCGACCACCTTGGGCATCCCCCGCGCGCCTGCCGATGCGCCTCGGTGTCCGCAACACGCTACGCAGTCGGCCACCTCCTCTCTCCTCCTCCCCGCGCCTCCGCGCTAGCAAACAGAGGCCGCCCGAGCGCGCCAATGGTGCGGCTCACACGTGCGGCGCCTCTGGCCCCTCCTGCTTCCTCTCTCTTCCTTCCCTAGCTCTGGACCGAACCCACGAGCACCCCAGACATGCCCACGCGCGCCCCCGTGACCCACAGCAACGGCAATGTCCTCGCCGGAGCACGGGTCTACGGTGAGCCGTGGCTCGCATATTTAAGGGCCTCCCCGAGCCCTACTCTCCTCACCACTCGCTCTCTCACTCCCCTAAATCACCCCCTACACCACTCACCCCTCTCCAGATGAGCCCGAGCTCGAGATCGAGCTCGAGCTCCGCCGCCTCGGGTCACCGTCGATCTCCGGGTACAGACCCTCTCCGCCACTCCTCTTGCTCACTGACCAATCCCCCTCTCTTCCCCGCCTCTTTTGCAGCCGGAAACGGCCGGAGCCACCGCCGCCCGAAGCTCCTCCGCCATGCCTCCTCATCGTCGACAAACCAGGCCGCTCCGATGACGTCCACCACCTCCACCCGAACGGCGACACGACGCTGAGTCCATCCGTGCCCTCGCCCGACCTCGCCGTGCCCTGCGTCGTCACCGGTGAGCTCGCCAGCCGTCTGGACTCGGGGTTAGGGATGACAGGCGGGCCCCGCCTGTCAGCCTCTCCCCTCCATTGCTCCTCTCTCTCTCGCTGACGCCTGGGCCCCGCCCGTCAGGTTTAAACCTAGCGCGCGCGCGTGCACCAGCGCGCTGGGCCGCCTCTCTGGCTGGGCCTGCTGCCCTGTGGCTATTCTGGCCCAGCGGGCACAAAGCCTTTTTCCTTTTTCTTTTTCTGTCACTTTTCCAAATATTCCACAGGATAAAATATTTATCCAAATAAAATAATTCCAGTTCCTAAATTCTTGTAAAAATCCCACCTATTTAATGATGCAACTTTCATTCAAAGCCAAACACCTTTTCTTCACTTTAATATTAAAATGTGATTTTTAACATTTAAATATACCTTTGTAAATCCATTTCTCCTATTCTGCTACTCCAAGTCCAAAACTAGGAATTCTCCCCTTCTTAGTTTTCACCCTAGTATTTAACAAAAATGAGTTGACATTTTTCTGAGCACTTTGGTTTTTCTGTTTTATTATTGCCTTATTTTTCTCGTTATTATTTTGTGATGATAGATTGCGTTGCTAACGAAGGAGTTGGACCAGAAGACTTTGAAGACCCAGAAGACTTTGTTGAGCCAGGCAAGCACCCCTTTGACCATGTCTATGAAACCCTTTTTATGCATGTCATATAGCACCATATTGTTGTTGCAACGGAGTCATGATGAGGTGGTATCCACTTTGATTGTTTGCCACCGTACTTCCTCGTTGATACTTGCATTGTGCATGACCCTACCTTCTTATGAGGGTTATGACGGTGGGAGTAGATAGGATGCTAAAGTAGATGCTATGCAAAAGGGACGGGAATATGCATGATGAAGGAGACAAAGTGTTTTCAAAGGACTTTTCGAAAACCCCGTCGGGTGCCACTTATGCCCGAGGGAGATGATGAGTTGGGTAGCCACTTGATGACGAAGTGGTTTACCGAGGCAAGTGTGTGTTGTTTTCAAAACGGATTGGTTGAAGTTGCGACCGTTATTCCAACCTTACATGCGCAACCACTCTACCCTTATATGGGAAAGGGCATTATTGATTACCTAGACCAACACTAGCTTGGGGCCCGCATTACTAGTGACGGGAGAGTTATTGGTGCGCTCTCTCGGGACGGGGTCATGCCAGGTAGGGCGGCCATGACTGTTTTCACAGGGCACCGGATACACCGTTGTGTCCCCTCTCGGATGTTACGATCTCGAGTGAGTCTCGTATGATGTACATCGTGAGGATACGGAGCAACGAGTGGACTCCAGGTTAGTGTCGTCTAGGGAAAGGTAGTGATCGGGTGCTTACCCCGGGTACTTGAGGTATCGCGGGTCGTGGATGACACGGAAGTTCCCTGGATCTTGTGCGTAAAGTGTGCAACCTCTGCAGAGTGTAAAACTATTCGAATAGCCGTGTCCACGGTCAAGGACAGTTGGGTAACCGCTCTTGGGCTATGACCACATGTTTACAAACCAGTGTGTGTGTTTGGATAACTGCTTGGGTCAAGTCAAAGGACTTGACTTCATTGATATGGGTTGGTGCTCACTCTATTTATGTTGATATCTGTAACTTGTCCTCCTGGTTACTTGAATTATCTTGATGCATGCCTTACAAAGTTGTTGAACATGTCATTGCACTCAAAACTAGCTTTCTGCAAAAATTTACCTATATCATGCATTGCTGTATCTTGAACCAAAACATGGGTTGCTTGTGAGTACATTCAAAGTACTCATTGGCTTGCCACTGGTTATTTAATTGACCAGGCATGGAAGAACCGGAGTTCGAAGAAGAGTTCTTTGGAGACGAACATGCGAACTAGGACGTTTCCCAGTCAGAATGCCTGTAGGGTTAAGGCAGATGGCATGGGTTCTACTTATCGACGAAGATTTCCGCTGCTTGTGTTTCACTTGATGTTCAGCCCTTAAGGCTTTATCAATGTAAGACTTGACCATAATGGTCATAATTCGTGTAAAACGGTATGTATGGATGTAAGACTCTTGTTATTCAGCTTTTGTGTGTTTAGTGAGCATTGATCTCTGGGATCACTGTACACGTGCATTCGGTGATCTCGACTTATGAGTCAGGGTCCCCACTTCGGCGAGGCTGCGGAGTGCTCTCGTACGCCTGTTATTTGAGGCGAAAGTCTTGAAGACTGTCAAAACTGTATTGTTGTTTTCTGCGGGATGATGCTCTGTGGCATTGTTATCGAGTTGATCCTCGCCGCTCTTGGCCACTTGCCGAAGTATCCAACATGCTCTAAGGCTGTGCGTTGATATGGTATCCAGCGTGGTATGAATTTTGCATGGCCCATTGAGCCATCCCTCCAATATGGTTCCATGCCCTGTAGTGGGCTTTGGTTTCTTTGTAATTGAATCGGGTGACTCGCGATAGTACGCCCATTTAGTTCAGACAGAAGGTTTTGCGAGAGCTGGAGGATCCCAGTATTCTGCTTGGGTTTTCTAGGCGCTCTGTATCGCGCAGTACTTCTATACTATGGCCGCCAAGTCAGCGAAGTGTGCTATGTTACGGCGACTTATGGCATTGAGGATTCCCTTGTCCATGCAATTTTCGCGAAAGAATGAGATTGCGTCTTCCTCGCGACAGTCCTTGACCTTGCTCATTACAAGGAGTAATCTGGCCCAAAAGTGATGTACTGTCTCTTGGGGTTGTTGTCTAATGTGGGAAAGATCGCTTGTATATGGGTGGGTGGGTGGATTTAAGTCCGAACCTTGACCCGATCTAATACCCATGGGAACTTCCGAGCTCGGCAGTTCGGGTTCCGGGATGTTGCCCAATTTTTCTGGCCCGCTACCCGATTCTAAGTTCGAGGTTTCGGTCATGTCCTCCCACGAACGGGCATCCGGCTCGGAGAGCTCAGGAATCCGGACATAGTTTGTCCTCATAATAGAGGAAGAATCGTCATGTTGCTCCTCCACCACCGCTTTCTGATGGGTGACCGGTGGAGAATCAATCTCTCTTTGATCGGGTTTAAGCCCAATCCGATCGTAGTCCATAGCGACTCCCAAGGCGGTGATGCGGTCCAAGAGCCCGTTCAAGGATGAGAGCTCCATTTGATACATCTTCTCGGCGTATTCCGAGCTGACATGGGGGCTGTTTTTGATGACCCTAGAAGTCATCGTCGGCGTGGCCGCCGAACGGGCGGTCATAACGAAGCGTAGTCGGAGGGTTTGGCCTGAAGCCAAAGCTCCCCCAGAGGTGATGTTGTCCTTGATGACAAGGTGAGCCATCAAACCTTTTTTGACGTCACAGTGGAACTCTCAATGAAAGCACCAATGTCGGTGTCAAAACCGGCAGATCTCGGGTAGGGGGTCCCGAACTGTACGTCTAAGGCTAATGGTAACAGGAGGTGAGGGACACGATGTTTACCCAGGTTTGGACCCTCTCTATGGAGGTAATACCCTACTTCCTGCTTGATTGATCTTGATGATATGAGTATTACAAGAGTTGATCTACCGTGAGATCATAGAGGCTAAACCCTAGAAGCTAGCCTATGATTATGATTGTTCTTGTCCTACAGACTAAACCCTCCGGTTTATATAGACACCAGAGGGGGCTAGGGTTACCCAGAGTCGGTTAGAGAGAAGGAGATCTATACATCCGAATTGCCAAGTTTCCCTTCCACGAAAAGGAGAGTCCCACCCAGACACGGGACGAAGTCTTTAATCTTGTATCTTCATAGTCCAGCAATCTGGCATAAGCATATAGTCCGGCTGTTCGAGGACCCCCTAATCCATGACTCCCTCACTCCTCGACCCAGTGCGTATCTGACTCCTTCAAGGATCGCACTAGTCTGGGTTTAATTCCTCTCATAATAAGACCATTTGCTCATTCAACTTGACCGTTTGTTTGGGGGTGATAGACGGAGGCATACTCGAGCTTAATGCCCATGTTGCGGCACCAAGTTTTCACCTCATCGGCTGTGAAGTTTGAGCCACTATCGGTGATGATGCTGTGGGGGACACCATAACGGTGTACAACCTCTGATATGAAGTCTATCACTGGTCCGGATTCAGCCGTTTTAACTGGTTTGGCCTCTATCCATTTGGTGAACTTGTCCACCATGACCAATAAGTATTTTTTCTTATGGCTTCCTCCTTTAAGGGGTCCGACCATATCGAGCAACCAGACTGCGAAGGGCCAAGTTATGAGGATTGTTTGGAGAGCGGTAGGGGGCTTATGGCTTTGATTTGCGAAAAGCTGGCAACCGATGCAATGTTGGATGAGGTCTTGTGCGTCTGCTCGGGCTGTCGGCCAGTAGAAACTTGTACGGAAGGCCTTGCTTACAAGGGCCCGAGCTGCGGCGTGGTGGCCGCCGAGTCCAATGAGAATTTCGGCCAAGAGCTGCCGCCTTTCGTCTTCGGAGTTGCATCTTTGGAGCACTCCGGTAGCACTTTTCTTATAAAGCTCTCCCTCGTGGACCTTGTATGCTTTAGAGCGCCGCACAATGCAACGTGCCTCATTTTGGTCCTCGGGGAGTTCTTGCCTATTTAAGTAGGCTAAGAAGGGATCGGTCCATGGGGCGATGACAACCATGATTACGTGGGCCGAAGGTGTTATTGCGGTGGCAGAGCCTCCGATTATGCCTGTATGTTCGGTATCTGGGGTTGTGGTCGGATCCGGACTAGTATTGCCGGTCTCCCCTTGCCAGACCATGGATGGCTTGAACAGCCTTTCCAAGAAGATATTAGGTGGGATGGGGTCGCGCTTGGCGCTGATGTCGGCGAGGATATCTGCCGCTTGATTGTTTTCTCGGGCCACATGATGGAATTCGAGCACCTCAAACCGAGTTTGCATTTGCGGATGGCATTATGATAGGCCACCATTTTTGGGTCCTTGGCGTCAAAGTCTCCATTTATTTGAGATATTGCTAGGTTAAAATCCACACACACTTCTAGGCATTGGATGCCCATGGAGACTGCCATCCGAAGACCATGCAACAGAGCCTCATATTCGGCTGCATTGTTGGAGTCTGTGTATAGTATTTGGAGTACGTATTGGACTGTATCTCCGGTGGGGGATGTCAAGAAAACACCCGCTCCCAAACCAGCTAGCATCTTAGAGCCGTCAAAGTGATCCAATTGGAGTATGCACCGTACTCTTTAGGGAGTTCGGCTTCTGTCCATTCGGCGACGAAGTCGGCCAGTACTTGCGACTTAATGGCTCGCTCGATGGCCCATTTAGCAATCCGGCCTTGGCATTGCGGTTATTTATTATATCATTGAGTGGTAATTCGGAGGCCACCGGGATCGAACACTCTTGAAAGTAGTGTCGTAGTTTCCGGGATGCCATGAAGACCGCGTATGCTATGTTTTGATAATGTCGGTATGGTGACTTGCATGGTGTGAGGACTGTGGATACGTAGTACACCGTCTTTTGGATTGGGAACTTATGTTTGTCCTCTTCTCGTTCGACGACGAGCACCGCGCTTACAACTTGGTGCGTTGCGGCTATATATAGCAACATGGTTTCGCTGATGTTTGGTGCGGCTAGGATTGGGTTGTCAGCCAAGAGGGCCTTTATTTCTTCCAATCTGGCCGTGGCCGCATCCGTCCACTCAAAGTGTTCGGTGCATCGAAGAAGGCGATAGAGAGGTAGTGCAATTTCTCCCTATCGGGAGATAAAGCGGCTTAAGGCAGCCACACATCCCGTTAATTTCTGGATTTGCTTGAGGTCTGTTGGGGTAGCCAACTGTGACAAAACTCGGATTTTGGCCGGATTTGCTTCAATTCCTCCATTGAAGATGATGGAGCCCAGGAGCTTTCTTGTAGGAACGCCGAAAACGCATCTTTCCGGATTGAGCTTGATGTCATATGTTCGGAGATTGTCTAATGTGAGCCTGAGGTCGTCTATTAAAGATTCGACGTGTTTGGTCTTGATGATGATGTCGTCTACGTATGCCTCAACTATTTTGTCGATTTGTTTTTCCAGGCATGTATGAATCAGGCGTTCATAGGTTGCTCCGGCATTTTTGAGCCCGAAAGGCATGGTATTGAAATAGAAAGGGCCGTATGGAGTGATGAATGCCATTGCGGCTTGATCGAACTCCGCCATCTTGATTTGATGGTATCCGGAGTATGCATCGAGGAAGCACAGTGAATCATGTCCAGCGGTTGCATCGATGATTTGATCGATGTGGGGGAGAGGGAAGGGAGCCTTGGGGCAAGCCTTATTAAGGTCCTTGAAATCGACACATAGGCGCCAGGATTGGTCCTTCTTTGGTACCATCACCAGGTTTGCTAGCCAGCCCGGGTGTTTTATTTCTCTTATGAATCCGGCTTCGAGTAACTTGGCTTGCTCCTCTCGTATCAATACAAAAAAAAGACACATCTGTGACATTTTGGGTCGAATGAAATTTTTTTCTGTCATACTTATGACACTTCTATGACAATAATTGTGACAAAACCCGGTATCATCATAGATGTGGTGGGCTCCTACTTCTATGACAAAAAATCATGACAGAAAATGGGCTTTTCGTCCTGGGCGGGCCGGAGACGCAGCTGCATGACATTCTTTGGGCCATCCATGACGGAAAAAACCGTGGTAGAAGCGAGGGCGAGGAAAACTTCGGGGATTTCCCGGTTACGGTGGGTGGTCGGGGGCCGAGCGATGCACGTTTCTCTCGTACTCGTACGCGCGTGTGTGCGAGGCGTTGGGGTCTAGCTGAATCCGAGCGATTGCACTGCAGGCTACGCGTTATCACTAGTAGAAAAACACCAATTAGTCCTGGTTCGTAAGGGCCTTTAGTCCCGGTTCATGAATCGGGACTAATGGCTCGTTACAAATACCTCCACCCATTAGTCCCGGTTCAAACACGAACCGGGACAGATGTGCCTCCACGTGGCCGGTCCGCCGAGCCCAGTCAGGGGGGCCTTTGGTCCCGGTTGGTGGCACCAACCGGGACCAAAAGTCCATGTTTTTTTTACAAAAGTAGCTGCTTTTGGGGTTTTGGGGGTTATTTTTAGGTTGTTATTAGCTAGCTAATAGAGAGAAGTGTCCTCTCTTATATCTTCGTCCTTGGTTTATCAACGCTGCTGCTATGTTCATTTCACCCGCTGATATAACATGCTCATGCACCCTCGCATCATACATCATCATATATAATAACAAGTCCTACTAATATCATGCATCATCATACAACTTCTACTCTTTATTAATAATAAGTCATACGATCATCATCCTCATAGTCATCGAACCCAACCCTACATAATTGTTCTTAGCACATGCTCATCAGTATCAGGTAGGACCTAAACACCCTTAAGGTAAGATAGCATAAAACAATATAGACCCTGACTCTCCATTATGAAGAATGGCGATCATCCAGTCTCCAATTTTTGCCCTTCGCTGCTTGTTGCTTCCAAGAAGCTCCTCACGACCGTCCATACATTTTTTCCATTCTTTGATTGTTATGTCTCCACTTCTTTTAGAAACCCGGTATGGACAGTTAAGATTCGTAGGACGACCTGGTTGTATGTTCAAAACATGAAGGCTACCATGCGTATACATCAGATGAGGCACACAATCATTCGGGATTATCTGTTGAAAAACATAGTAATAACTTCGTAGTTAGCAATGATGTACTAGTTTTAGAAGTGTGTGAAAAGATGCACGGATGTGTTAATAGTAAAAAATAATCTTACCAGGGTATCTCCATGGTAGTTACCGTAGTTCAACACGTGCACTAGTGGCACGTATTGACCATAATGTTGAGGAGTTTGATTGTAGATATTGTAATTCTCAAGATCAGTACAAAATGCGACCAGATGATTTTTCTCCTGGTAAGTTAATTCGGAGCCTTCGGTGTAGTAGGTTCTGTCTACCATCTTCCGCACATTCTTTGAAGAATGAAAATAAGCTGTCAATGGAGATAAGTTGTCAACTATTTTGAAATAAACAATATAAATTACTTAATAACTTTGTTAAGCTCACATGGTGGAAGAATTGGGGGTGTATCCACAAGGACACAAATCGAAGGTCTCTCTTGCTCGATTGTAGGATCACCAAGATCCATGGTGACAAGCATACCCTCATCAAGACCATACATCTTGCAAAGTGCTTCCCAATTTTTGCAACCAAAATGGGTTACACTCTAAGCATTGTACAGCTTTACTTGAAAATCCACACCATGATGGGTACGTAGGATAATTTTTTTGGTTTCGAAACTTTCATGGTCTTCAAAACCCATCCTCTCCAAGACATACCATCTTGCAAAGCATGGGATAAGCTAGTCGAATTGGAAAAGATGAAAAATATTGTCATGATTAAAATAGTTAAAGTCATGATTAATTACGAAAAAAAACTATTGTCGTCGGTTGCGTACCGTATGAACATCGAAGGTCTCCTCGAGCTTAATGCTGAAGCGACGATCTTCGTCCAGCTCAATAAACCTATCGCAGATGCCTCGGTCATCGTGGAACCAGTCGCACTCCCCCGGGCAGTTTTCGTCATCCGAGTATGACATTTCCGGCCTATGTTCATAATTCAAATATTAAACTAGATTATTAATCATGGGTTGACTATCGGTGATGTACGTAGCACCTCCTTTCATTCCCGAGTGCATTATTACATCAAATTTTCTAGCACACGGGGATGAAGGAGAACTTATCCAATATGAGCATTCAATAAGCAAAACCAAATCATAAAATAAGCAAAACCACATCATAAAATAAAGTAGTATTCAAATTAGCATGCATTCAATAATTATAAGCAAAAGTACATCATCCTTGGTGTCCGTACATCGTCGAATATTATCACTAATATAGCATCACTAAATACAACTAGAACCGTAGCGCCCGACGAGTATCGACGCGGGTGGTGGACACCCAAAGATAAGGAACCATCACAGGATCATAGCTCCAGTGAGATCCCTGAAGAACCTGCCAGGTATTGTCGAACCTGCCCTCCAATGCAACCATGTAGCGACGGACGTGCTCGTCCTCCTCGCTGACACGGTGACGTACCACCTCCGCGGTGTCTGGAAGCCTCGGCACCGTCACTGTCCCACGCGACCGCCACCAAACAAGGATCGGGTCAACAACGGGCTGCCTCCTCACCAACCTACGTCCCCCGGAAGGTAGCACCTCCCAATACCATCCCAACGGAGCCCAGTCCCGAACATGGCCCTGATCAAGCAAGCCTCCACCGCCGAGTCGACGACGACGAGGATGCGGGATAGGCATCGCTGACGTCGATGCAGGAACTACTTCTATATATAGTTAAATAAGTAGTTTTATTAATTAAATCAAGTATCTAGTTCAACTACTAATTAAGCACTTACTATAAATAAATAAAGTACTACTTACTAAAAACAAACTACTTCTATATATAATAAATTAGTTTATTAAATCAGCTAGCTAGTTCAACTATATATATATGAAGCACTTACTATAAATAAAATAAAATAGTACTTACTAAAAATATGAACTACATATTAATTACACAATCTAAATTACACAATATGAACTACATATCTAAATTACACCACATCTAATCTAACAAAAAGATCTACACATCTAATCTAACAAGAAAATCTACTAACAGAAAAAAAAATCTAACATAATATGAACAAATTAATTATAAAATCTAAATTACACAATATGAACTACATATCTAAATTACTACAAATCTAATCTAACAAAAAGATCTACACATCTAATCTAACAAAAAAATCTACAAACAGAAAAAAATCTAATATAGTATGAACAAATTAATTACACAATCTAAATTACACAATATGAACTACATATCTAAATTACTACAAATCTAATCTAACAAAAAAATCTATGAACTAACAAAAAAATCTAACAAAAATAAAATAAAGTTGCTCATGGCCGGCGACAGCGACGACGGCGACGGCGAGGTGCAGCAGGGCGGGCGGCGACGTCGGGGCGGGGCGGCGGCAGGGCGGGCGGCGACGGCAGAGGGGCGGGGCAGCGACGGCGCGCATCGGGGCGTCGGGGCGGGGCGGCGACGGCGTCGGGGCGGGGCGGCGACGGCAAGGTAGCGGCAGGGGACGGCGCGCGGCGTCGGGAGAGATCGAAGTCGGGGCGGGGCGGCAGTGCTACTTAAATAGCAAAGGCTTTGGTCCCGGTTCGTCCCTCCAACCGGGACCAATGCCCCTCTTTTGTCCCAGTGGAGCCACCAACCGGGACAAAAGAGGGGCATTGGTTCCGGTTGGTGGCAGCAACCGGTACCAAAGAGGAGCATTGGTACCGGTTGGCGCCAGGAACCGGTACCAATGGACCCGTCTAATTTTTTATTTTCTGCAGCTGTTTTTTAGTTGATTCTTTCTGCAGCTGTTTTTGTAGTCCCACCTCGCCAAGCGAGAGGCACTCGCAGCTGTTTTATAAGCCCTGAGTGCAGAGACGATGAAGAAGAGGCTAATTGCTCACCTGCACGTTGGTTAGCTTCAAGCCTTGAGGTATACGGTAGACTGCACAGAGCTATGTGCAGTGCAGTTGACACTATTCCGAAAGGCTTGAAGCAAATTCACGAGCATGGTGCCTCTTTTTTATTTTTAATGACTTATTTTTAATAGTTGTGATTAACTTACCTAAAAAATGAGCATAGATGCTTATTTTTAATGACTTATTACAACTCAGAGAATAAAAAGAAAAAAATAAATATAGCAGAAAAGGAAAAAAAACTATATAAAAAACTACTCAGAAATAAATAGAAGCAAAAATAGTTGTGATTAACTTTACTAAATAAATGAGGATGGATGCTTATTTTTAATGACTTATTACAACTCAGAAATAAAAAGAAGAAAATAAATATAGCAAAAAAGAAAAAAACTATATGAAAAACTACTCAGAAATAAATAGAAGCAAAAATAGCTGTGATTAACTTTACTAAAAAATGAGCATAGCTGCTTATTTTTAATGACTTATTACCATTCAGAAATAGATAGAAGAAAAATAGTTGTGATTAAATTTACTAAAAGATGAGCATAGATGCTTATTTTTAATGACTTATTACAACTCAGGAATAAAAAGAAAAAAATAAATATAGCAGAAAAGAAAATAACTATATAAAAACCTACTCAGAAATAAATAGAAGCAAAAATAGTTGTGATTAACTTTACTAAAAAAATGAGCATAGATGC
>NC_041393.1:634054785-634063418 GCF_002162155.2 Triticum dicoccoides
ATAGAAGCAAAAATAGTTGTGATTAACTTTACTAAAAAATGGGATAGATGCTTATTTTTAATGACTTATTACAACTCAGAAATAAAAAGAAAAAAATAAATATAGCAAAAAAGGAAAAAAATATAAAAAACTACTCACAAATAAATAGAAGCAAAAATAGTTGTGATTAACTTTACTAAAAAATGAGCATAGATGCTTATTTTTAATGACTTATTACAATTCAGAAATAAATAGAAGAAAAAATAGTTGTGATTAAATTTACTAAAAATTGAGCATAGATGCTTATTTTTAATGACTTATTACAAGTGAGATATAAAAAGAAAAAAATAAGTATAGCAGAAAAGAAAAAAAAACTACTCAGAAATGAGCATAGATGCGCTTATAGAGAAAATTCAAACTAAATTCATAATAAATTTCTACTAACTTCAGAGAAATTCAGTATGAATTTAGGTTAAATTCCCTGTATAAGGGCATCTATTTTCATTTTGAGAGGAGCTCAACAAGGCAGAGAGGGAGGGGCTTATAAACCGGTCTGATTCCCCTTCGATTGGCGAGGTGGGACTAAACTGTGACCGCAACGAGGACCAACCCTTTCGTCCCGGTTGGTGGCATGAACCGGGACTAAAGGGCAGCCTTTGGTCCCAGTTCATGCCACCAACCGGGACCAATGGTGGTGGGCCAGGAGCGAGGACCATTGGTCCCAGTTCGTCCCTCCAACCGGGACTAAAAGGTCCAGACGAATCGGGACCAATGGCCCACGTGGCTCGGCCGGCCCTCGGGGCTCACGAACCGGGTCCAATGCCCCCATTGGTCCCGGTTCTGGGTTGAACCGGGACTAATGGGCTGGACCGGCCTGGACCATTGGCCCCTTTTCTACTAGTGTATTAAGACCGAGCGATCGATCAATGGCTATTATTTGAACTCGATCAAGCGATTCCTTCGCTACTACTGCTAACTGAAGCCGATCGATGCTGCCTCTGGATGAACAGTGAGCGTTGCGGGGGGTTTGGATGAACAGTGAACAGTGGGGGTGGATGAACAGGACCCCGTGGCGATGCCTCTGGATGAACAGGACCCCGATCGATCGAGCCGGTTGGGGCTGGATGAATAGGACCCTGTGGAGGGCTGGATGAGCAGGATGACCCCGTCGAGGGCTGGATGAACAGTAGATGGTGGAGGGGTGGATGAACAGTATCCCGTGGAGGGGTGGTTTCACAGGAGCCCATGGAGGGGTGGTTGAACAGTAGCCGGTGGAGTAGCGCGCGGTGGAGGCTGGAGGAGGTCGACGGTGGATGAACAGTAGCCCATGGAGGCTAGAGGAGGTCGACGGTGGAGATGACCAGTATCCCGTGGAGTCCCGTTTTGCGGTACGCCACACCCCTCCCGATGAACAGGACCCCCGTTTCGACCGTAGTGCTCCAACACAAGTCTGTTTCGTCCGTTTTGCGGTACGCTATACCCCTCCCGATCAACAGGACCCTCGTTTCAACTGTAGGAGGTCCGTTTCCTCCGTTTTGCGGTACACCAGACCCCTCCCGATGAACAGGATCCCGTTTCAAACGTGGCTGGTCGAACACAAGGCTGTTTCCTCCATTCTGCGGTACGCCAGGCCACGTTTCCATCGCATGTTCTGTCCAAGCCCTCCCGATGAACACGACGATGCATTCCGTTCCGACCCAAGCCGGTTGGCTCCCCATGAACAAGACGACGACACTGTGTCTCCATTCCGACCCAGCCATGTACACGAGCCCGGCCGTACGTATGTGCGAGTAGGCGTTTGAGACCCCGCCCGTATGTACACATACGTGGCCGTATTTTCTTTCTTGCACACTGGCCGCTGTACGTACGTGTACATGCTACGTGCGCGCCTCTACTACGACACGTGCGCGCCTCTACATCCGCCAGTATGTACGTACACGTTCGCGACCAGAATGACAACGCTACATACGCTTTGACCAGGTGGGTCCCAACTGTCAGGCACTTCCTTGCGTGCGAAGATATAGCTGGTGGGTCCCAGCAGTCAGGGGGCAAATCAATTTTTTTCCTGGACGCACTTCCTTGTGTGCGAAGATGTAGCTGGTGGGTCCCAGCAGTCAGGGGGGCGAATCGTTTTTTTGCCCGGACGCACTTCCTTGCATGCGAAGGTGTAGCTGGTGGGTCCCAGCAGTCGGGGGGAAACATTTTTTTCATGAAATACGGTGGCCGGTCCAGTGGGTCCCTGCTGTGAGGTGGAGGAATCATTAATTTTCGTGTAATAAGGAGGCACTTCCTTGCTGCGTCCGTGGACCCAGCTGTCAGCCACTCCACGTACAGTCCACGTCCGATGGAAGTCGTTGCTTGGCCACGTTGACCACGCCACGCCAAGAGCACCAGGGCGGTGGACGATGACGAGGCCTAGGAAGGGGACAACATGGAGCCGGGGAAGACGCGGCAGTGGAAGCGCACACGGAGAGGAGTACAAGGGTTCACTGGTTCGGCTGCCGTCACCGCAGGGCCTGACCAGCGGTGGGAATAGTAGGGGTGGTGAGGCCTCCGCGGCAGCACAGCCGGCCACGGGAGGCAGGAGCATGCGGCACGACCGGCGCTGCTTTGGGTGGCTGGAGCAAGAAGACCAGAGGTTGAAGAAGCACTACGGCTGTTGGATGGACATCGTACGGTCAGTGGAGCTAGAATCGTTCATATTGACTAAGTTGACAAAGCCCTCCGTCCCCGTCAACTTAGTAGGCCCACAAGCCAGCCTCCCACCAAGGTGGGTCCCAGCTAGCAGGGGGAGTATTCATTTTTGTGTGCGTAATAAGGAGGCACTTCCGGTGGGTCCGAGCTGACAGCGGGGGAATGTTTTTTTCGCGAAATACGGTGGCCCATCCGGTGGGTCCCAGCAGTCAAGGGCAAACGTTTTTTTCGTGAAATACTAGTGGACCGTCTAGTGGGTCCCTGCTGTCAGGTGGAGGAATAATTATTTTCCGCGTAATAAGGAGGCACTTCCTTGTAGCTGTCGTGGACCCAGCTGTCAGCCTCTCCACATGTAGTACTCTTCCGATGGAAGTCGGTGGTTGACCACATTGACCATGCCACACCGAGAGCACCAGGCGGTGGACGATGGCGAGGCCTAGGAAGGGGATGACGCGGAGCCGGGGAAGACGCGACAGTGGATGCCCACGCGGAGAGGAGTACGAGGGTTCACTAGTTTGGCTGTGGTGTGAGGCTGCCATGGCCGCAGAATAACAGGGGGTGTGGGTGAGTGGAGTGATGGCCTGGCCAGTGGTGGGAGTAGTATGGGGGCGGTGAGGCCTCCGCGGTAGCACAACCGGCCAAGGGAGGCAGGAGCAGGCGACACGACCGGCACTGCTTTGGGAAGCTGGAGCAAGAAGACCAGAGGTTGAAGAAGCACTATGTCCGTTGGATGGTCATCATACAGTCACTTGAATATTGACTAAGTTGACAAAGCCCTCCGTCCCCGTCAACTTAGTAGGCCCACAAGTTAGCCCAACAATATGGTGGGTCCCAGCTAGCAAGGGGGTATTCATTTTTTTGGGCGTAATAAGGAGGCACTTCCTTAAATGCGAAGATATAGCTGGTGGGTCCGACCTGTCACTGGGGGAATTTTTTTTCGCGAAATACAGAGGCCCTTCCTGTGGGTCCTAGCTGTCAGGTGGAGGAATCATTATTTTTCTCGTAATAAGGAGGCATTTCCTTGCGTGCGGCCATGGACCCAGCTGTCATCCTCTCCACGTACATTACCACGTTGACCAGGCCGCGCTGAGAGCACCAGGGCGGTGGACGACAGCGAGGCCTAGGAAGGGAACGGCATGGAGCCAAGGAATACTCGGCAGTTGTTTCCCACGTGGAGGAGTACGAGGGTTTACTAGTTCGTGTGTCGTCCCCGGAGAATAACAGCAGTTGTGGGTGAGTAGAGGGATGGCTAGGCCAGTGACGTGAGTACGGTGGGGCTGTGAGGCCTACACGGTAGCATAGCCGGCCGCGGGAGGAGGGAGCAAGCAGTCGCGCTGCCGCTTGTTTGAGTGGTTGGAGCATGAAGAGCAGAGATTGAAGAAGCACGATAGCCGTTGGATGGACATCCAACAGTCACTGCTCTCGTGTGTTGACTAAGTTGACAGGGCGTTGCGTGTGCGTCAACCTTTCTTTTATGAAAGCATACGCGTCAACCTGTAGTAGGCGCACAAGTCAGCCTCAAATCTGTGGAAAACAACATACAACCCATCTGCCATTATTTCTAATAATGTACATCCCATTTGCTAATTTTAAAGAATTTTTTTGGATCCCATCTTTTTTTGCTAGCATTACACCCCATATTTCGGTGCGGTCAACTGTTTTTTTAATCCAGAAATATAGATTCACATTCAAACTATTTTGAAAAATAATTTATATAAATATAAAATCCAAATAATTGTCCATGCATAAAAATCAAATGAATTTCAAATCTTTTAATGAAAAAAATTTGAAACTAATTCATGATTTGATGTGTTTTAAAAATGTACAACCCATTTCTGGGTAAACCAAATGAAACTCTCCTCGTCTTGAAAGATTTGCAGCCCAGCAGGGCCAATAAAGCAAGTAGGCCTTGTTTGGGTATTTCTTTAAAAAAATAGAACTGGGCTAGCCATTTTCAGCAAGAAAAAAACACAACTGGGCTCATGATGTGGTAAACATAAACAAAACCCTGGCTAGACGAGCCACAGCCCCGTTGTTACCCTGATCCGTCGCTAAAACTAGTATAAATAACAACAGTTTGTTCCTCAAAAAAACTGCGCGACCCGCTGGGTCCCTGGTGTCAGCCGCTCGTGGTGTAATTCTCTCATTTATTGACTACGTTGACAATGGCATGAGCCCCAGATGTCCAACATTAGGAGGAATCATATTTTTGGGCTTGTAATATAGAGGCACTTGCTTGCGTACTGCCATGACGCTGGTGGGTCCCTACTGTCATCCTCTCCATGTATAGTCATCTCCTTGTTCCTCTCAGTTGTTGACGACGTTGACAATGCAAGAGGGCGGCACACCGCGCACGGCGAGCGAACCAAGGCCGCAAGGCATAGGATGACGGCGCGGCCTCGGACGAAACAAACAGGAAGATGCGCCGGTCCAGTCGCAGGCGGAGGGGAGTATGAGGGTTGACTGGTTCAGGTGCGGGTGCGTGTTGGGGTTGACATCGCCGGAGAATAACAGGACATGTGGGGGAATAGAGGGAGGGACTGGCCAACGTTGGAGGGTACGTACGGTAGGGTGGCGGAGGTGCAGCCAGCCATGGGAGGCGGGAGATGGCGGAGCCGACAGGGTGGTTTGGTTTGGGCGGCTGGAGGAAGAAGAAGACAAGAGATAGTACACAACAGATGTTGGATGTCAATCCAGTGGCTGGTAGGCAGAATCGTTTGTTGACTGGCTAGTAAGTCGGCACCACCTTGGATACGCTATTTCCCCGCGTGTTGCAAATGTCAGAATCCAAATCTGTCATAGTCATGCAGCCTATGAAAATTTATAGCCCATTTGATGTGCTAGTTTGAAATAAGTTTGTGGGTGCTGATGGGGGCTAATCACTTGGCTTCTGCAATGCATAGTGAACTCAAGCAGCCGACGAGAGTGATGTTATTTCCCTTGGTTGGGATTTGTTACAATATTCCACTCTAAATTAAATGAATGTCAAGCCATTTGCCTTGTTTCAAAGAAAATATGACAGTCACATCCGAGTTGAAAAGGGTAGGAACATCTAACTCCAGCTTACAAACTATACAAAAGCACGAGGGTTAATTGTTCATCAGGTTTACAAAAAACCCCAGGTCAAAAAAAGGGCAACAACATCTAACTCCAGCACTGTTTTCGGCAGTCACAGTCAAATGGATCGGTCAGGTCCATAGAATGAACATCCTGGGTCGTAAAATTTACTGGATTATGACCACAGTATGTTTTAAATAGAAGCCTGGCACGTTCAGAAGCTCTTTTGCCCACCTAAAACTCCTTTTTTTGCTCTTCGACATACCCATCCGTCAAAACCATGCTATTGATAAACATAAGCCTGATGGACAATAGTAACCTCGCATTCAGCGGGAAGAATGTGACAAATCTAGTGTTTGCACGGTTGGCTACATATCGTTCTAGCATTATTGTCTTCAATCGAATCTCACGAGAAGTGAGAAAATCCAGATGTTTACGAATCCACCGATTGTTTATAACTTTCTTACCCCGTTCGGTTGCATAAATAGACATGAAGATTGAAAACAGTTAAGGTCTAAAAGAAGAGTGTTGAAAGAGCAACAGCAGAATGGTTAATTCTAGAACACTATATGCAGGCTTCCAATGTGCGTGAAATTATCACCTTTATATACAACTTCTCTAGACATGGAAAGCATTGCAGCAAGCCAATAATGTTGTTTAGATCAAAACTATTCATTTGGATATATAAGATCTTGACAGAATCTAGCACCATTGATAGGCCATCCATGGAGAAACTCCTCATTGAGCATAGAACATAATATTAGTACAAAATGTGTACTCAAAGATGATATATAACTTATGCGCAGAATTTTAAAATGCAGCTTATGGTTACAAGTGTAGATGATAATATAAAGTACCTGAAGAACTGTGGAGCCAAACACCATATTGAAATGAGCACAGAGATCATGTATTACACCCAAGGTCTCCAGTTTAGGCGCAGAGAGGACGGTTATTTGCAACAGTGAATAACTAGAATCAAGGATCAACCTTTGAAGTGAAGGCGCATCTTGGATGATGAGCTGCCTTCCGTCAAAAGAAATTCCAATTCTTACAAGGTTAGGCGACATTATTTGGATACAATCGATTCTAACTGTGAAAACAAGCACCAAGCACTCTAGGGCAAGGCAACTGGAGTGGATGATGTTGTGCAATGAGGCCTCCGATATACGAACCCGCACAAGTGAATGTTTCTTGAGAAATGGGAGTTGAAGGTTTAGTACCAGATTGTCTGGTAGGTAGCACAACACAAAGGTGGCGGTGTGGAGAGAGGAGGAAAACCGTGAGATGGACATCGGTGCTGAGGGCACAAGTTCATGGCGTTCGATATGTGGTATGTGATTTCCAAGGGAATAGTAGAACTCAAGCAGCTGTAGTTCTGTGAATTCAGGGGATTTCAGCCAGGCATCCACCGTGCAGGGCATGGTATGCTTGCTCAGCTAGCATGACGGGATGCAGAGGCTTTGAAGAGCCCTGGTGGGAGGAGATGATTGCTCTGGTGATTTTCAAAATCATTGAAGAGAGATAGCTGACGATAGTAGAGATTAAGGGGCACAGCATGCCATAGAGGGTGCCACCGAATTGAGAGGACTTGGGTGCGGCAGCAATCCTTGGCGGGGAGAAGCGAGATGATCTCCCCAATGACGGCATCCGGGAGATCGCTGATGCGGTCCACCCAAGATTCTACGGGTTCCTGGGATCCGATGGGGGCAGGGTCGCCGCTTCTCCTTACGCTACAGGGTGCGGGATCTACAACAGGCATCATCGCTGGTGGGAGCCTTATCTTCTTGGCGCTGGGGTCAGCCGACTCCATTTTCCTCGTGGGCATTGCGTCGCGCTCACGGATTTGAGAAGAGTAACGAATGACGAGCCTAGTTGTAGTGCGAGTGAAGAAGAAGGGGAGCTGGGGGTTTTCTGTAGGAGTGAGGAAGAAGGGAAGTTGGGGTTTTCTGTAGGAGTGAGGTGAGGAATTTTTGGGTACGAGTGGAGCGAGCTGACGTGAGGTGGGTGGGAGCGAGGAGGAAGAAGAGCACCCAGGTTTTTTTGGGGGGGTGTGTGCTGGGTGTGGGTAGCACCTCTCATTTAGTAAATATATGGGCTTTTGAATTGATTTTACTATTTACTAGTGTGGATGGGCTGTTTTGTCTTGGGCCCAGAGAAACAATTACTACTAGTACAATGGAGACACTCTACAACTACCTAGAAAAACAATTACTACTAGTACACTGGAGACACTCTACCGCTTCTGGCTCCTCCTAGGTCATTGAAACATCTCCCTCTACTAAATGTCGTTATACTTTTGTTCACCGACTTACTGGCCATGCAGCGCGCGGGCCCAAATGCCATCCACCAAATTAGAAGGCAGTATGCAGGCGGAGAGTCACCTCGATCGTAGCGCGGCAGTAACGAGCCGTCGTATCACAAAACCTCACCTCCCCGCAGTCTAACTTTGACGGACGAAGCAACCATCATTTCACTCTTCGTTGAATCCCCTTCTCCCTCGCTGTCTTCAAGAAAGGCAACACTCGCATCTACCACTGTTCTTCTCTCCCAACGAAGGGAAGGTAAGAGGATTCGTGATGTTGTTATATTTTCGTTTAGAGAAAAAAAGAACTTTTGCAAAGCAGTAACCGATCCTCACTTCGTTTTTTGTTTCATTGTCATTGTGATTGTGTTTTCCTTTCAGTGGTCTCCTAGTATTCGTCAGTTTCATGATGGACCAAGGAGAACCAGGCAAAGATCTATCGATATTGGAGCAGACGCGGGAGGCTGATCCCCACGAGTCAGAGAGCTCCAAGAAGATGGAGGCAGCCACCGAGCCGACCCCAGATACGCTCACGGCCACTACTGAGATGGTCAACGCCCCGTTTGAGGTTACAACCCCCATGGCACTGCAGGAGCAGTTT
>NC_041393.1:634063757-634073717 GCF_002162155.2 Triticum dicoccoides
CTGCCCAAGATGATTTTCTTCTTTGCCGATCTCGATTGTGGTTTTTCATCTAAGTATGTGGTGATTCATAATGCAAAATTTTATTAGCTTCGATGCCATGCTATACATAGTGGTTTAAATAACTTGTGTTTCTTATACTGAAAAGTAATTTAGAATTTGTTTCTATTTCAATTAGAGACCTGATGCAGACAAGGATTGTGTGGTTGTACATGTCACTCTCTATGAGGTGGATGACCTGAATATACGCACTAGGAAAACAGAGTTCTTAGGTTGTTGGATCCTGGAAGCCATTTGCGGTTATACCAATGAAGAGTTGTATTCCAGCCTCACTGTTGTCAGGCGTGTTGTCCAGCGTGTACTGAAGCACAAGAAGTTCAAAGATACTCCTTCGTTTGTGAGGCATACTGTTCTTGTCAAGCTTACGCAGGAAGATGACGTGGCATGCCTCCACAAACAAGTTTATCAGTGGAAAGGCCACAAGGTTGTCTTCATGAAGGTTCACACGATTGAGCTACTGCGGGACATCCTCGATGATGTTCATGGCAAGGTCCGTCTTGTGTCCAGCCCAAATTAGATTAAGGCATGAAATAGTTTCCCCAGCTAGTGTTTAATAGTAGTTTGGATTGTGTCTAATTATCCAAACCTTGCCTGTTATCGATCCTCTGTGGCTAGTACTCTATTTGAATCCGTCTAGGGGAACTGGTGCTACTTTTGTATGCCCGTGAATCAAGTGAGAACCATCGTAATTGTTGCCGAAACAGATGCGTCCTCGCTAGTTTTTTCATGAATATGGCATGGTAAGACATTAGTTGTCACGGTTTATCATACGAGCAGTTTGTGTTTTGATAAAATAGAGCACTCGTTGGAGAACTGTGCGCTGACGTATACATAAGTACTTGTAAACACTGTTGTTGCTACCCCACTTGTAAGCAGTTGTGCAAAACATGGCATATTGGCTTAGCTCACTTCAACACTAGGCTATCAACCAACAAACAATCAACAATCTGTTGTCTGACATATAAGCAACTATGTATCTTGTTACAGTGGTTCATGCAGTTAATTGATGCCACAATGTAACAAACTCCAAATGTTCACACGCTAGTCCAGCGCTCATGTGGAACACTCACATTAATCTCGTCTTCATAAAAAACTTGAAAAGCATAAGTTTAGCAATTTTATACATCTCAATGATTCATAGAACATAACAAACATATACTAGTTCACAGCAAAAGACAAAGTTGTGAGAAGGTTTACAAATCAGGAAAAAACAAGCAAGGCTTCTCTGACCAAAGGGCCTCCCGGCAAGCTTAAATTTCCTTTAGTTCACTCTGGTTTTTTCTTGTTGCCACCATCCAGGGTTAGGTTCTCTCATTCCAGAATAACACATTATAATTGTGGCCTCAGCTGGAATGTTGAACTGAACCATGCAGTGTACTGACCAGGTGAAATTCTTGTGCATTCCACTAAATTTAAGCACCGCTATTTGTAGAAATAAGCAGACCACAATGCCTCTTGTCCGCGCACCTGTCCAAAAAACCGCCGTGCAGCCGTGCCAGCTAGTCCTCGGTCCATGGATGAACTGGTAGAAAGTGTATTCCGGACTAGGATGCAATTTTTTTCGCTCGTCCCTGCACTGCAATCAGGAAGTAAAACGTATGAATCAGCTTCTTCTAGATTGTGTTGGTCATTCTACCTTAGTTACTACCAATATAGGAATACCTTGAAGACGGGAGGTTAGACGACGGCTATGAGGGATAGCTATCTCATTTTGCGCAGTTGTACTAAAACTGAGGTGTGTGCTTTTGATTGCACGGAGAGAAACGATACTGAGACAGACATCCCTGTTTGCACAAATATGAAATACGGTTATTTAAACAGTCACAGATATTTGCAGACCTGCTCATTCTCATTTGCATTGTCCCCAACACCCATCACTTTTTTTCCTTTTTCAACCAAGAGATAGGTCCACTTCCCCCCACCCTTCGCCATCCACCATGCTTTCTTCGTCTTTTCAACCAAGAGACCGATTGGGTAGCCAGTATCTACTACTTTCCCCCGTTTCCACTTAGAACTAAGTCCTAGATTCATGCTACATCTTTCCCATTTTCTTCCCTGTTTGAACCAACTCTTAGAGTCGACTGTATGAACTAGCTTTACCTCTAATTATAGTAAAAGTCTAGGTGGCTTTGGAATAGCGGACGGAAGTAAAAAATATCCACACGAAGGGAGCTGGGGCAGTAGAGCAAGGCAGGTTTCGAAGGAATATATACCTGAGGGTCGTCGACATGTGGCAAAGACGGCGTTGGGAGGCCGCATCTTGGCCACAATACTACAGGGAGGAAGAAGGGGTCGAAGGCCCTCCCGAGCCAGCGCTCTCTTGGAGAGAATGGCACGACCGCTGATCAGGACGCGCAGGCAGCCGTTGGTCTCCTCCCTCGCCGCTGATGACAGCGTGAACGATGCACCCACACCCCTGCCCCGGTCGAGGTTGTCTAGCCGGATTTGTGACCAGCCGTGAGCTGAGAGAGAGTGTGGCCACCTATGTCTTGCTTAGATCTGGAGAGCATGAGAGAGTGAATGAGAGGAACCCTAGTAAAGCAAGCGCTAAGGCTCCTGCTTATATATATAGTGGAGTGATTTTGTTGTACCAGCTTCAAAAAAATGCGCTCCTATGTGTACCCACGAGTAGGTGTGAGAGAACTAGTGCGTGCGTGCACCGCTTCTCTTCGTGAGAGTACAATATACTATGCCCAAAGAATGTTCGCCGCAAGAATAATAGTATAAGTGTGTGACGTGTGAGCTAAAATAAAATGTGCGCGCCTTCTTTTCTTTTTTAGAAGTTCTGAGGTAGGGTGTGAAGAGCACATATGTGTGTGACGTCTACCTGCAGATAGACGGTGGGTGCGACATGCGAGTCTGCGAGAGGACTCGGGAGAGTCGTGACTCGTGAGGGTGCGTGTGCGTGAGAGAGAGGGGTGCACATATCAATCCAATGCATGTGTCCATAAATCATTATCCGACAAACGTTTGCCACAAGCCTTTTCCTGATGAACGCCGTAAGAACCGTTAGATCAGCATCCAACAGTGTCAGTTTTGCCATGTCATTTAACAGAACAACCACTCCTCCTGCACACAAATCTTCCACGTGAGTGTTAGCAACTGCCGTATGCTCCCTTCGTTCTGAAATGCAGTGCATATAACTTTATTGAAAATTCGAACCTCGCAAACTTTTACCGAGTTTTCGTCTACCAAATTGCACATGTAGAATACCCTATATATATCATTTCATTCATCTTCGAGAGGTAACTATAAAGATGAGGAGTCTACAAAGAAATACCATCGTATCACCCGCAACAATTAAACCATCCTTTAGTGTCAAGGAATATCATAGGAACTCTATATGATATGACTTTTATAGGATTTTTTACCTTGAGAGCCAATTGGTTCATAGGAATAGATTCATATACTCCACATTTCAAAGGAAATAAACATGATATCATTTCTATAGCTTTAGAGCCACTTGGTTCATATGAATGGATTCCTATACTCCCTTAATTTCAAAGGAAAATAAACATTAGCGTATATTCAATAGAAAAGTTCCTATGATACGAACCAAATTACACCTCTTTTCTAATCCCTCCTCATAGGAATTGAGATACATGTCATCTCTAGATTCAATAGAAAAGTTTCTATGATGTGAACCAAATGACACCTCTTTGCCAATCCCTACTCATAGGAATTGAGATGCTCCATGTCATCTCTTTCCCTACAACTTCCATGTATACATCTTCTATTCCTAAATAGTTAGTACAACCCACTAGTAGCTTTTTTTCTAAAACATGCAACTATGGCACAAGAACTATATAGTGTGCCAATAACTTTGAAAGATGGTCGCTGGATGAAGCTACTCCGACAGTGCAGAGATGGCAAATCCAAGCACTACTGGCCGTTGGACATCATCAACATTCCACCAGATCTGCCACATGTACATTTAGAAGACTCCATGGTTGAACTTAAGCATAATGCACAAACCTCAAAACACAAGCACTTCTCCTTTGTTTTAGAATCTTCTGTATCATAATTGATTTTTTTCTAAATGAATTGCCATTATTTGTTTTTTACTTTATGCTTTATAATGCACAACCCCATGAATCTTAATATTTTTATAAAACTAATTGATTTTGAACGAGATGAACTATAAGAACTAAACGAACATCTACATCATGCATATATGACTCAAAGCTTTACATGCTATAGTGTGTATTTATTCATAATTTGGTTTCGAAATCTCATGCGTTCAATGCATGTGTACCTTACTAGTTTTAAGTAGAGTAGCAAATTTCACGCGGCCCTGGCTATATCAAAATACAGGGCCCATCCATCATTACCTTCCGGTCGAACCTACGTCCACCATTTTTTGTACGCATACTATATCTCCACTGGTCCCCGAACCCAAAATGATGCCTCATTCTCGTAAAACCAAGCGGCCCACACATATTTAAGGTGTCGACTCGAACCCGTTTACTACGACGTGGCCCCGCACACCGTAGTACTCCTACAAACCCTACCGCCTCACTCATCATCGGTTTTCTTCAAGAGGACGAGCGAGAAGCCGATTTGTAGTGGAGGCGCTTTCAAAAAAAAGGATCTGTAGTGGAGACCCCTACCCTAGGGTGCCCTAGGTAGCTGCCGCACGCATCATTGTTTTCTCTTTTCTCTATGCTCTTGCGCCCTAGAGTGAAATGATGGTTGCTTCGTCCGTCCAGCTTAATGCGGGAAGGGTGGGGCTTTGTCATTTGACCCCTCATCGCTCATTTTCTACCACTGCGGCGTTACGACCGCGGTGCCTCCAATTCCAACCGCTGCTCCGAACTGTAATTTGGTGCATCACACGTGGAACAAGACGGTGGATGAGCCACGTGTCGGCCAAAGGGGTCCTATTAAGTGTGTCGCCATTTCGTGTGCGGACAGACCCTGCTTGAGTTGCTATGCCAACACGACAGGAGCAGCCTACCACTTGGTTTTGCTCCTTGGTGAATCCCGACTATATTGATCTAAAAAGATACGTGCTCAACTACCCTCTCCATCGCGGTTTTTTATTTTTAGGCGTCTCGGTTTATAGGGCGTGCATGTAGTTCTAGGTCATCCATTTGACTAACTAAATATGAGTTACTATGTCACAAAAAGTATATCATTGGATTCTTAAGCGGATGTAGTTGTATTTGAAAGTCGACGGCGGGGCTTTTCCTGTGCGGTAGGCGGGGAAATTCCGCCTAGTCGGTTCGACAGAGACACAGAAGATGAGGGAGTAGGCTGCTGCAAATGTAGGGCTGTGTGATTTGACAGCAAGTTACTGCTGGACAGGTGGGGCCCCATCATTTGACTTGCCATTATCGTTTTAACTGCGGCGCTACGACCGGCGTGAGTCTCCCGATTCCTAACCACCTCCATACATGTGCCTCTCCCAATGCTCCACCATGTATACTGTAGTAGAGGCTGGCTCTTGCATGAGAGCCTACTTCTCCACTTTTTCCTTGCCTCTCTTTCCTGCACATATGCAAAAATGCCATGTAAAGTGCACTCTTGTACTTACTTCCTCCTACAGGTGCTAAGCTTACCACATAGGCATAAAGTCTGATGTGGCAAGTTAATCAAGAAGAGAGAGACTAGTTTGGTGACCCAAGGAAGAAACGGTGCTAAGCGTGTGCTAGGTGAAAAGACAATTTTGAATCTATAGATAGTTAAATGAAGCAAACTTAGAACCAAAAAACTAATAAGCACACCATTTCATTGGAAGAGGTCACTCCTTGGAAAATGCAATAAATACTAGTACTCCCTGTGTCCCATTATACGGAGGAAGTATAGTAAAAATGAGGCGATTTTACCGAGCGATCGGCGGGGGAGCATGGCCTGATATGCGGTCCCATGTGTCATGATGTACCAAGGCGATGTGTGTGTCCCTCTTGAGGTAGAAGCAATACTACGTGTTTGAGATGATGGCGAATCGAAGTGTGAAATAATGGTTGCTTCGTCCGTCTGGTAAGGTGCGACATTGTGATTTGAGGTTTCATTGCTCTATACTACTACTGGGCCGGTACGAGTGGGGTGCGTCCCCCTGCTGTTCTGCATTGTTATTTGGTGCTTGACACGTCGACCCGGTTGCTATATGTCCCACATGTCGGTGACAGGAAGTACATAATTCATGAAAGAGAGCGACTTAGTTTTGGAAAAATCTGTTTTTACGGAGTACGTACCCACTAGGGTTTATAGGGCTCATCTAAAAAACATTCGTTTTTCCGTTTGATAAGTCTCAATTCTACTACTAGTAGTAGTACCATTACATGTTGAATTTCGAGGTGCGTTAGATCACCCGATGCAAGCAGTGTCAAGAGGAAACTCACCAATGCATGTAGAAGTTCATGGAAATTTAGTGGTCATTCATGCATTCATTCTAATTAATGCCTCGTAAACATAACTTCTTGAGAAAAACGAGCGTACTAATTACTTGTGCAAACTAAAAAATTAATTCGACCACTCACCGTCTACCTTGGTTGGAGAGATTTTGAAATTGAGCCATAAACTAGAAAGGATGGAGTAGTAACTTTTGTCTCCATTGCTATTTGTGGCCTTGTATAGATGCAAAATGTATTTTTTTATAGTGGCCTTGTATAAGTAAATGGAGGGAGTACTAAAGATATACTCCGTCCGTTTCTTTCTACTCCGCGTATAAGTTTGGGTCAATGTCAAACTACACAAAGTTTGACCAAATTTATATTAAAAAATATGAACATCTACAATAATTAAATTGTATAATATGAAAATACATTTCATGGTGCATCTGAAAATGTTGATTTCATATTGAAATGTTGATATTTAATAATATAAAGTTAGTCAAACTATGCAAAGCTTGACTTTGACTAAACCTTATATGTAGACTAAAAAGAAATGGAGGGAGCATATATTCCAAACAATATGATAATCTCTCTAACCAAGTTACGTAGTAGGGACGAGGAGTAAACGGAGGGAGTAGTAAATTTTCTCCTCGTGCTGCGAGCCACCATGCGTGTGGGCGAGGGAGCGTGCGTAAGGCGTACGGTAGTACTACTACTCGTAAGCAAGCTTCAGCTCATCCTGCGAGCCACCGCGCCTATGGGCGGGGGAGATGGCGTACTAAGCAAGCTTCTGCTCGTTTTGCGAGTTGACGGGACACATCAAAAGTACTCCAGTGTATAGAGCCTTGCCTCTAAGGTAGACCCCACATTGTTTGCCTCTTTTTTAACATAACACGTTAAGTCGCAATTTGTTTGTTCACCCGTGGTAGACGATCCTCCCTCCACCAAGTGGACAACCAGTACACGTGTGAAATTACCACGTGGGCTGCCTTTTCGTACAGAAATGTGCTCCACCGTGTACCCGCACGGGTGTGGTTGGGAAAGAGATGGGAGTGTGTGCGCCGTGCGTCCACCTCTTCTCTTCGTGCACGTCCCCCACCTACGAGGGTGAGTGTGAGATTGATACAAACCTAGACATAATGCACTGTCCATCCCCATGCCTCCGCCCAGTCCGACCACCAGTCACCACCACGCCCACTCCTCCTCACCTTATCTGTCATCTTTCTCCCTCCATTTTTGTATACAAAGGGCCACTATCAAAATTCCAATTTGCACATATACAAGGCCACTAACACTAATTGATGCAATATTAATGGTGTTTGCCTCGTGGTACTAGCAAAGGAGGACATTAATTATCCCTTGCATGCATGAGGGAGTTTGTAAAAAATGCATCTTGATGTTCCATGCACTGCACGAGCATTTTGCTAGTCCATGAAAACAACACATGGCAAAATTCCATGACGAACGAGGGATTTGAATCTGTTGGGAGGGGCTGTTTGGATCTTTCCCCGGGTAGCCAAAATATTGGCGACCCTTTTGTCCACCGGTGCCTTTGCACCGATGAACGAGGAATGGCTCGGGTGCTCATGCATTCTCCACATCGTAGGTTGGAGACGAGCTTGCACGAGCTGTGTTTTTTTGTCCCACAACACCGCCCGAGCCGCCTGCAGACCGACCGACGACCCTCAAATTACGCCATCCAACCGTAGCCACACACATTATGACAGCAACTCAACCAACCGGACGAAATTCACGCAAACACGTAGACAAACTGATATTTCATATAACAATGACGGAAATCATATAAAATACCGGATCTTCATACAAACATGACGGATTTTCATTACATTCAAATGAACTACGCAGTGCTAGTTCTGGACAGCATAGGTATATAATACCTGGCCTAAATGGTCGCCCGCCGATCGATTTGTGTTCCTCATGTCCGGCAGCACGATCATCGGACTGCCGGGAGCCCCAGAGGTATATGCTTCAGCGCAAAGGATGGCTCACTTTCCCACGCCCAACTGATATCATTGGCTGATGCCGAAGATGATGGTGGCCGGCACCGGTTCGAGTTCATCACCGACCACTACTTCGCCAAGGCCGGTACCGGCTCGAGTTCATCCTAACATTCCCCTCTTCCGTGGAGCCCATGCAGGGTCGATGAAGGTCCTCGCAACAAAAGGATCCGTGAGACACCTGCTATGTACGCCGACGTCGCCTCCACGGTGGCCTTCATGGGACCCAAGTGGCGGCGACCTCCCGTGTTCTAATTCTCCTCGATGATGGCGGCGGACGCGGAGGCGCTGGCCACCGACTCGTCGCTCTCCGCGCACCTGGCTTCTGTCGCTGCTTGCATGGCGCGGCCGCTAGCATGGGAGTCTCGGCCACAGAAACGGGAGACATGGTACAAGGTGGCAGTGTGGACGGCAGCATAGACGACCGTGCACTGCTCCTCGTCGAGCTGGCCTGGAGCGGCGAGTTGCTAAACCGTGCGCCGGCTTGGGGCGGCAACTAGCTCCGTCGGGCGAGGGGAGGGAGGTGGACCAGCGAGTTGCATAGCTCGTATCCGGTGGGCTTCCAAGCCGGCTTGGATGCGGAATAACTACTCTTTGTAAGCCATTGTAAGAGTGGACAAAATGGTGAAGGAGGAGATAGGGGAGCGGCGGAGGTGTGCGATTCTTGGCCAGCGTTTGGCCTTGTTTAAATAGGAGATTAAATAAACGGCGGACGGGTGGAGCTCGGTCAGCATTGCGTTTAATGCCGGCCCGGTCATGAACGGACGTGTGTCTAGAGTGGGTTTCTCGGCTTCCACACGGGCGGGTTTCATGGAGGCGTTTGAATGCGGGAAGGAGGCATGTTCAACTGGGCGTGCAGCGAGTGGCGCCCTAGACTCTGACCTAGGACACCGCACCGTTCTTCCACTGATGTGTGGGCTCTTTGGGTACATGGCATGCATGTCAGTGACCCAACGCAGGCAGCGCACAGCAGAGGAACCTTTGGTGGGCCAGGGCGGTCAGAAGCGGGCATTTCATAAACCGATGATTGTTCATTGAGTGTGACATCATCTTTTTCATGTAGATAAGCCTACTACGTTCATGGCCCGTTCGATATGTTGTGATTCATAAAGACCGCTGCAAACATCAATGTTCTGCTTATCACAGATAAGATTGATGAATACCCGTAACAATCAATGTCCTTAACAAAGGGTGCATGCACGTATAGGTTGAGCATGTGTCTTGCGTCATGTGTTGTGTGCATGCAGGCGTGCGAGTGTTGCGTGTGTGCAAGGGTACGTTTCAGTGTTGCATGCATGGGTGCAGCCGTGTGTGTGTTCATGGGTGCATGTGTACGTGTCAGTGTTGCACGCCAGCATGCGTGTGTGTGTACGTTATGTGTATGTGTCAATGTTGCATGCCTGCATGTGTGCGTATCTTGCGTGCATGCATGGGTACGTGCGGGGTGAGAGTACATGTCAGTCGATTGACTTTTTAATCTCTGGTCATTAGATTTTCTAGGCGTTGGATACGAAATCAAGGGCCTCCAGTTTATCATTAAACTCCACCCG
>NC_041393.1:634074149-634079538 GCF_002162155.2 Triticum dicoccoides
CCCCGCGCCGAGCTTTTTCTCCAGCAATCCACACACCACCACCCAATCAATGCCCGCCCTCCCCCCAACCAGAGGTCTCACAACTTTGAATACCCACCGACCACTAATTTATTACCATTTCTGTCCTTCATATACGCGCTAACGGGTGGGCCCTATGGTAATGTGCGCTGCTGAATGTGGACCGTTTGACTGGTCAATTGATCGTGTTATCAACAAATTACGGAGCTGTATGGTGAGACAGTGACCGTATGATCACCCTAAAATGTACTCCTATTTTATTAACACAGTACAGACTCAAACTACCATTTTCTTTCTTTCATATACGGGCTGACAGGTGGCCCCCATGGTTACGCACCCCGATGGTTCAACCCTAGTTGCGCCGCGTGGAACGTTTGACTGGTCAATTGATTGTGTCGTCAACAAAATACAAAGTTGTACGGGTGAGCCAGTGACCGTATAATCATGACATGTATTTGTTTAACATGGTACAGACGCAAGGGCTCACATATACGTGCAAGCACTCACCGCTATAGGAGCACACACGCGGACCCTACCCCTATGAGCACTTCGAGAGAGTGAGCCAGCATATATGATCTTGAGATTTTATGAAGTCACCATAGGTGCCTTGTAGTCGAGTGGAACGTCTCCTCCACTGAACGCACATCGCCGGAAAATACTGAAATTAACACAAGATAAATGCGAGCACCGGGACTTTAACCTTGGTGGGCTCGAGAAACCATTGTTCTTCTAACCATCCAACCACATGTTGGTTAGCCCGACAAAATGTATGTGGTGAGCGTGATGAGCTTATTCTGAAGTCCAGTGACCATATCGTGCTTTTGCTTCAAATACAATGACCGTAAATGTCGCCAACAAAATACGGAGCATGCATCAAATGCAAAGTCCGTCAGTGCCATCAACAAAATATGGAGACGTATCGTGAGCTAGATACCATTGTACTATTGTATATGCTTATTTTCTTAGTGGCTGATTGTGTGTGTGGTGTGGTGGGCACATCATTTCTAGTTTTGGTGGGTCAACATGAAGACTCATGGGTCGGTTCCATCCCGCGCCACATATGGGTTGGACCGAGACGCGTTATATGAAGACCCATGTGGAGGACTCGGCAGAAAACACGAAGCTACCAGAGTAGCGGAGGACTCTATCCCCACTGGTGATAAGCCGACTATATATGATTTGTAACCCTAGGCCCCCAGTATGTTACAGAAGCTTGGGGGCTAGTTCATCGATAGTATACACACATGCACAATGCCTGGTATTCAGGTGTACTTTGGACATGCCCCTATCACTAATATACAGTACCGGGAGTAGGCTCTTTCTTCAACTGCAAGGGTCCAAACTAGGGTAAAACTTTGCCTCATATTACCATCCGGCCTAGCAGCCAGGGATATCCTACCGAATGATATGATGCAATCATATCTGCCAACTACTAAGAGAGAGGTGTGTCTGGGGGGGCAATGTGTGGGCGAGAGGCCTAAAGATAATGTGCGTGCGGGAGACTGTCGGTGGGAAACGATACCTATGGGATCACTAGAATCCCTTCTACGGTTGCGGGGCGCGGGATCGTGAGAAGAGCGGTACTAGCGGATGACACAAAGGGGATTTACCCAGGTTCGGGCCGCAAAGATGCGTAAAACCCTACGATTCTGCTTTGGTGGTTGTATTAGTGTTCTTGAGCTCTCGAACTAGCTCTGGGTGCTGCGAGGTTCAAAAGAGCCGAATCCCCCCTCGGTATGCCATGGGCCTCCTTTTATAGGTGAAAGGGGCTGCCATAGTGGCACACAGGAGGTGGAAAGTTCTACAACGTTGCGAGGTTATCGCTAGTATTACAGGATAAGATGCATTAAATGCAGGGCTTAGGTGTCCTTCACTTTATCGGGGGACGGGGGTGAGGCCCGTCCCGTCCGTCGCCGCCCCTCCTTGCTTCGACAGGTGCCCCGGCCAGCAATGCATGCGGTGCCATGTAGGCAGGCAGGCAACTGAGGTGGCGCGGTGGTGGAGCCTCCACGAAGGATCGCATGCCGCCACGCAGGTGCCTGCCCAGTTGGGTGGGTCGGCGACTGCGTACGAACGGCGGTGGGAACTTGGTTGGTGCGGGCCTGGCAGTGGCCTTTCCGGTGCACTTGGCGATGGTCTTGCCGGGTGACCCGGCAAGGGTCTTGCCGTGGCGCGCTGGCTCCCCCGGCAAGGATCTTGTCGGGGGGCCCTGTTGGTTTCTTCGGTGGGGATGGTTGCCTTCCTGTCCTCTTTTGATCTTGATTGCTCTTTAACTTCACAAAGATCTGCATGCCACCACGGAGGTGCCTCCCAAACCCTGTCCAAACGTGACTACTCAGCGTTTGGTGGCTCGAGGGTGGCTTGCTCGGCGGGTGTGGACGAGCTACCCCGGCAAGGATCTTGCCGGGGCTACTGAGGCTGCCCTCGGCAAGGGTCCTTGCCGGGGCAACCTGCGTTGCCCGTGCGACCTTTGTGGTCTTGGTCCTTGTGTTGTTCACTTTGCTCGTCCCTGTGGCTTTGGCTTTTCTCTGGCTTCCCTCTCTTGCCTTGCTCATGTGTGGTCGTCGCAGGCGGGTCTGACTGCCCGTGTGCAAGTAAAGGGGTCAAAAGCTAGGCCCCTACTTTTGTACACTGACAAGCCCCCCGGGCCTGGGTCACACATAGGCGCAGCACATTGTTGGGCTAGGCCCAGAATGGTGCGCAGGCAGTCGAGGTGGATTTTACCGTGGCCACTGTTCTGCCCACTGCGCTTCCCCACGACTAGCGTTGAACGCATGACGTGGGGGTAGCGCGCGTGCGTGACGTGGGAGGCATGCGTGAGATGGTGACCGCACGCATACGTCGTGTCGCAGTTAATGGGAAAGGAGGCGGCCCGCGTTTTCCCCATAAAAAGGATAACCGCGGGCGCGCTACTCGTGGCTTTCGCCTCCTGGACTTTACCCCAAATGCCGTGGCGTGTATGGCCCTTTTCGCACACCTTTGCGAGGGCTTCGTCGGGGTGCATCCCAGCACGGTGCTCTTCTGCCACTATTTCTCCCCCCGGATCCAAAAGGGAGGCGCCATCACCGGCAGCGTCACTTGGATCCCAAGGGCCAAAGGAGCACACCCAGACGGCGCCATGAAGGAGAGGTGGGAAGAGTGGCGGGGCCGGTGGTGCTTTATCGAGGAGGAGAAACCGCCGGCGTTCTGTGAGGTCCATTAGGTGGCGCCGGTCCATGGAAAGGACTGGGGCGACATCGACGTCAACGACGAGAAGCTCACGATCGCCACCACCAGGATCCTCAGGCTTACCCGTGCCGGGCTTCCCCTCGAGATGATTGGCACGGACTTCATCCGCCGCCGGATTGCCCCTCTGCACGACAAGGGGAGGTCGGCCTGGCTTTTTGTGAATGCTGCTGATATCATGCGGGTCCGCCCTAGCCTCGACCACAATCTGACAGTGCTGAGGCATGCTCATCTCTACCAGCGAATCTTCCAGCTCGAGGTTAATGAAGAGAGCGTGGTGGAGCAGTCCGGCAAGGTGGAAAGGGTTGCCGCGAAGGCCGGCAAGGTGGACAAGGAGCCCATCTTCAAGTTGCCGACGGGGGTGGTCCCACTCAGCAACAACTCTCGTCAGTCGGATATCATCGCCAAGATGCCACTCTTTAATGCGCATGGCCTCGAGCTGAGCTGGGTCGAGCCTGACGAGTTCAGGGTGCAGGAGTTCTTTGACACCTTGCATGAGGCATATGTCACCGACGAGCCGCGGTGTGTCCAGTATACTTCTCAGGTGGAGTTGGACTACATCGCCCGCAGGTTGCGGGAGGCGAAGCTTGCCAAGAGTCGGCGAAGCTTGCCATGGAGGCTGACGGCACGGTGGATAGTGCCGCGGCGGAAGCGGAGGAGGAGGACATCTCCTGTTGAGCGGCAGCCGCTGGGGAGGCCAGCGGTGCCAGCGCCGGGGCCCCCCTTGTCGAGGACATCGTCAACGGGGCTTCGGAGGAAGATGAGGAGAAGGAGATTGTCGCCTCCGTCCCTCCGGCCAACGGGAGGGGGCGAGACTTGCGGTGGGCTGCCTCCAGCAAGCCGGTTCCCCCTGGCCGGGCCGCGTAGCTGCGGCTGGCGCAGGGATCGGTGACGCGCCAGAGGAGGGCCACGGTGATGAAGAAGGCGGCGGAAGGCAAGGCGGCGAGGAGGAAGACACCTGCTTTCTTGTCGTCCAGGTGTGCCTAGACGCCACCGCCCTCCCGGCCGTCGGCAGGCGTCGGCGCAGGGATTGCCTTCGACTTCGGGCCTCTCAGCCCGGACAGATACTATGGGTCACCCAGCCCAGCGAGGAAGAGGAAGGCACCATGGGAGGAGGAGGAGGAGGAAGGAAATGACGAGTAAGCCTTTGCTTTCCTCCCTCATTCCTCGCACATCCCCCGACGGTGTTACTCACTTGCCTTCATTTTGCAGGGATGTGGAGATGCTGGCCCAGAGGATGAAGAGGGCCCGGACGTCGGCGAGTAGCCAGCCCCCGGCAGGCACCTCCGGCATGTCACTGGTGGCACTACTAGAAAAAGGGCTGCTAGTGGCGCACCTGTTTTCGCTACTAATGGAGCACTACAGGTGCGCCACTAGCACCACGGCATTAGATTTTTTTCTAATGGCGCACCACATGTGGTGCGCCATTAGTATCCTCAATTTTTTTTCGTTTTTTTCTTAATCTCAGTCACTATGGCTTAATCTCGGGTCAATATGCTTAATCTCAGGTCAAATCGCACTTTGTGGTCAAACTTCCCGAAAGGTCACCCATCCTCACACTACTCCAGCCCAAGCACGCTTAACTTCAGAGTTCTATCCAACCCCAGCAACAGCTCACTTCACAGGCACTTGTTGATATATCTAGCATATCAATCCTATTATACCTTGTTGATGTCTAGGACTTTGTTCATGTTCATGACTATGATGAAATTTTGAAAAATATTTCAAACATCCCGGTAATATTATGTATCATTTTTTGAAAAAAAAATTCAAAACCATTTATTTTTTCTGTTACTTGTGGCTCACCACATCCACGGTGCGCCACTAGTAAGTTTGATTTTTTTTTGAATTTGTTTGCCTCTAGATCTTGAAAGCCCCGTAACTTTTTTCTCTTAGGTTTTTGGGGATTTTGAAAATGTTTAACGGGGTTCCCGCGTTAAATTTGGATGTTACTTTTCGAGTAGATGATTTTTCATATTAAAAAACTTTTTAATCCCAGTTCGTATGCAAAAGTTATGCCCATGTTACAAATTTCCAGAGAGATTTTGCAAATAAAGTCGAAATCCATATTTGTAAATTTTCCCAACAACTAGACCACATATCACATGGGAAACTTATTTTCTTTTATTTTTTTGACATTTTTCTC
>NC_041393.1:634079769-634083972 GCF_002162155.2 Triticum dicoccoides
GGGGGGGGGTGCATTTGGTGGTATTTTTGGGCCAAGTTAGTAATGGCGCACCGTGGGAGTGGTGCGCCATTACTCACCACTCCCATGGTGCGCCATTACTAGTTTTGAAAAAAAAATAAAAAAAATTGAAAAAAAATTACTAGTGGCGCACCGTGGATGTGGTGCGCCATTACTAGTTAAACTAGTAATGGCGCACCACATTACTAGTTTTGGAAAAAAATTGAAAAAAATTTACTAATGGCGCACCGTGGATGTGGTGCGCCATTACTAGTTTAACTAGTAATGGCGCACTATCCCCTGGTGCGCCATTACTAGTTTTGAAAAAAATATTAAAAAAATTTGTTACTAATGGCGCACCAGGGATGTGGTGCGCCATTAGTATTTGGACACTAATGGCGCTCCAACACATGGTGCGCCATTAGTATATAGTAGTGGCGCACCACATGTCTGGTGCGCCATTAGTGTCCATTTCATCTATAGCCCTTTTCCTAGTAGTGTGGTGTCGAGCAGCCCAGACAACAGCCCCCGGCCCAACCCCCGGCGTGAGTCCATCACCCGCCCTCCATCAGCGCGCGTTATGCGTGATGCTTCAGTGCTAACCATGCCGTGGATGCAGGAGGGGAGCAGCACCAAGGGGAGCCACGAAGGGCTTCTCCTATCGTGCCTCCTCCGTCAACCACACCACCCCGAGGGGCGTCTCCGGCAAGGGCACCAAGCGCCGAGGCCATGCACACGGAGGAGGAGGAGGAGAACGCAGGCGCTGGTGGCTTTCCTTCGGCACCGGATCTTGGCGGAGAAAGGGCTTCCACCTCTCGGCCTTGCACAGGTAGGCTACCCGTTGTTGTTTTCTTGTTGTTTACATTCTTCTTTTCCTCCTTTGCTCGCCGGCTTTCGATCTTGGCTCCACCCCGTCTCTTTCTTGGTGTCCAGGCCCTTCTTTGGAGGACGTCGACACCACCATCAAGGACGTCACCGCGGAGGCCGCGGCGGAGGCAGGGAAGATTGCTGCCGAGGAGAGCGCCAGGGGCGCCACTGAAGACGCCGCCAAGGGGCCCACCAAAGGCCCCGACGAGGAGCGTGCCGAGGAGCCCGACAAGGGGCCCGCCGAGGGGACCGACAAGGCCACTACCGAGGAGGCGGTGGTCGATGACCAGCCCTCCTCCTCCGCCACCTCTGGCTCCGGCAAGTACCTGAAGGTGAGATATGACCTCTTCGTCCACCTTCCAGGCGCGTCAAACTCCAGAGCCCCTGTCGAGGGGGAATTGCTCGACAACGACGTGCTCGTTGCAGCCGATTTTGACATTGTTGATGAGCCGAGCGTCGACGGTGATGGCTCCCAGGAGGAGCAGCTGCTCCGGGCCATGGGCGCCAACTTCCGGAAACTCCAGGCTCTCCATCGTGCTAGCCTGGATAAGGCCAAGTCCAAGACGGCGGTGGTGGAGAAAGTGGAGGTAGATTTTGAGGAGCATGTCACTGAGGCACAAGGTTGGTGGCGCCAGGCTCAGGACGAGCTGAAGGCTGCTTAGTGCGAGCTGGCCAGGCGCGACCTGGAGCTCACCATGAGGCTGGCCGACATCGAGAAGGCCCAGGAAACGGTGAAGAGGCTGGCCGACGAGGCTGCAGCCGTCTGGTCCCAGCACGAGGCTGCCCTGAGGACCCAGGAGGTGTACCTTGCCATGCGCGAGAAGGAGCTTGCCGCCACTCTTCACGGCAAGGATGAAGAAGTGGAAAAGCTTGTCCTGCAGCGGACCCAAGAGCATGAGAGGAGGCATCAGGAGGCACTCAACGCCCTGGCACAGGCTCACGCCGGCAAGGTGAAGGAGCTGGAGGATCAAACTCTGAAGTTGTCCCAAGAGAAGGACACGCTCAACGGCGCCCTGACAGAGGCACAGGGCGAGATCATTGGCAAGTCTGGAGAGCTCTCCGAAAACAATGCCTCCATCAAGGATCTCAAGCTGAAGCTGGGAGAGCTCAAGGAGGTGTTGTCGGGGGCCTTGACCCGGGAGGGACTCCTGACAAACGAGCTGGAGACGGAGAAGCAGCTGCTGAGGAACGAGACCGCCAACCTTGAGGATCACAAAGCAGGCGAGAAACACTGGCTTGAGCGCCTTGCCGCCGTCGCAACCTCGGCCACCGACCAGCTGACCATCATGGGGGTGCCGGGCATGGAGTACGCCCCGGAAGTGAACCTGAGCCCCAACGTCAGCCTGACCATATACTTTGAGAGTGTCGTTGGCGCCTTGAAGCGGCTCCACTCCAACCGGGCGGCCTCCCTTGCCGAAGATTCTTGGATTCTTTGCCAGGGGGCCATCAATAGGGTGCTCGTCAAGATAGCACATTGGCATTATGACCTCGACTTCGGAGCGGTGCTAAAGATCTTGGCGGAGGATGCTGACATCGCATCGCTCAACGAGCGTATCCAGCCCATCCTCAGCTGCATCGACAAAATCAAGAGGTTGGAGGGCCAGTGCCGGAACTGAGCACCTCGTTTCTTATCGCCGTTGCAGGTTCATGACCAAGACAAATGCTATCTTTAGTTAGAACCGCGGCGGCAATTTATGTCATACGACTCTGCAATACCCCTGAAACTATGCATGTTATTTTCCTGTTATATTTTCCTTTGTATGCGGCGCCTTAAGGACGGATCCCCTTTAGCCTGCCGGGTGTGCTTCCTACCAGCGAAGCACCTTACCGCTGCCAGCGCGGCCGCTCGATCTGTCGAGCTTGACTCGAGTCAGAAACGAGAGTGTGGCTGGTGGTGGAAGGCTACCCCGCCGCTCTCAGCGCGGCCGCTCAAACTTTTGAGTGGGCTCGAAACAAAACAAGGGCCTTGCCAATCGCAGGAGGGCCCCTTCAAGTACAGGTTTCCCATACATAGGCAGAACCACCGAGGATAACAACCTTATATTTAAGTATAAAAACTTAAAGTTTAGCATGACTTAGCTCTTTCGTCGCCGCCTTGGCATCCTTCGCGCCAACGGGCAGCGCCGCCCTCTTGGTCGCCTTCTCCGCAGATGTCGTGGCAATGATGAACTGCTAGGCCTACCTGAGGGAGTCCCGGATTAGGGGGTGTCCGGATAGCCGAACTATGACCTTCGGCCGGACTCCTGGACTATGAAGATACAAGATTGAAGACTTCGTCCCGTGTCCAGATGGGACTTTCCTTGGCGTGGAAGGCAAGCTTGGCGATACGGATATGTAGATCTCCTCCCATTGTAACCGACTCTGTGTAACCCTAGCCCTCTCCGGTGTCTATAAAAATCGGAGGGTTTTAGTCCATAGGACGAACAACAATCATACCATAGGCTAGCTTCTAGGGTTTAGCCTCCCTGATCTCGTGGTAGATCTACTCTTGTACTACCCATATCATCAATATTAATCAAGCAGGAGTAGGGTTTTACCTCCATCGAGAGGGCCCGAACCTGGGTAAAAACATTGTGTCCCTTGTCTCCTGTTACCATCCGCCTAGACGCACAGTTCGGGACCCCCTACCCGAGATCCGCCCGTTTTGACACCGACACTACCCCTAGGCCAGATTCTCACAATTTGCACCACCTACCTGGCGTGCCAAAGATATCGGTGGGAAACGACACCTATGGGATCACTGGAATCCCTTCTACGGTTATGGGGTGCGGGATCGTGAGAAGAGCAGGACTAGCGGATGACACAGAGGGGATTTACCCAGGTTCGGGCAGCAAAGATGCGTAAAACCCTACGATCCTGCTTTGGTGGTTGTATTAGTGTTGTTGAGCTCTCGAACTAGCTCTGGGTGCTGCGAGGTTCAAAAGAGCCGAATCCCCCCTCAGTATGCCATGGGCCTCCTTTTATAGGCGAAAGGGGCTGGCACAGTGGCACACAGGAGGTGGAAAGTGCTACAGCGTTGCGAGGTTATCGCTAGTATTACAGGACAAGACGCATTAAATGCGGGGCTTAGGTGTCCTTCACTTTATCAGGGGACGGGGGTGAGGCCCGGCCCGTCCGTCGCTGCCCCTCCTTGCTTCGACACGTGCCCCAGCCAGCAATGCATGCGGTGCCATGTAGGCAGGCAGGAAACTGAGGTGGCGCGGTGGTGGAGCCTCCACAAAGGATCGCATGCTGCCACGCAGGTGCCTGCCCAGTTGGTTGGGTCGGCGGCTGCGTACGAGCGGCGGTGGGAACTTGGTTGGTGCGGGCCTGGCAGTGGCCTTGCCGGTGCGCTTGGTG
>NC_041393.1:634084237-634177781 GCF_002162155.2 Triticum dicoccoides
TTCTTCGGTGGGGATGGTTGCCTTCCTATCCTCTTTTGATCTTGATTGCTCTTTAACTTCACAAAGATCTGGATGCCACCACGGAGGTGCCTCCCAACCCCTGTCCCAACGCGACTGCTCAGCATTTGGTGGGCTTGAGGGTGGCTCGCTCGGCGGCTGTGGACGAGCTGCCCCGACAAGGATCTTGCCGGGGCTGCTGAGGCTACCCTCGGCAAGGGTCCTTGCCGGGGCAACCTGCGTTGCCCGTGCGACCTTTATGGTCTTGGTCCTTTTGTTGTTCGCTTTGCTTGTCCTTGTTGCTTTGGATTTTCTCCGGCTTCCCTCTCTTGCCTTGCTCATGTGTGGTCGTGGCAGGCGGCTCTGACTGCCCGCGCGCAAGTAAAGGGGTCAAAAGCTAGGCCCCTACTTTTGTACACCGACAGAGACACGTAGGCACATATATGTGCGTATAGAGGGCTAGTAGAGACCGTGCGTGTGTATATATGCATGTGAGAGAAATAGTGTTTTCCAACTAAGATTAGTGAAAAGAGTGGTACATAGTAGTCAGAGAGATAGAGAGAGAGAAATAGAGAGAGCATGTGCGTGAGACACCCCGACACCCTGAGAGAGATTTTGAGCATGTTTGAAAGAGAAATGCCGATGCATATAAAGTGTGTGCACTTATGCGTTAGAGAGAGAGATATATAACGTGTTTGTGAGAACGGGCCGAGGCATAGTTCATCTACATGTAAAAGGCGGTTCTACACATTAAATTAAAATATAAATGGCATTATTATTTTTGGATGAGATCATGAATTTTGCAAATTGCGTATGGACAAAAATCGGTCTATCAGACACCCATACTCTATTGAATTCTAGCATGTGCATGTGTTTATTTCATATTATCGATCCATAGAGTGAGAGCGGTTTGAAATATAGGCAATGGATGCTTTTGCAATTCATATATAAACATTAATTAGTGCACTCCATGTTATTAGTGTGAAGCACTTTATACATTTTTCACTTGCATTGATACATTCCAAATTGCTAGCTACGAAATAGAATACATGTCGAATTTGACATAAAGGGGGGTTTGAAGATTCAAATTCATAAGAAGTGCATTCATCTATTTGAACCCGAGATAATGGCATTTGTAAATCAGATGTAAAAGGGGGCATCAATCTTTGTTGTGAGTTTGAACATGCTATATATATTCATACGCATATCTAACTTTTTTTTGCAACCAAGGAGATTATATCTGGAACCATGCATAAACTGAGGTAACTTGCATATTTTTTAATATATACTCATGTACAATGTATATTCAAATGAACCCCCTCCATTCCAAAATAAACTTAGCTTTTGGATTTTCAAGAGTAAAGATTTGTGAAGTTTGACAAATCCTGAAAGTTCAATTCAAGAGAAACGGAAATGTTAATGCTTCTGCTCCAAAATATTGAATGAAGCGCCAAATAGGCCTGTGGTCACCTGAAACCGCACGAGACTAAAGTTTGGTGGTAGGAAATTACTGTCCTGACTCTGGCCCGTGTAGCCTATCGGCCCGATGTCCAAAGGTCTAAACCGGGGTAGGTTTGTAACTTCACCAAGACGCTAGTCTCAATCGCCTACGAGAAGCATTCATACATCGTGGGCGCCTAAACATCCATGCGTTCGGCCAAAATGTATCCCGCCCACATTTGGGACACCTAAGATTATTGTACTACCACCAACCCGCAATATGTCCAAAATTTTAGATGGGGGAAAAGTTTGTAACTTTCCCCAAATTTCAAACAAGCGCGTCTCAAACTGAAGCACTGTTCCCCCTTAGTTCCCCACTTCCCTCCGTTTCCCCATTCTCCGTGGGCGCCAAAATGCCCTCTCCACCAGCCACGAAACCCCAGCCTCCTCCGTCCTTCACCCTGTTGCGGCCAATCGACCGCCGCCCTCCTCCATCACGCCGGAGCCGGTACCCCGACGTCATCGTCCAATGCAAGCGCAACTGCAACGCCCTCAAGGACTTAGCAGCTGAAGCCGAGGCAGAGCTGCCTCCACGACGCCGACACCGACGTGCACCGTACCAGAACCTCTCTGACCATGCCGTCCTGTGCTTCACTGCTGCCGCTCCACTGTTGCAACCGTCCACCGCACCGGAGTTGTTCCCGCTACGCCATCGTTCGCCGCCTCGGATCTGGTTCCCTGCCACCGCACCACACTGAACAACTGGACATGGGCTCGTGCAAGGCTCCACCGTCCTCCACAACTTCTCGTTTCCAGCGAACCACAAGAAGATCGTTGGAAAAACAGAAGGAGGACACAACACTGCCAGTAGAAAGAGGTACTCCTCTTCCCTTATTCATGCAAATCTTATGTCTCTGCTCACACCATATTCATCCCATGAAAGAAACTAGTTGAGCGCTTCTTACTGCATCTTCTTCGTGATACTAAATGCACAAGGTTTCCTCCCTTTACTATTTCACCTTTGCTAGAGGTCAGTAGCCCGCCTGGATTTCAATTCAGGGTCAGTCGAACCGCAATTAAAAGAAGCAGCACCCGCTTAGGCTCGTAGAGCACCTAGTCCGCCTGTTCCCTGGGGAAGCGGCGCATCGGTGTCTATCATAGGGGTGTGGGGCGCAGGAGCTGCCTGCGCCCGATCTGGAGGTCGGCGGGGCTTGAATGGATGGCCAGGAGGCGGTGCCAAGCAAGGCGGTGCAGTGAGGTCGAGAGGAGGGCGCAGGCAGGGGAGGAATACTGTGTCAGTGGTCGCTGGTGTTTCGAGAAAGATCGTCAACACTGACTTGCTGGAGGTAGATGAAGGCGATCTGCCAGTTCTTTGTACATCGGACGATGCAGAAAAAATGGACTGGCCTATTTGTTTTCAGTCACTTTTATTTCATAGAATCCTGTAGTAATCTAGTGTGCCATGCATGTTGCATAGCTATCACATGTCTCCCGTCATTTATTTCTCACCCACTTGCTATCTGCTACCTTTACACTGTACTAATTGTGCACACACTTCACCCATACTCACACTATTGTTTTTTTATGCATGGGTATTTCAGACTCTGACGCAGTGTTGATGAATGCAGAAAAGGAAAGACAGAAATCGCTCCAGTGTAATTGGAAGATAAGCACTAAGCGTTTCAGCGCTCTAATGGGTGAAGTGTCAGCAGTTGGAGACAGTAAACATACCTCTGCAGTTAATGATCTCAATTTCCACAAACAACCATCCCAGGTGCTTGCTTTAACTTCACGCTGTCAAATGTGGTTGCATGTTGCATATGGTGTCTAGCTTGTATTGCTTCCAATTTGGTTAAATTGCATCTGCTTACTTCACACATTATACCTTTGATAATGACATGGCTTCCTATTTTTGATACATACTACATATGTCTATTAACTATGTTAGTACATCAAACTAATGTTCTTTTGTATCCCTTGTCAATCACTTATGATGAGACAGTCACCCAAGTGAGTTACTGTGAGACGCCCTACTCGTTTAAAGAGTGCAGTGTCATCCTCCCCACATGATTCTCAAGAAACAGCAAGGCTAAATGAAGATAGTCAACGTAGCTCTCTAGTTGATCACCGCAATTCCCCCACACCACCATCACAGGTGCTTACTCTTACTTGGCAGTGCGATATGGGGTTGCATGTTGCACATGGTGTCTACCTTGTAATGCTTCTAATTAGGGTAAATTGCATCTGCTTAGTTAACACATTATACCTGTGAATATGACATGCCTTCCTGTTTTTGGTACATACTACGTCTTTCTATCAACCATGTACTTACATCAAACTACTTTTCTTGTGTATCCCTCATCAATCACTTCTGATGATACACCTTCAAGTCGATAGTGTAATATTGGTTGCATCTTGCATATCGTTTCAAACATGTATTGCCTCTAATTTCTTGAAGTGCCACTTATAATGAGATACATCTAACTTGGTAGAGTGATTTTGGTTGGATCTTTCATATGGTGTCTAGATTGCATTGCTTCCAATTTGTTGAAATGCCTTCTGCTTAGCGTTTTTCATACATATTCCATCCTCCTACAATGTGGTTGCCATACATAAAAGTTGTGTTCGTCAGTATCATGCATCAATGAATTTGGAAGTGCGAATTTCATTCCTTTTTCTTGTGTGTTTACTTGACACGGCAAAATCTGAAAGGACAAAGGCACGGAATGATGGTGGTCCTCTGGAGCAACTAAAACAGATGATCTCTGCAGATTCTCCTCCTACTTGTACTGCAGTGCTAGTTCCAAATCTCATCTCCCTACTCCATTACCCAAGGTGCTTGCTCTAACATGGCAGTGTGATATCTGGTTGCATGTCATATGGTGCCTAGCTTGTAGTGCTCCTAATTTGTTAAATTGCATCTCCTTATCTTACACATTATACATGTGAATATGACACGCCTTCCTATTTTTGGTACATACTACATCTGCCTATCACACCATGTTCTTACATCAAACTACTGTTCTTGTGTATCCTGCATCTATCGCTTATGATGAGACAGTCAGGCGTGGGGGTTAATATGAGAAGTAGTACTCTTATAAAGAATGCAATTTCATCCTCTCCACATGATTCTCAAGAAACATCAAGCCTAAATGAAGATATTGAACGTAGCTCCGTACTTGAAGACCACACTTCCCCTACACCACCATCACAGGTTGCTCTAACTTCGCAGTGTGATATGTGGTTGCATGTTGCATATGGTGTCTAGCTTGTAATGCTTCTAATTAGGGTAAATTGCATCTGCTTAGTTTACACACTATACCTGTGAATATGACATGCCTTCCTATTTTTGGTACACACTACATCTATGTGTTAACCTTGTTCTTACATGAAAATACCTCTCTTCTGTATCCTGCATGAATCACTTACGATGAGTCAACTTTATTCATTGCATATTGCATATTATTTCTAGCCTGTTGCCATGTATTGCTTCTAATTTGGTCAAATACATTTATTAGGGCACCCTTTTAATTTGGCAGAGTGATATTGGTTTCATCTTTCATATGGTTTATAGCTTGCTTTGATTATAACAAGTTCAAGCCCCTTGTGCATAGTTTACACTTTATACATCATACATGTCAATATGTCACGCCGTCCTGTTTTTCATACATATTCCATCTTACTATCATGCGGTTGCCTTACATGAAAGTAGTGTTCGTCAGTATCATGCATCAATGAGTTCTGAGGAGCACATTTTATTCCTTTTTCTTGTGGGTTTGACTTGACAAGGCAAAATCAAGAAAGAGGAAGGAAAAGAGTAATGAAGGCGATGATGGTGGTCCTGTGCAGCAATGTAAACGGAGCATCTATACCGATTCTCCTTGTACTGATAGTGCATTACAAGGTCCAAGTCTCCGCTCCCCTACTCCACCATCCAAGGTGCTTGCTCTAACTTGGTAGGGTGATATCTGGTTGCATGTTACATATGGTTTCTAGCTCGTATTGCTCCTAATTAGTGTAAACTGCATCTGGTTAGCTTACACATGATACATGTGAATATGACACGCTTACCTATTTTTGGTACATACTATATCTGTCTATCACACCATGTTCTTACATGAAACTACTCTTCTTGTGTATCCTGCATCAGTCACTTATGATGGGACACCTTTAATTAAGTTGGCAGTGTGATATTGGTTTGCGTCTTAAATATGATTTCTAGCATGTATTGCTTCTAGTTTGATGAATGCCACCTATGACGAGACATTTTTAACTTGGCAGAGTAATATTGATTGCACCTTCCATATGGTGTCTTGCAGTGTTTCTAATTTGTTGAAGTGCCTTCTACTTAGTTACCACATCATAGGTGTGAATATGTCAAGCCGTCCATATTTTTGTACATATTCCAACCTCGTATCATGACTTTGCCTCTCATCAGAGTAGTGTTCGTCAGTATCATGCATGAATGAGTTCTGAAGAGCGAATTACATTCCTTTTTCTTGTCGGTATGACCTCACAATGAAAAATCAATAAAGCTAAAGGAAATTGGCAAGGCATTGGATGATGGTGGTCCTTCCGAGCAACTGAAACGGAGGTTCTCTACAGATTCTACTCCGCTATCCACCCAACAAGATTTCCAAGACAACGCAAGGCTAGATAGTTAACGTAGCTGTGTAGATGATGAGCACATCTCCCATACTCCACCATCACAGGTGCTTGCTCTAACTTGGCACTATTATATGTGGTTGCATGTTGTGTATGATGTCTAGCTTGTATTGCTTATAACTATGTTGAATTCATCAACTTACTTTACACATAATGCCTGTGAATATGACATGTGTTCCTGTTTCTACATCAGATTACTGTTCTTGGATATCCCGCATCAGTCACTTATGACAAGGCACCTTTAAGTCACCACTTTGATATTGGTTGTGTCTTGCATATGATTTCTAGCATGTACTGCTTCTAATTTGTTGAAATGACATACAGTTTGAACTTGGTAAAGTGATATTGGTTGCATCTTTCATATGGTGTCTAGCTTACAGTGCTTCTAATTTGTTGAAATGCCTTCTACTTAGTTACCACATCATAGGTGTGAATATGTCACGCCATCTTGTTATTCATACATATTCCATTCTTGCATCATGTGTTTGCCTTTCATCCGAGTAGTGTTCGTCAGTATCATGCATGAACGAGTTCTGAAGAGCGAATTTTATTCCTTTTTCTTATCGGTTTGACTTCACAGTGCAAAATCATTACTGCTGAGGAAAATTAGTCCGGCAGTGGATGATGGTGGTCCTTCGGAGCAACTCAAACAGGGGGTCTCTATAGATTCTACTCCGCCATCCTCCCAACAAGATTTGCAAGACAACACAAGGCTGGACAGTCAACGTAGCTATGTAGATGATGAGCACATCTCCCCTACTCCACCATCACAGGTGCTTGCTCTAACTTGGCACTATTATATGTGGTTGCATGTCGCGTATGATGTCTAGCATGTATTGCTTCTAAGTTGAATTGCATCTGCTTGCTTTACACATAATGCCTATGAATATGACATGTGTTCCTGTTTCTAGAACATACGTGTACATGATGAGCACATCTCCCCTACTCCACCATCACAAGTGCTTGCTCTTACTTGGAACTGTTATATGTGGTTGCGTTTTCCGTATGATGTCTAGTTTGTATTGCTTCTGATTATGTTGAATTGCATCTGCGTAGCTTACAACTTATACTTGCAATGATCACTTACCCATAAGACACATTTAACTTGGGACGGTGATGTAGGTTGCATCTTGCATTGTCTTCTAGCTTGTACTGTTTTTTCATACATATTCCATCCTCCTATCGTACGTGTGAATATGAAACACTATCTTTTTTTCATATATATTCCATCCTCCTATCATGCGCTTGCCTTACATTAAAGTATTGTTCGTCTGTATCATTCATCAACTAGTTATGCAGAGCTAATTTTATTCATCTTCTTGTGGTTTTGACTTCATAAGGCAATATCAGAAAATAGGAAGGAAAAGAGTATGTTAGGGGATGTTGGTGGTCCTCTGCACCAACGCAAACAGAGACTCTCTAGATTTGCCACTGCTACTGCTAATGAAGTTGAAGTCCCAAGTCTACATGATGAGTTCATCTCCCATACTCCACCATCGCAGGTGCTTGCTCTAAGTTGACAGTGTGATAATTGGTTTCATGTTACATATGTTGTCTAGCCTGTATTTCTTCTATTTTGATTAAATTGCACCTGCTGAACGTTATACATGTGCATATGACAGGGCTTTCTGTGTGTAGAATACACTGCATCTATCTATCATACCATGTTCTTACATCAAAGTACTGATGTTGTGTATCCCGCATCAGTCACTCATGATTGGACGCTTTTAACATGGCAGTTTGATACTGGTTGCGTCTGGCATTGATTTCTATGTTGTACTGCTTCTAATTTTTCTAATTGCTAGTTATGACAAGACACTTTTAACTTGGCAGAGTAATATTGGTTGCATCTTTCATATGGTGTCTAGCTTGCATTACTTCTATTTTCTTGAAAATCCTTCTGCTTAGTTTGCACATCATAGTTGTGAATATGTCATGCCGTCCTGTTTTTCTTACATATTCCATCCTCATACGGTTGTCTTACATCATAGTATTTCTTGTATGTATCATGCATCAATGAGTTCTGAAGAGTGATTTTATTCTTTTGTGTTGTGGGTACAACTTGACATGGCAAAGTCAAAAAAGAGCAAGGAAAATAATATAGCAGGGAGTGCTGTTACTCGTCGGGTGAAACGGAAAAGGGTCTACTGTAGAGATTCTGCTGGTACTTATAGTGCAGTAGAAGGACCAAGTCCACCGGCTAAATCTACAAACACAGTATCACCTGCTCCACCAGCTGCAGCATCCGCTTCAACTGTACCAGCATCTCAATGAGTTACTCGTTCGTTTGCTCCGGAACTGGCCAGTTCCCAAGCTGCCTTCACAACTAACACTACTTCCGAAGCACTGCTGACACAACAGGACTTGGGAAGATCAGACGAACCTCATGAGCATCAACAACAAGACGGTACCTGACCGAGTCAAGTTGCAGTTGCATGATCCTTTATACGTACTCTCATAGTTTGATGTACACTAACACTTTCCATATTCGTTGTTGAACTAGCACCACGGCGCAAGCGGAAACAGACATCAGGGATAATCCTTGACAGATTAACAAAATCTAAAGGAGGAAGAATGGAGATCCATTTTGAGGCGGTTTTAAAAAGGCCACGTGATGCTACAGAGTCAGCCAAGTTAGTATCAGAGGCAGCCGTTGCCGTTAGGTGTCATGCACGTATCCTCCCAATGTGGATCCAGTACAGGAATGAAAAAGACAATACCCAGTTTAACACCTTCCTTGACCATTTATCCATAAGTAATGTTATTCATCGCAATTAGTAATATTGTCTTGCTCTGTCCCATACTTTCTAGCTTCCTCCTAATAAGACTCACATTCTTTTTTCAACAGATGAGGTTCAAGTTGGATCAGAAAGATGATGCAACTAAACAAGCATGCACTCATGTTTTTCAGTCTGCTCTGCGACAGTATTGGTACCACCTTAGAAAATCTCACATTGAAGGCAAGGCTAACAATGAAATCGCCCAAACATCTCCAGTGGAATATATTACAGATGAATACTGAACATCCCTTGTTAAACACTGGTCTAGTCCAAAGTATCAAGTAGGCTATATGTATTTGATCAGACCACATATTGAACTTGTATTTATGTATGTGCATTACAAGTGTATCTTCTTCTAGGCTAACTGTTTGAAGAACAAAACCAACCGTTCTAAAGTGAAATTCCAACAGACAACAGGATCTCGTAGCTATATTGTTAACTGTGAGGCTCTTGTAAATAGCTGCTACTTCCTTCCTTTTTTATGCCATATTATTGTATCTATATTGACTTGTTCCAAATGCATAGGAAAGCCCGTGCGGACCAAAAAGAACCTGAACCGAATGCAGTGCAAATCTTCAAGGAGTGCCACACCAGCAAGATGAAGGGCATGAGCACACCAGTTCAAGCCGTTGTTGTATGTCCTTACTCCTCCTGCCTTGAACTGATTGGTTCTGTGATGTGTTCATTTAACTACTTGGTTTGCAGCCAATGTCAGTTACTCTGTTCACTTTTAGACACAGTTGTCTTAACGTCTCATTTCATCTTACATGGTTTAAAAGAGATGAAGGATATTCTTCGGTCTTGATCTGTAATCTAGTTGTTATGTGCACGTGCGCACACAATGATAAAATAGCCTGTTTGTTTTATATATGTTTGCCCATGATATGAATGATGTCATACTATGTTCATCCTACTTCAAACCATGTCTCTTTATCCTTAGATGTCAACGAATGTGAGGAAATAGACAATACAGTAGGCATGCTACATGGACATATGTTCCGAAAGTGATTTTATTATGTAGTTGGCACTACAATACATGCTAATGTATTACAGTAGTTCACCAAAACAAGTTATGTATAAATGTTTAACCTACTTTGTTTGTTTTTGTCTCATTAGTAACTTATCTGGTACACTAATCTACAAGTTCAAACTTTCAGGAAGCTATGGAACAAATGATTGAATAGGCACAACCACCTCTTCCTGCAGTGCGTCAGTATCTCTCCACTAACAGTGCAAAAAGCACCTCCCTGCGTAATTCTGGGTTGGTTGTCAAGGTAACCTTGTCCAGATTGCCTACTGAACAAAATCTTCCTGCTAGACAGAGTGATATATCTGTGCTCCAGACACAAGTCCAATCCCTAATGGACGTCGTTTTGGAAACAAGAATAGTGGTTGACAAATGTCATCAAGATATGAATGGTTTTGAAACCAGACTATCAAACATTCGCTTCCTTGTTCAAGAGCAATGGCGGAAAAAGGTGGAGATCGTGCTGCTCCATCAGATTCTACAACCTAAAACTTTAGCACTCAGGTCAAATTATCTGTTCTTCTATACATCTGATGGTGCTTTTATCTGGAAAGACTGTAACTTTATGCCAATAGGCCTTTTGTTGTATGGTTGGAATTTATTTTGTTGTGATACAACATTTATGATGCTGCCACAGGCTACAGTAATTACGATGATATTTTTGTATAGTGTAGATTTATCTTAGTAATGTATTCAGCCGAAAGCTTCGTAGGAGCCCAACATGCCAACATTCCTCGGGCCCATTCCAATTGGGCTAAAAACGATTACGGGCCAGAATTGGCATGTAGCCCACTAAAAATATCTGGGCTTAAATCAGCATAAGCTTTCATATTTTTCTCGTAGGCCTGTGCCCATAGTGGGCCTTTAACAGGCCTAAACATAATTTGGGCCCTCAAAGTAGGCCGTTTACAGGTGTAAATATCTCGAGCCCATAAAAAACATGGGACTTTAATAGACCAAAATTGAGATTGGGCCCTGATTGTGCCAAATAACCCACTGGTCTTATCAAGCCGAAATGGTGGCCCCTTTACGATGTGGATCTTTGACAGGCCGAAATTCGGACGGGCCGTAAATGCGCCGACCTAATACACGGGCCTTTAACAGGCCAGAACTTTGGTCGGGCTAGATTATGGGACGTTAATGGGCCCGATATGACATTGGGCCACATATGGCCCATGGTTTTCGTCCGGCCTTAACAGGCCGAAAATGACAACAGGCTGAAAGTGGCCCAAATCTATAGTGGGCCTCTAACAGGCCGAATGTCAAACATGCCCGAATATGACCCAAATCCTTCACAGTCATTTATGGGCCGAAAGTTTTGATGGCCTGTAAATGGGCCCAAATGAAGCAGGACCTTTAATAGGCCGAAAATACACCGGGCCGTAATTCGGCCCAATTACTTAGGGGACTGTTAACGGGCCAGAACTAACCATGGGCTGCGTTGAGGACAAGTTTATGACAGGCCGTTGACGGGCCGATTTGACAGAGAATGTTGGGCCTTTAGCTGGGCTGGCCCATTATGGTCTGCACAATCTTGTGGGCCTTTAGCTGGGCCGGCGCATTGTGGTCCACAAAATCTTGTGGGCCTTTAGCTGGGCTGGCCCATTTAAGGTCTGCAAAATCGTGTGAGCCTTTAACTGGGCCGGCCCATTATGGTCCGCTAAATTTTGTGGGCGTTTAGCTGGGCCGTCCCATTATGGTCTGCAAAATATTGTGGGCCTTTAGCTAGGTCGGCCCATGATGGTCCGCTAAATCTTATGGACCTTCGGTTGGGCCGGCCCATTTAAACTTTATGGGCCACTTTTGGGCCGGTCCACGTGTCAACATATCATAGGCCCATCTCGACCGTTGGATGAGTGACACCTGTGCCAACACGGAGATGACGCATGGATCCGTCAGCCAATGAGAATTTTACACGTTGGAAATTGGCATTGGTCGTGGCTGTTAGCGGGTTATCGGATCCAAAAAATGGACCCGATAGGTTAATGGCGGTTAACGGCGCCTCGTTACGGTGGATGCCACATGTTGGTCACCCTTGACGAAAGTAGTTCTATGACGCGCGATTTATCGTCATGAAAGTGGACACTTCCGTGATGATATTTTTGGTAATGTCACGGAACACTTCTACGACAGCACAGGTATGACTATCTTGATTCTGTCATAATATCGTCATGGATGTACATGCATGACAGAAAACACGACCTACTGTGACAAATACGTATCATCACGGAAGTGTACTTTTTTTGTAGTGCATGGCTTGTCATTTAGGTTCAAAAAAGCGCCGAAGAGTCTGCTTGACCGGCTTGTATCCCTTCAATATGTTTAGGCTGTGCTCGGCCAGCCTTCGTGGGATACTTGGCATGTCTGAAGGGTGCCAGGCGAAGATGTCCCAATTCTCGCGCAAGAATGCCCGCAGTGCGGCTTCTATTGTGGGGTTGAGCTATGTCCCAATGGATGCTGTTTTTGTAGAGTCCATTGGGTGGACTTGGAATTTGACTATCTCGTCCGCTGGTTTGAAAGATGTGGACTTGGATCATTTGTCGAGTACCACGTCGTCCATGACCACTTTGGAGTGCAGCGCAGTTAGTTCTTCGGCCGCGAGGGCTTCAGATAGTGCCTCAAGGGCGAGGGTGGAGGTTTTATTTTCGGTGCGGAGTGCTATGTCCGGATCACTGGCTAGCGTGATGATTCCATTGGTCCCGGGCATCTTGAGCTTCATGCACACGTAATGGGGTATAGCTTGGAAGCTTGTGAATGCGTCCCACCCTAAAAGGGCTTGGTATCCGCTACTGAACGGGGCCACTTGGAAAGTTATTTCTTTGGACCTATAATTTTCCGGCGTGCCGATTACCACATCGAGTGTGATTTTTCCCGCACATCATGCCTCCCGACTAGGGATAATTCCTCTGAAGATCGTGCTGCTTTGCTCAATGCGGCTCTTGTCTATTTCCATTTGGTTGAGAGTTTCCTCGTAGATGAGGTTTAATCCACTGCCACCGTCCATGAGCACTTTACTAAGCTGGAAGCCGTCCACAATTGGACTAAGGACCAAAGCGGTTGGTGCTCGGACTGTTCGGAATTGAGGTTCGTCACCGGCATTGAATGTTATGGCCATGTCATTCCATGGATTTATTGCTGCAACGTGGCAGACTTCGGTGAGGCTGCGGAGTGCTCTCTTGCGCCTGTTATTTGAGGCGAAAGTCTTAAAGAATGTCAAAATTGTATTGTTGTTTTCTGCGAGATGATGCTCTGTGGCATTGTTATCAAGGAGATCCTCACCGCTCTTGGCCACCTGTCGAAGAATCCAACATGCTCTAAGGCTGTGTGTTGATATGGTATCCGACGTGGTATGAATTTTGCATGGCCCATTCAGCCATCCCTCCAATACGGTTCCACGCACTGTAGTGGGCTTTGGTTTCTTTGTACTTGAATCGGGTGACTTGCGAGAGTACGCCCTTTAGTTTAGACGGAGGGTTTTGTGAGAGCTGGAGGATCGATATCCTAGAATTTTTCTTGGGTTTTCCAGGCGCTTTCCATCACATATATTTCTTTACTATGGCCGCCAAGTCGGCGAAGTGTGCTATGTTACGGCAACTTATGGCGTTGAGGATTCCCTTGTCCGTGCAATTTTTGTGAAAGAATGAGATTGCGTCTTCCTCGCGACAGTCCTTGACCTTGCTCATTACAAGTAATCTGGCCCAAAAGTGATGTACTGTCTCTTGGGATTATTGTCTAATATGGGAAAGATTGCTTGTATCTGGGTGGATGGGTGGATTTAAGTTCGAACCTTGACTCGATCTCAGACCCAGAGGAACTTCTGAGCTCAGCAGTTCGGGTTCCGGGATGTTTCCCAATTTTTTTGGCCCGCTGTCCGATTCTAAGTTCGGGGTTTGGGTCATATCCTCCCGCGAACGGGTATCCGGCTCAGAGAGCTCGGGAATTCGGACATAGTTTGTCCTTAGAATAGAGGAATAATTGATGCATTGCTCCTCCACCACCGCTATCTGATGGGTAACCGGCGGAGAGTCAATCTCTCTTTGATCGGGTTTAAGCCCAATCCGATCATAGTCCATAGCGACTCCCAAGGCGGCGATGCAATCCAAGAGCTCCTTCAAGGACAAGACCTCCATTGGATCCATCTGCTCGGCGTATTCCGAGCTGACATCACTACTAGGGAAAACCCTAGTAGTAGCGCGGGTTTTGAGGCTAGCAGCAGCGCGGGTGGCCACGCTACTAATAAGGCGCTACAGCTAACTTATAGTAGTAGCGCGGTCCATACCAGCGCTACTACTGTTGACGATATCAGCAGCGCTTTTGCCGAACGCGCTACTATTACTTAGATGTAGCGATTTCGCAGTCCCTCGATACTGCTATATGTTTCATCATTTTCCCCCGTACCCCTTTCCCTTTCAGATACTAGATACTAGGTACTCCTACTAGATATCAAATTCATAAACCATTATTGGGTAGTACTCCCTTCGTTCCAAATTACCCATTGTGGTTTTAGTTCAAACCATGACGAGTAATTTGGAACGAAGGGAGTACTAGATAACAATTTCATCCATAGTCAACATGCATCCTCAAGCAGTACAAGGTCATATCAACGGCGATCATCATATGTAGTTCTAGATGATATCGACGACGATCATCGTATGTAGTTCTAGATGATATAGCCACAGACATATATGTAGTTATAGATGATATCCAAGACAATCATCATCCTCAAGCCTAGGCGGTTGGTGTTCCTGATAGTAATTAGGATGGCCTGTCCAACACGAAGATTCTTGCCATCGAGGAATTTCTTCCACCCAACCGAGTTTAAGTGTGTGCCACCATCCGTGTCCACGCGGTAAGTACAAGTTGTGACGGAGCCCCTTGCAGTAAGGTGTAGTCCAGCTGAGCCTTCTTCATCAGGCTCGATACAATAACTCACATATATGCTCTTTGCCAATTTCTGAATAAGAAAAACATATCAATTAATAAATAGCCTCGCAAATAAGTACATATGGATTATCTACACTATTAATAGTTTCCTTAGATTCTACACTAATAAGCATGTGATCAACTCTACACTAAAACATATCATCGACTAGATTCCACGCAACATACCATATCATTGGATTGTACACTAAGTATTTCATCGGATACTTTGCATTTGTAAGTATAACATACCATATCATGTCGATCAACCATGGTATTTGTCAGGCGGGTCACGAATGGCATCCCGACAAAGTCAGCACGTGGCGGAATTATGTCCCACAGGTTGGACACCTCCTCCTCGCTCACACTTGTTCTTTGAGCTACGATGGCTTCATGAAGTGGGTCCTCATCATCTTCGTCGAGTGGGTCCTCATTATCTTCATCATCTTCATCATCTTCATCATCTTCGTCATCTTCATCATCTTCCAGCAGGTTGAGATAAATGACAGCGGGTCTTTCTACTCTAAAGGAGAAGCTGATCAACTCACCACCAGTAAGACAAATGCGGGCGACGAAACGGGCCCATCCATCTCCTCCAATCTGCGACGTATTGCGTCTTTTCTCGACCTCCATAGTGTACGCCCCCCCCAGGAGCCTCAAATGTCACAGTGTCTCCTGTCAGCTTGTAGAATTTCAACCTCACATTGCATGGGATGATCTGTGTAAAATAAGCAAAATGACACAATGCAGTAATGCCAACACTAAAAATAAAATAGTTATTACATTTCATCTAATAACTTACCGCTGCATGACGAAAACTCGGCTGGAAGTAGATGCCGAACAGCTTGCCAGTTGCAAGGCTGCTGGCGCACCTTGACTTGCACAGTCGACATAGTGGTGGTGGTGGCGCCATTTTTCCTAAAGCAATATGAGCAAAGGATCAACGATCCACTTCACAGGAAAGAAAACAGTACCATGTGATATTTTTGGTTCTTCCGCGAGAAGCAATATTAGATGACATATTAGATGACAAGGTACCACCTACATTTTCCCAAAAAGTAACTTATTAAAAAAACAAAAGCAAGTACCTATCCATGTACAGAAAAAATAACAATAAAATGGTGCATACTAAATCAACTAAATGAACTAGCCTACTAAATCAACTAAATCAAAATGTTCTAAATCAACTAAATCGACTAGCCTACTAAATCAACTAAATCATATCAACTAAATCAAAATGCTGCATATGAACTAGCCTACTAAATCAAAATGTAGCAGGGAGGAGGGAGAAGGAGGGGCGACTCAAGGAGGAAGAAGAGAGTAGGCAGAGGAGGAAGGCGGAGCAAGGAGGGGCCGGCCGGCGGCCAGTGGAGGGAGGACGGAGGAGGAAGGCGGAGCGAGGAGGGGCCGGCCAGCGACGAGTGGAGGGAGGACAGAGGAGGAGGCCGGTACCGAGTCCAGCAAGGAGGAGGAGGTGACGGCGGCGCAGAGGGAGGAGGGGAGACGGGGGATGACCGGTGCGGGGGGTTGAGAGGGGATCCCGTGAGTGTGTCAGTGTGAGTGGATCCAGTGAGTAGCGCGCTATAGAGAAAGACGCTACTGTGGTGAAGACTCATATTGCAGCCACAAATTCTACACATAGAGTTCAATGAAGACGAAGTGCTTGTCAAAGTTTGAGAAGTAACATATTTAAGGTGGTAGAAACTCTCTTCACGGAGCGAGTTGGGACTAAATTTTTGTAGTAAACTTAGCAGTAACGCTTATTGGCGAAATGCGCTGCTACTATGCTACATAGAAGTAGCGCTCGTCATGGTAACGCGCTGCTGCTATAACTAGCCTCGCGGCGGCCTTGTGGGAATTATAGCAGTAGCGCGTCTTTGAGCGGGGGCGCTACTGCTATATTTATTTCAGCAGCGCGTTATGCTTGAGCTCGGTACTACTAATTAGCAGCAGCGCCTTATTTTAAAGTGCGTTGCTAGTAAGATTCTATGTATAGGCTTTTCCCTAGTAGTGCATGGAGGCTGTTTTTGGTGACCCGAGAAGTCATCGTCGGCGCGGCCGCCGAACGGGCGATCATAACCAAGCCGCCTAGTCGGAGGATTTGGCCTGAAGCCAGGGCTCCCCCAGAGATGATCTTGTCCTTGATGACAAGGTGAGCCATCAAACGTTTTTCGACGTCATAGTGGAACTCTCAATGAAAGCACCAATGTCGGTGACAAAACCGGCGGATCTCGGGTAGGGGGTCCCAAACAGTGTGTCTAAGGCTAGTGGTAACAGGAGGCGGGGGACACAATGTTTACCCAGGTTCGGGCCCTCTCTATGGAGGTAATACCCTACTTCCTGCTTGATTGATCTTGATGATATGAGTATTACAAGAGTTGATCTACCACGAGATCGTAGAGGCTAAACCCTAGAAGCTAGCCTATGATTATGATTGTTGTTGTCCTACGGACGAAACCCTCTGGTTTATATAAACATCGGAGGGGGCTAGCACTAGTAGGGAAAAGCCTAGTAGCAGCGCGGGTTTTAGGCCTATCAGTAGCACGGGGACCGGCGCTACTAATAAGGCGCTACAGCTAACGTATAGCAGTAGTGCCTGTCTTCCCACGCTACTGCTATACATGAATAGCTGTAGCACTCTTTAGAGAAGGGCCGTGCTGATATTATCTGCAGCAATGTTTACAAGGAAGCGCTACTGGTAAGGCGGCGCTACTGCTAAATTCCCCCCCCCCTCGCTACTACTAGTTTTATTAGTTTTTTCCCTCCATATTTGTTTTGTATTTGAATAGGCTTCATACAATAATCTTTAGCATATCATACACATACAAATGTAATCATAGCATATACATACAATTAGTCTCATCAAATCATGTCAGCATTATAAACATCATCCAACACAAAGTGGTCTCTTGTTATCATCTCGAAAATAGCGATACAAGTCACGATTACTTGAAAATGTATCGTCATCCATCTAAACAATGATATACGCGAGAAGAGCTATCACTTTGAGTACATGAGTTCGTATCCCTCTCTCGCATTAGCGTGAACCTAAACTAATTACTGCCTGTCGCTCGAAAACCGGAAACCGGTACACCTGGGCCTGACACTCCGGCCACTCATCGTAAATATACTCCTGGCGTAGCACTTCTTCGCCATCTATGATCTATGCACCTGCATCATCACATGAGTCGATGATATGCAACATATATAGTTGAGCAACTGAAAGAGACAGACTTGGCAAAAATACAAACAACATATCATAAGCATAAATAACAAAGTTCATCGTACCCAAAATGCCCTAACTAGAGTGATCTTCGCTAGTACAGGAGGAGGACGGTTTAACTACATCACAAATAAAGTTTCACCATGCATAACTCAAAGTTTTGTCATATAGAAAGTATGGACTAAACAGACACATTGTCATATATCGACAATCACTCCACCATGTCGTGCCTTCCATCCATGTCAGGGAGATAGTCCTCAAGCTTAGTGAAAGGCTTCATGTCGAGACGCTGAGAGGCTATCCATGTTCGGACGTCTTCCCGCGACATTTGTCCTTCTCCGTAGAACTTCCCTGTTTTTCCGACGACCTCCTTCATGATGATTTGGGCAAGTTCGCGTTGGATGTTATAGAACTCATCTCGAAGTCGATGATCCTCGATATCTCCTATGTCCTTTGCCCATTGCAGAATATGGGCATCACCAGATCTAGGTGACATGCGAAGGTTCTGGTGATCCCGTCTGTACTCCAGCATGTGGTGTAGGACACAGAATCCATCTTAAGAGAATCGTTCGGTTGCTGGATGCAGTAGAAGTCGGTCTTATGGTTGAAGGCGACCCTGCCGCCCCTTCTCTTCTTGTCCCTGACCTCTCCACCCCTTGCTTGGTAGTAAACATAGCACTGTCGAGAACATCCTTGATGTGGGTGTAATCCTTTTTGTGAATGTTCTTCGACGAGTCCAAGTAAAGAGAGTGGGAGAATCGGGGGGTAGAGGATGATGAGTACGACGCGCCCGCCGCTGCACAAAATAATTACACCTCAAATTAATTAGCCTCCACCATGCAAATGAATGATTGAAATCGAAGGAAGGATAGCAGCGCAGATGACTTACACGGGATGATAAGGCACGAGAATCGCCTCCTTGTCCTTATTGGCGAGCAAGAAACTAACGATGTAATCCCTCGCATATTCCCCGTGCTTTGCGCAGACTCGCAAGAAGCCCTCGTGCATGTAGTACGGGTCAGCGACATAGATATGAGGTATCTGCTCAACCCCGATGATGTAGTTCATGTGCAAGGCATAAAGGCGGACAAACATAAAATCCAGCTTCTTCACGTGAAACATGTCGAATATGTAATCGAATCACAGGAAGAACTTATTCGCGGGGAAGCAGTCGACGTACGACATTTGCCGCGGACGTTAACCACGTAGAGTGGGTATCCTGGATCTTTCGAGGTGATGAGGCCTCTCTCTATCCGCAGCACATCGTCATGAAGTCTCCTTAGATTGCCGAATCTGGCCCGTAGCGTTGTTGCAGGTAGGATTGGTTGACCGGGGATATACCACTTATCCGCATCGGGGATATCTATACGGTCCTGAAGCCGAGGCTGCTAAGGCGGCTGGATCATAGAATCAGCTTTTTGGCCTTTCCTCGCTCTCTTCATAGACTTCTTTACTACCGAAAGGTCGTCCATAATACGTTGAGATGGCAATTTAGGCACCAACTCAAGATGCTCAAACCCTGAGGAGGCGCCAGTATAGACATACTGTTCAGCGCCATCATCATCCTCATCCTCATCCATGGTGACGTCATCAGCGATTAATGGAGCCTCCTCCTTACCCCGTCCGCTATCACCCAACCCGACACCCGATGCTAATTGGGTAGGTCGGGTGTTTATGTTCATACCTTGCTGAGGCTGCGTGCTCGTGGGTGTGCTCCCGGCCGCCTTTAGACGAAGCAGAATCTTTGGCCACAATAGGACCCACCCATTGCAACAATCACCAAGCCACCGTGGGGTCTTGTCGTCATCCCCCACTAGTATTAGAGGAGGAAAATTCTCGTGGCCCGGTTTGACACTGGCCACGGAAACCTTGAAGACGTTCGGGGGGATCGGCCGGCTGTGGAACAATGGTTCCTTCGGCTCCATTATCGTCGCCTTCCCCATGTCCACCTTCTGGTCGCCGATGGTGTACAATATGGTGCACGGGATTTTGTCGGCCTGCAAAGAAAAGTCTGCGACGTGAGACATCCGAAAGGCAATGAAAACAGGAGATTGTACATTTATATTGAAGGGGTCAGTGTGACAGATACCGTGAGGGCATCGAGCTCAGCCAAAGACGAAGCATAGCCGAGCACGTCTGGTGCGGGAGTCGGTGCGGGAGCAGGTGCTGGTGCAACGCTAGTCGAGCTGCTCCCCAAGAAGTTAGAAAGGGGAAAGTCCTCTGCATTTTTTTCTGGATTTTGCCTTGACCAAGTGAAAACAGCCGGAACCAAGGAAGTAGACAAATCTGCAACCACCTGTTTTGCGGTAGCTACCACTGTTGCGACTGTATGAGATGATTTCTTCTCAACCGCAATCTCAACCTTCTTGTCGATGTTTTCTTCAGTTAACCTCCATCTTTCCTTTCTCTTCTTCGTGGTCTCACGGTAGTACTTCTTCCATGTGGTGCCTTCTCCGACACCGTGCACGCATCCATACGACAGTTGAATATCCATCGGTTGTCGTTTCAATATGTTCAATGCCCGATTGAATGGAGTGTCCCACTTGGGCCTTGCCAATGCCTCAGATGGCGAGTCGCTTTCGGCCACAATCCTGTGCTGCTCTCTCTACAAAAGGCACAAGGATTGTTTACAAATAGGGGTTATTCCATCTGTGCCCCCAATTCGTTAGTTGTGCTCAGTTTTCCCCACGCTTCAAACTTTTGCTCACTTTTCCCCATTCCCTTAGCTGAAACTCTCACAAATGTTCATAACAGACGTTTGCCGTCTTGGCCGTTAACTGACTTGTGGGCCCACGTTGGACTCTGTTGACTATGGCTGTGGCTTCGCTGGTTGGGCCGTGTTTGTGTTCATAGGACGGGCCCGTTAGTTGGCTGGTAATAAATTAAAAAGGGAGCCCAATTAAAAAAGCCTGCTATGGATGGATGCAGCCTACTATGCATGCCTGGCTTTAGCATTGATGTAGCCTGCTATGCATGCGAACACCGCCACACACGCATCTAGTGACCTAGACCTAATTGCATGCATGCACGCCAACACGCATGCATCGATCCGTGCCGCACGGTTGCCGGTGGATTCAGTCGCTCCGCAGCGTCGTTTCACGCGTCGCAGGCATACGTGTCGGTGGCAGAAGGGGCAAGCTGCATGCACGGTCGCGTCCATATGTCGAGGCATGGGTTCACGCCGCAGGCTGCACGCACGCTCGTGAATGGGAGGCACGCAGCCGCCAAAGCAGAGCACGCAGAAGGGGGAGGCAGGCAGCCGCCAACGCAGAGCACGCAAAGCACGCTCGCATCGATTCACGTTCACAAATTGATGATCGCATCGGTTCATGCACGGACCGAGTCACGATCTACGCCGGTTGCACGTGTACCCACTTTGTCTCCCCTGGCTATTTAAACTGCCCTTCATTGCCTCTTCTTCTACAGATCTATCTGCGCCTCCAACTTCTCTTCTTCCCCCAAAAGCCAAAGTCGTTCCACTCAGCAAAGCGAGCAAGATGCAGTACAATGGGCCGACGTTCCAAGCGCCGCCCACCGTGCCGGAACGGCGGTACCCCGCCAACGTCATCGTCGAGGAATCCCTCCGCCTGTGGGCGTTCTCCCGTTGGAGGGGAAGCACTGAGCTTGCACGGGGGTTCCTCCGTGCGGGCTTCCACCACCTCCCGGCGGGCTCGCTGCCCATGTTCAACCTCGTGGAGCAGCGTCCCCACGCCAACGCTCCAGTGGTAGGGCTCGCCGTCCACTTCACTAACAGGTTCGATGCCTACTACCTGCTCGGCAAGGTGTATTGGTGTGGGTGCGAGTTCATCACATTCACGACCTATAACATCTTCACCGACTTCGAAAGCGTCTTCCCCGCTCGCAACCGCATGCACAGCCTCCCGTACTACATCGGCGACAACGGCCTTGAGGAGGAGTACTGAAGCCGGGGGCAATGAAGACGGTGAAGCCGGCGGTTAAGGTGAAGACGACGGTGAAGACATGGCGGTGTTGCCCTAGCTACCCTACTACTATGTAGTGTGAGTTTGGTGTGTGTGTTGCCCTAGCTAGCTACCCTATCTATCTAAGTTAAGTTATGTGTTATATGTATTGGTGCCGTGCTATATGTAAGAACTTGTGTTGCCCTAGCAACTCTATCTAAGTTAAGTTATGTGTGTTATATTAATGATTTGTTATGTTTGTATTTTGTTTGTCCCAAGTTTAGACACGGCTAATTGACATGGGAAAAATTAACCAAACTAACTAAAAATGATGTGTTTATACATGCCTTCTAAAAATAAGAACATATTGTACACGGCTTTGGTTTGGGAGCTCTGTATTTTTTAGGTATTCCAAGAATACTTTGGTTTCCAGAAATATTGAAGTATCAAATACTTTGAGATGTTTGGCTTTAGTCAAAAGTGTAGTTTTATATACTTTAATACCTAGAAAACTACACTATTTTTGAAGTATATAAAAAACAGGGTTGGACCTCTTTTTCCAATACTGAAGTATTGGTTTGCTAGGCATAATAATACCGATGTTTGCAAATACTTTGATTCTAAAATTACTCCACTGCCAAACTAAGCCAGGTTGTGAGAAAGCAAAACAAAAGCAAATACGGTGAAGAGAAATCAAATCAAAAAAAGTGAAGGGACCCATAAATGAAAGCCAAAAAAATTCCTCAATGAAATAGAAGAGATTGGGAAATCAAATTAATGAAAAAATCAATCAGAAACAAGAAAGAACAAAGCAATCATTCCTAAACAAAAAAAGAAACATCACTTGTTTCTGGGCCTCATTTATCCTTTGTGTGCCTATTGCAGCTTGATTCTCTTTGGGCCCGCGAACTAGGTTTTTTTTCTAGCAGAACTGACAAACTCGAGTACAAAAGTTTGGCAAGTGCGAGAGAGAAGAGATGAACTTGATGTATATCCCTTGTGCTGCTCAAGTACTGCTTACTATCATCTGACGAGCTAGGGTATGATCGAACACTCGAGGTTATTAGCTAACAAAATAATCCTATCACTGAACTGGTAGTTGTCTTCTGCCGAAACTAAAAGTGTCGAAACATAATAGTAAACTACATACATTTAGAGATCGACAGTTGCACTAAACAGAGTTGCATTCAGAGATCGACAGTTGCACTAAACAGTAGACAAACATCTCTAACGAGAGATGGCCATCAAGTAAAAAATTCCTAGAGCAAGTATTCCTAAAGCTATCAGATTGGATTGCTTCTTCAACTCAATAAGCTCCTTGAAGTTCTTGTTCATCTTCTTCAATTCCGTCTTCAGTTCAAACGCCGTCGGGTATTCAAAATGTGCTGCTGCTGCCGGAGCAGCACTGTCATGGGGCAGATTGGACTCTCAGATTGCATTCCCCCTCGAATCCAGCAAGCTCGACCCTTGAAGCCTCTGGATGTAATCATCCATCCACTCGAAATGGTGGCATTTCTTCACGATCTGAAAACGAAATCATGTATCCTAAATCCAAATCTGACAGATTTTTGGAGAAATAAGAGATAAAGGATGCGAGGAAAACTCAGATCTAACCTGCCCCTCCGGCTTGCTCTCGCATTTGACGAACTCGCGCCCAAAGTTCCCATTCTTCTCCTCCTTCGAAGTCAACCGCTTCAGTGGCGCAGTCCGTGGGCAGTCAGGGCATCGAGTCATCGGCACTGGACCATACATCGGCCACGTGGAACGGGGGGCTGACGAGGAGGTCGACATATCGCCCGAGAGGAAGAAACAGAGGAGTTGCTCGAGAGGAAGAAGAACGAGAAGATGGGGAAAGAAACAGAGGAATTGCTCGATCTGCTCGATGCCTTTGTCTGTCAGATGGAGAAGAGGAGAAGGGGAAGCTATATTGACGAGTTGCCACATTGTATTTTGCAGTTTGAATATTTGAACCAACTCTTAACACTGACATGTGGTGGTCATGTGCGAAAAATACAATTTCATATGTAATGTGGGGCAGATCATAAAAAACCCAAGAAGGACAGTGCAGTAGCCAATCAGGATCGATCACGCGGATCGCGCATGCCTGCCCCACATCTGATGGGTGGTGTTTGACTCTTGGTAGGATCCGACGGCGCACGTTCGACGCTAGGGTTTGGAGCATTTCTGCGGGGTTATGAGCGAGTCAACGGGGTTATTAGGGTTTGACCAGATTTCAAATGGCCATAACTAAATTAGAAAAAATCGCAAAAATATAAAACAAACGTAGTTCGTCCGTTTATGAGACCTAATTACCATAAAAAAATATAAACTCGGTATAGGGGCATTTTTTCGAAAAATCATTTTTTGAAGTGATCTGTCAAAATCAAGTTCAAATGTTTTTAAAAAATTCAAAAAAATTCAAAATGTTGTAATTCTTGCGCACATAGCCGTCATATGTGGCAAGGTTATGAGAAAAAAATATAAACTTGGTGTAGGTCATTTTCATGAAAAAAGTCTTCACACAAATGAGCTATCACCTATGAACATTTTCAAAGTTCGTAGAATAGGGAGAGAGGGTGTAGGGTTTGAATTTTTTTTCAAAATAATTAAAAAAATCAGAAAAATCTCCATAGCTTCATTTTGGAGTGAGTAAGAAGGATCTGAACTTACTTTTTCATTTTCATATCTAAAACGTGTTATTTGACGGTTTTGAAATAAAAGCATATTTTTCAAAAAAATGTAATAATATGAATATTAATCAATAAATAGTGAGACTTTGTTTTTACCCTATATATATGAAACAAGTGTTAAGAAAAATATATATGCCTCATTTAGGCTAGGTCAAGAAAAACTTGATTTCAAATAGGGCTGTTTACCCTAGCTTTCGAGCTCGCTTCTAGCACATTTCTCATTTGGACTGTTCACCTACGAATATTGGACTTAAAATGCTCGATCAAATACACCGCACAGAGCAATGAACCTCCAATGTTCAACTTCAACATTGACTTGGATCCAAATTTTGGCCCAAATTCAAATATTGATTTAGATTCAAATTTTGATGGAAATTTGAATTCTGACTCAAATAAGAAACCAAAGTAGAAGCAACATTATTACAACTAATAAGTTTTCACAGTAGCTCAAATCTACCAAGTTTTAAGATGCCAACATCTTAATACAAATCTTTATTCAAATTTTCCAACAACTTAATTCAAATTTAATTCAAATTTTCGACTTGGTCCTTGTGTTTGCAGCTGGCTTCACCGTCTTGCTCCTGGTTTCCCTAGTTGAGATGCTCTTTTCTTTTAGACTATTGTTCCTTTTGATCTTGGGCTTTACTTGGGGTTTTCCTCGTGGAGGTGCTGATGGAGTAGTTGCACTCGCCGAGCACTTGACGACCATTTGACGGTCATCTATGGGTTCAGTAATCTTTAAAGGCACAATTGGATTAATTACGCCCTCCTCTTCCTCTCTTATAGATTCAAAACCATCAAAGGCCATGGTTTCAAAATCTTCTGCTTCTTCATCTCTTGGCCTTTTCTCCCTAGAGCTGGTAAATAAAATTATAAGCCATAGGCAAAAGAGATAAGAAATGCAAACAAAAGGGTAGCTGCATTCTACAAAGGGTGCAAACACATACCAAGATGCTTCATTTGCTGCTGCATTCTCCACTGCTTCAATTGCTGCTGCATTCTCCACTACTTCAATTGCTGCTGCATTCTCCACTGCTTCAATTGCTGCTGCATTCTCCACTGCATCTTCAGTCTCCATTGCTGCTACATTATCCCCAGCATTGGTTGCTCTCCATCTTTCCTCCTCTCCAAATGATGCATCCACTGCATTGGTACAAAGCCTAGCAATATGCCCCAGAACTCCACATTTTTTGCAAGCACGCTTCTTTGGTAGAAGACCCTCCTCACCTGCTCTAATCCTCTGGTTCCTTGGTCTTCCTGGTGGTCTAGTAATGACAGGAGCGTGGAGTTTGAACCCTGCATCTACTATGTTCCATTGATCTTTCCCCAATAGTGCAGGCACATTGTCAGCATAAGCAGCCATAAATTTGGCAACAGAGAAATACTCAGAGCAATATTGATCAACTTCACCATCTACACCCCCGATAACGGTTATCAGATGTAGGGCATGTATGCATGGCTTCCCACGGATCTGCCATTGCCTACAACTACATTCCCTAGTACTTAGGTTCACAGGATACCTCCATACCCTATTTTTAGTGTCAGTATAGGTAACCTCTCCCTCATATGTACCAGATCGAATACATTTCATCTTCAGTCCTCTTGCCTTCAAGTGCAATGCCTTAATCAGTGATGGGAGCATTTGATGACCAACATATTGTGTTTCTGCAATTCTTTTGCGAAGAGCCATCTTTATCATGATCATTATCCTCATCTTGTCAAATGCTTGCCACAACAAGAGCCCTTTCACTGACTTGAACTTTGAATTGAAGCATTCTGCAAGGTTACTGGTCACATAATCTACGTTGCAGATCTCGTTGAATTTGCTTCTTGACCACACCTTGCCATGATGTGCATCCATGTACTCCTTCACAAGAGGATTTTGAGCATACAACACTCTCAAATGGTGTTCATGCTTCCTTTTGCTGCATGTGTATGATGCTGGCCATAAGTTCTCATCATAAACTTTACCTTTGAACTTCTTTTTGAAATTATGCGCTAGGTGTCGTATACATTCCCTATGCTCCACTCCAGGGAATACAATTTCCAATGCACTCTCTAAACCCTTGCAAGCATCTGTGTGTATAGCTAAACCTGGGGGTGTGCCTATAATGTTGCACAACTGCTGCAGAAACCAGACCCAACTTTCCTCAGACTCTGCCTCCACCACACCAAATGCAACTGGGAATAGCCAGTTGTGTCCATCAACTGCAGAAGCTACTACTAGCTGTCCTCTCCATCTTCCAGTCAAATGTGTAGCATCTACAGCCAAATAGGGCCTGCAACCATCTAGAAACCCCTGCCAGCAAGCCTTGAAACAAACAAAAGCCCTTCTGAAGCACTCCTTCTGAAATGACTTCCTTTTTATTTTGAATGGAACTGTATGCTTGTCAATCTCCACAACACTCCCTGTACTTGCCATCTCCACTTCAGCTTTGAAAGTGTAAAGCAGCTGAAAACTGTCATTCCATTGACCATTAATTCTGTCAAGAGCCTTTTCCCTAGCATTGAAAATTCTCATGTAAGGAATTTCTATCTTGTACTTCTCAAAAAGCTTCCCATGGAGTGCTGTTGGACCAAGTCCAGGTTCTTCTCTCAGCCAATCCAATATAGCATCTGCCACCCACCTAGTTTTTGCTAGCTTGGTTTTGGCCTTCCCCCCTCCCCCTCCAGGTGGACAAGTGTGCTTGTGTGCGTTTTTCTTTATCTGAAACAAAATAAAAGGGTAAAGAATAGTTAAGAAACCTTACTCAACGATTTGAAACTAAATTACTAACTGAACTTGGATTACCTGAATATATTTGCTCTTTCTCATACGAGATGCATGCAACTTCCACCTACACCTGGGATATGGACAAAAAACTGTGAACCTTGCTGGCTCACTCCTTTTGATCTTATAGGTGTTTTAAGATATAATGCACCATGTTGTCACTGCATTCCGGCAGTCCACCATTGATTGGAAAATGGTACCTACAGTAAGCTCAGGTTTTTCTCTGTTCCACTCAATTGTTGGCATGTCATCACCATCATATTCATCCTCGATTAAGTTGTCCATATTCTCCACCTTCTCTTCATCATCAGTGTCATCAAACCTAGCTTGGCTGATGGGCTCCTCCATATATTCGTCATCCACTGCTTGCTGACTGGCTACATCGACCAGTTCAGGAAACATCATCTCGTCTTCATCATCATATGTATGCACTGCCTCGTCAGGTTCTGCATCTTCTTCTACACCAACTACAGAAGGTACACGAGAAGCAGCAGCTGAATCGGAACCAGAATTGGCAGCAGGCATGTTGTGGCTCCACGAACCACTTGCTTTACTTGGTGTCGACCTACAAGGAGTGCCGGGGTGCTGGCTATTAGCACAGATAGATGATGTCTGAACTCCCTTCCCCTTCGCCCATTCTGCGCGTGGCTAAAGCACATCGATTTGGAGTTTACCGAATCGGCAGCCAGCAATCCCAGCAAAAAGTAACGGCATATGATCGTCGCAAGTTAGTGGGAGAAATCTTTGCTCGTCACTGCTGAAGTAATTCAGTTCAACAGCATCGGCATCACTCCAGGGATAGGTGTTTCGGAGCTCAGCTCGCAAATCTTTCAAAGACATGCTGGTTTCTACCACTTTGGGATAGAAAAATGATGAAATCAAATGCGGTTTAGTACCACGCAGCACACTAGTTTCCATTCTAATCGCCAGCCGGAAAGCCAGCGCTGGATCAATCCTATTTTGTTGGGGAAGGAAACAAAGGCTTCAGTTAGCCGGGTAAAATCGAGCACAAATTAGAACGATTCAAGCAAGCAGAAATCAAATACGGCCTACAATACGACTTAGAACGTCAATTCGAGAGGAAACAATGCTTACCCAGGTTTAATCCAAGAATTACCTGCCGCGGATTCGATCCAATCGTCTCCACGGTCGACTGCATTCCGGGCGTCCGCACTCAACATCGCTATGTAATCCCAGATGGGGAGGTGGGCTATATCTAGCGGAGACGCGGCGTCACTGACGAACGGAAAAGGGCATAGGCTGGAGGAAACAACAGCGGTGGACGCGGAACAACGCCGGCGGAGGGGGCGGGGCGGCGCGGTGCAGTGCGGCCTGTCTAGATCTATTTCAGATTCAGACAAGCTGCCCAATACGTGTCTCCTTGCGGTCCCACCCGTCAGCAAGCAACAGTCAGACGAAGACTCGGCCCCACTCGTCAGCAATTAACAGTCAATGGACGTTCAAGATGGCAAACCCCCGCTATGAGCATTTGTGAGAGTTTCAGCTAAGGAAGAGGGGAAAAGTGAGCAAACATTTGGAGCGTGGGGAAAAGTGAGCACAACTAAGGAACCAGGGGCACTAATTTAAATATCCCTTACAAATATGACTAACGTGTGGAGTCGAATTGATCAGAAACTAAAATTACCAGCATTCTCATGAACTTCGTAATGACCGGTTTGTCTCGTAAACCTTCTTCACTGGGTCCCAATAGTGCCGGGCCCTCAGGACGTCACGCTCCTACGGGACGGTGAACTCTGCCTAGGGTCTGGGATGCCTAGACTCACGGCTTCCGCGTCCTCCTTGGCCCAATTGGACCTCTTTCCGCCGTAACCACGGCTTCTGAGGTGGTGGTTCCCAATGTTCCTCTCTTAAAGCCCCTTCATGTACTTAGACTTTTTTTGGCAGCTTTGGCCTCGCAAGCCTCCTTGAATATTTGAAACTGATCTTCTGTGATTGTCGGATTATCCTTTACAATCTCGGAGTAGGGTTCCTTCTTGTGGATGATCTTTGCTTTCACTCGATTTTTCCAGGCGGCCAACACGTCGCTAAACTTGGTCATGGCGTGTTTGTTTATCTTCTTCTTTGTCGGGTCCTCATCTGGATCTTCATAATCCTTCTCATTCCGGCCCGGGAACAAGAATATCTGGTGAAACTTCTTTATGAGGGAGTGCCTCATATTATCTATCTTCTGTAGTTTCTCATCATTGATGGTGGCGGTTGTCCATACGATGCAACCTATTTGATTGCCGTATCACGAGCGCACTTCCTCGGGCGCCTTTGGCTCGAAATTGCCGTCGTCCACCTCTGTGACCACCAGTCTAGTAGTCCTGAGTTTGTTAGGAAGTCATTGCCTCTTTGCTTTCAGTTCTACACCGGCTCCGCTCCACGAGGCAGCGCTGGTCTCAGTCTCAGCGCCAGTCTCGATGCCGGTCTGAGTCTCAGCGCCGGTCTTAGTCTCAGCACCGGTCTGCGTGTCGGTCTCAATCTCCGATGCCACCAGTGGGCCCAGCAACAACAGGCAAGGCTAAAAAATTCGTCTGCCGCCCGGTAGACGTCGTCGCAATCACCAGAACCCTATCCTTCATTGTTGCTAGCCATGTTTCCTATGATTAAATCTAGTCAATTAATTCTAGATGTAATAAAATGAATAATGAAATAAAAAGGCCTATGGTTTTGTAGGAACGTTGACTCCTTCCTGGTGCGGCAAATCCCGGGCACTCGATATGTCCTAGTTTGTAGCACAAGTCATGCCGAAATTCACGGAAAATTTCGGCATGACCTTTGCTAAAAAGTGGACAAATCGAGAACCTGAAATTTGCCGGAACAGAAATGAATCAACATTCTGGCAAAACATAGGCCACTCAGCATCATTCCCTGAAAACAACAAAGCCACTTGGGCACAATCGAAACATGCATGTGCAAACACAATTGAGGAATTTGCATATATCCTGACCACTTCAAATTTGCATGTCCTAGCGTTCCCTACTGCCCTAAACTAAATATAGATTACATTTAGTTAACTACTAAACTGAATTACTGTACTCTAAACTAAATTCCCTACTGCCCTAATTAGCATCTAGATAAACAACTAAACCTTACTGAACTAATTAACATCAATATTATCTACTACTTAACATCTATTATTACCCTAACTAAAAAACATCTACTATTAACCAGACTACTACTACTAAAAATCATTATGTATGAACCCTAGTACTAATTAACATCTACTACTACTGCTAATTAACATGGAAAAGGAAGAAGAGAGGGGGTGGGGGGCTTACAGAGAGGGGAGAGACGGTGACGGGGAGGTGCTCGACGACGGAGGTAGGGGCGGCGAGGGCAGGCTCAGCATCGAGAGGTGGCGCTCCTGGGCGGGCTCGGGGGCGGTGAGGTCGAGTGCGGCGGCGGAGAGGTCGAGGGCGGCGATGGTGAGGTCGAGGGCGGCCCGAGAGGCGGAGGAGGTGAGGCTGGGCGGCCTCGGGAGGAGGTGGTGAGGCTGGGCGGCCTCGGGCGGAGGCGGTGAGGATGAATGCGGCGTCGATGCCGGCAGGAGAAGGCGGCGAAGTGGGGGCGACGGTGAAGTGGGGGAGACGGCGGAGAAGAGTGGGGCAAGGGATTTTGCGGAGAAGTGGTGGCCAGGGGAAACCATTTTTTGGGTTAAGTAAAAAATAACGGTAGCGTGTTAGGGAAAGCGCGCTATAGCTAAGTTAGCTATAGCGCGCTTCCGCAAACGTGCTACTGCTATTCCTTCATCCTTTTTTCCCTTTTTTCTCTATTTTTCTTTACATTTTATATTTTTCCTCTGTCCTTTTTCTATTTCTTTCATTTTCATTTACTTTTTTATTTTATTTTATTTTCGTTAGCAGTAGCGCTCTACGTGTAAATGTGCAGCTATAAGAATATTAGCAGCAGCGTGGTTTCTGGAAGATCGCTACTACTATGTGTAGCCCATCGGCTTAGTGGTCGAAATTTTAGTAGTAGCGAGTTTTCAGCGAGACGCGCTACTGCTATATATGCATCTGCAGCGAGCTTATTTATCACACGCTACTGCTGCCTAGCAGTAGTGAGCTTTTTTAACAATCGCTACTCCTAAAGTTCTGTGTATAACGTTTTCCCTAGTAGTGTAGGGTTACACAGAGTCGGTTACAAAGAAGGAGATCTACACATCCGAATTGCCAAGCTTGCCTTCCACGCAAAGGAGAGTCCCTCCCGGACACGGGACGAAGTCTTGAATCTTGTATCTTCATAGTCCAACAGTCCGGCATAAGCATATAGTCCGGCTGTCCGAGGACCCCCTAATCTAGGACTCCCTCAATGGGGTTTATATCATATTGCTTTAGTTTATCCCTCTACATCATGTCATCTTGCTTAATGCATTACTCTGTTCTTATGAACTTAATACTCTAGATGCATGCTGGATAGCTGTCAATGTGTGGAGTAATAGTAGTAGATGCAGAATCGTTTTGATCGACTTGTGGCGGACGTGATGCGTATATACATGATCATGCCTAGATATTCTCATAACTATGCACTTTTCTATCAATTGCTCGACAGTAATTTGTTCACCCACCGTAATACTTATGTTATCTTGAGAGAAGCCACTAGTGAAACCTATGGCCCCCTAGTCTATTTTCCATCATATAAGTTTCCGATCTACTTTATTTTGCAATCTTTACTTTTCAATCTATATCATAAAAATACCAAAAAAAATTATCTTATCTTATTGTCTCTATCAGATCTCACTTTCGCAAGTGGCCATGAAGGAATTGACAACCCCTTTATTGCGTTGGTTGTGAGGTTCTCTTTTGTTTGTGTAGGTATGAGGGACTTGGAGTGTAGCCTCCTACTGGATTGATACCTTGGTTCTCAAAACTGAGGGAAATACTTACGCTACTTTGCTGCATCACCCTTTCCTCTTCAAGGGAAAAACCAACGCATGCTCAAGAGGTAGCAGGGCGCCGCCCCTCCCCCTAGTGCAATTAGGACTATGCCTTGGGGGTGTGTGGCCTGCCCTAGGTAGAACCTCTCTCTTTCCCTTAAAGCCCAATAAGGCCCATATACTCCCTGACGAATTCCCGTAACTCTTCGGTACTCCTATTAATACCCGAACCACGCAGAACCTTTTCGATGTCCGAATATAGCCTTCCAATATATCGATCTTTATGTCTTGAACATTTCGAGATCCCTCGTCATGTCCCTGATCTCATCCGGGACTCTAAACAACCTTCGGCCCATCAAAACACATAAACTCATAATACTGATCGTCACCGGAAGTTAAGCATGCGAACCTTATGGGTTCGAGAACTATGTAGACATGACCAAGACTCATCTCCGATCAATAACCAATAGCGCAACCTGGATGCTCATATTGGCTCCCACATATTCTACGAAGATCTTTATCGGTCAAACTTCATAACAACATACGTTGTTCCCTTTGTCATCCGTATGTTACTTGCTCGAGATTCGGTCGTCGGTATCCCAATACCCAGTTCAATCTCATTACCAACAAGTCTCTTACTCATTCGATAATGCATCATCCTGCAACTAACTCATTAGTTGCGTTGCTTGCAAGGCTTACAGTGATGTGCATTACCAAGATGTTCCAAAGATACCTCTCCGACAATCGGAGTGACAAATCCTAATCTCGATTATGCCAACCCAACAAACACCATCGGAGACACCTGTAGAGCACCTTTATAATCACCCAGTTATGTTGTGACGTTTGGTAGCACACAAAGTGTTCCTCCGATATTCGGGAGTTGCATAATCTCATAGTCATAGGAACATGTATAAGTCATGAAGAAAGCAATAGCAATATACTAAACGATCAAGTGCTAAGCTAACAGAATGGGTCAAATCAATCAAATAATTCTCTAATGATGTGATCCCATTAATCAAGTGACAACTCATGTCTATGGTTAGGAAACTTAACCATCTTTGATTGAACGAGCTAGTCAAGTAGAGGCATACTAGTGACACTCTGTTTGTCTATGTATTCACACATGTACTAAGTTTCCGGTTAATACAATTCTAAAATGAATAATAAACATTTATCATGAAATTAGTAAATAAATAATAACTTTATTATTGCCTCTAGGGCATATTTCCTTCACTTTCCCAGAAGTCCTTGGCATTCATCTCTGTCACAGTCTTGCCCCTAGGCTTCGTCTTGTTTGCAATAGTCTTCTCGGGATGAGAAGGAGGTTGAGCACTTGAGGATGCAACCACTGTCTCAGAGGTGGGATAGCGCTTTGAATTTGAACGCCCGGGGTTAACATGGCGGACATGCTGCTTACAAGGGCCATCACATGGAACCAAACACACGGACAGAAGAAACAACGAGAAAGATAGAGCATAAGCCACCAAACAAAACAACATGGATCGAAATTTGGTACAAGTATGATGGAAGTGGGCATCCAGCGGTAGTACCGCGATCAGGAAGCGACAATACCGCCCGAGCGGTAGTACCGCTTCGAGGGAGTGGTAGTACCGCTCCACACGGGGAACGGCGGTTCCCTACTACTGTGGACAAATCCGGCACTACCAGGCTGCCAAATTCAAAAATAGTCCTACGAAATACCAATCCAAACAGTCTAGACGCCTTCTCCATCCTACTCCAGCCTTGATTTAGCCAAAAATCGAGAAATGCGACACCTATTGCCCCTAAATCTAGTTCTTAAACCTAGGCACAGAGAGAACGGGAATGGGGGCAATACTGGCATCCACGGCAAGAGGACAAGGTGGGAATCGATTCCACCGAAGGAAATGGAGAGGGACGACTCGGAGACGGCGGCCCACCAGAGCCCTCCCACGGCGAGTCGGCGCTGGCGAGATGAAGAGGACGAGTGGGTTGTGCGAATGGGTATGGGGGAGAAAGAAAACTCCCCCTGCCACGACATAACCCCCAAGGCCTGCCCCGCAGCGGTAGTACCACTGGGGTGGGTGGTAGTACCACTTGAAGACCATCAGTGGTAGTACCACGCACCACCAGCGGTAGTACCGCTCACCAACAACTCAAGGACTAGACACACAAAAGGGCTTAGCTCAACCGACGAGAAGGGAGAGCAAACAAACAGGAAGAAAAACACCAAAGAGAAGACAAGAAAGACACTCCCCTCCAAGAGAGGGCGGTGGCCCAGGCCACCTATGTTTGAGTTAGGAGGTACGGCACCGTGAAGATTTTAACCTTGGGTTCATGACCAAAACTTATCTTTGAAGAACAAGTACCATCAAAAATGGCTATTGTGAAAGACTTGATCAATTTTTGCATAATGGGGGCAGGAGAGTTCATTGAGAGAACAACACTCCCCCATGTCCATGCCTACATCTAAACAAGATATCAAGTTAAGTATGGTGGGGTGTGTAAGAGCTCAAGCTACATTGCTCGAATCAATGATATTTAGCTCATGCCTTAACTCGCAAAATCTTGCTTCCTCCAAGGGCTTCATGAAAATATCTACAAGGTTATCATGAGTGTTGACATACTTGAGCTTGATCTCTCCTCGCCTAATGTGATCCCGGATGAAGTGATACCGAATCTCAATATGCTTTGTGTTGAAGTGTTGCACCGGTGAAAGGATCGATATAGTTGACTATAGGGGGCGGATGAATAGGAAACTAACAATTTTTAACTTTTCTTTACCAAATTAAACTTTGCATCAAAGTAGGTTGTCTAGATGTGCAACTAGGTGAGCAACCTATATGATGCAACAACAACAAGCACACAAGCAAGCAAGGGATGCAACACAATATAAGCTTGCACCAGTAAAGGTGAGAGATAACCAAAAGTGGAACCGAAGGAGACAAGGATGTGTTACCGAAGTTCCATCCTTTTTAAGGGAAGTACGTCTCTGTTAGAGCGGTGTGGAGGCACAATGCTCCCCAAGAAGCCACTAGGGCTACTGTCGGTGTCAAAACCGGCGGATCTCGGGTAGGGGGTCCCGAACTATGCGTCTAGGCGGATGGTAACAGGAGACGAGGGACACGATGTTTTACCCAGGTTCGGGCCCTCTTTATGGAGGTAAAACCCTACGTCCTGCTTGATTAATATTGATAATGTGTGTTACAAGAGTGGATCTACCACGAGATCAAGGAGGCTAAACCCTAGAAGCTAGCCTATGGTATGATTGTTGTAATGGTTGTTCGTCCTACGGACTAAAACCCTCCGGTTTATATAGACACCGGAGAGGGCTAAGGTTACACAGAGTCGGTTACAATGGTAGGAGATCTACATATCCGTATCACCAAGCTTGCCTTCCATACCAAGGAAAGTCCCATCCGGACACGGGACGAAGTCTTCAATCTTGTATCTTCATAGTCTTGGAGTCCGGCTGACGATGATAGTCCGGCCGTCCGGACACCCCCTAATCCAGGACTCCCTCAGTAGCCCCCGAACCAGGCTTCAATGACGACAAGTCCAGCGCATGTATAGTGTTCGGCGTTGCAAGGCGGGTTCTCTAGCAAATTCCATGTGCTTGCCAAATAGTGTCCGGCTTCCTTATGAATGTTGCGCTCCTTGGCTTCCACGCCCAATAATGGCCCTCTTCCACGCGTCGCACGAACGCGAGAAGCCAGGGTATCTTTTATGTTTTACCCCCTAGCTGCACAAACAATCTACCTATAAGAGAGGCAAGAATCTAGATCCAAACCACACCATCTTCCTTCCGCGAGTACTCATCGGAGCGCCTCTGACCAAAAATCCATTCCATCATGGACCGTCGTCGCGGCTCCTCCTCTCGCGCTCCCAGCCCTCTGCCAGGAGATTGGAGGAGATGTTCTGTCCCACACAACGAGCTGGTGACGCTCCAAGCGGAGGGATATCTTCCTCCGGCCTTCATGGTCCCGGTTCGAGCCGGGCTGGCCACCTACAAAGGTGGGAAGCAAGCAGAGGCCACCCCAAGTCCCAATAAAGGGGAGCGGGTATGCTTCGTCCCCTATCTGATAAGAGGGCTCGGATTTCCTGTACATCCGTTCCTCCGCGGGCTTCTGGAGTTCTACAGACTCCAACTCCATCACCTCACGTCCGCCTCTATTCTGCATATCGCGGGTTTCGTAGCTCTTTGCGAGCTATTCCTGGGCATCAAGCCCCATTTTGCGCTGTGGAAGAGGCTATTCTACCTCGTACCCCATTCTCACGAGGGGTTGATTTATCAAGTGGAAGTGCCGAAATATGGCGCATCGCCGGGACCGGATATCCCTCCGGAACCCCTAAGAAGGCGTCCGAAGACTGGCCTTCAGAATGGTTTTATGTAGAAGACGCTCCACTGCTGGACCCTGTTCGGATCGGCCTCCCGGAGTTTAGCAATGCCCCCCTAAAGAAACGCCTGAGCTGGCGCCCGCGGAGCCCTCAGCTGGAGGAAGACAAGAGCGTCCATTATTTGATGGGCCGGATAAGGTTACTGGCCCATTCCGGACTGACCATGATTGGAGTCATGGCCACGTGCATTATGCGGGGGGTGCAACCTCTACAATACAGGGGCCACCCCATGTGGGATTTCAATGGGGAGAATGATGCCACCCGTCATGGCCGCAAAGGGCCGGGATCGGCCGAGGATCTGGTGAAGATCCTGTCCGGCCTGTTCAAGGGGGAGATGGAGGACTTCCTCCGGACGATCCCATTGAATGGGTTCTCCATGAATAACCCTCGGAGATAGGTAAGCGGACGTTTATTCATCCGACCCGTTCTTTCAAGGCCAATTGCCTTATTCTACGATTTTGACACAGGAACTGCGCCGGGATGTGGAGGACATTCACAGTCCGGCTCCGCAACCCGAGGATCCGGGAAGATCCCTTGATCCGGCCTCCGAAGAGGATCCGGACATAAAGGTGGAGCTGATCGACGGGGTGTTCCACCAACTAAGCATGGACAAGGCTTTAGTCGCCATTACGGCTGACTACCCCGGCCTATCTTCGGCTTCCCAGGTAATCATGACCGGAGCCTTAACATCATTACTTCGTCCTCGCGTATTTCTTACCGTCGTATACAACGGTGTCCTACAGGAGGTGCCTTCAAGGCGGGAAGCCGAACCCGCGGCGGCTGACCAACAAGGGTCAGTCCGGCCCAGCAGGTGGAAGAGGGGTGTGGTACGAATCGAAACGTCACCGCAACGGTATAGCTCGCGACCATTGTTTAGGAAAAAGATTCCTGGGAGGTGTATTAATGCTCATTACTTTTCCAGGAGAAAGAGCGCTCGCCGGACTGTGCCCGGAGAGGTTGCCAACCAAGCCTCCGCCAGCCGGGCTCCAACACCTGGTCCGGAGGGGGAGGCGACCGCGAGGCGCGAGCCGGATACTTCTCCAATGGAGGATGCCGACAGGCTATCCGCCACCGGGTCTGAGGTGGAGAGCGCTATGAATCATATGCGCCGCCAGACAGTTCTTCGTGACGCGTGTTTCTCCCTAGAGGCGTTGAATGCCTTTAACGCGGGGGACGCGCACCTCCGTGCTACTCAAGATGGTTTAGCCAGAGCCACGGAGCAGTATGTAAAGGACATACGGGTAAAGGATTTTAATAGTTGTATATGCCAGTAGCCCCCGAGACTTAAAGTAGTTAGAGTAACTGATTTAAGGATCATTTGATATGCAGGATCTTACGGAGAAGAATACATGATTGTCCCAAGAGCTGCAAGAGTGCAAGGCACAACTTGAGGCCGCACTGGCTGCCGCCCAAGGAGGCACAGAGACCCCCTCTGGTAACACATTATTTCGAAAAGATAAGTGGTGTGCGGCGTATGTATGAGTCTGACAATGATATTGCAGATGTTGCCGGACTTGATCCGGACAAGCAACAACTACTGCGCCAGCTGAAGGCCGGTGAGAGGGTGCTTACGAAGGTGCAGTAGGAGAGGAACAAACTCCAAGATGCCCACACCCAGCTAGGAGAAGAGCTAAAGGGTGTTCGGGCCGAGCTGTCTAGCTCTGTGAAGGAGAATCAGCGGCTTCGTCGCGGCATCTATAGTAAGTGCTTGAGCGAACTCCTTTGAAAAGAAGATTTCGGCGAGGAAGTCGATTGACAAAAATATGTCTATAGGTGTGCTCACAGGTCGCCCTGCGGAGGAGATGCCCGTATCAACGGGTGATCAACTTCCCGAGCTGGTGCAACTGCTCGAACAAGTTTGGCAGGCGATGAGCGGCGTCGTCCAGGCTTTATGTTCGTCCCTCTCCCTACTCGAGGGCCTTGGATAGCTTGCGGAGAAGCTTCAGGGAGCGCGGCAGCGCTTCCGTTTATGGAAGATATCGGCATGCCGCCAAGGTGCCAGGGAGGCCTGGGCCATGGTGAAGACGCGGTACAAGAAGGCGGATCCCAACCACATGGCCGAGGTCGGACCTGTGGGGCCCGATGGGAAGGAGATCCCTGTGAGTTTAGTGTACGGCCAAGTAGAGTTGGCCGCTAAGTATTCCCAACGAGACTGTAAATTAGACAGCCTGTTAGACGGGATTGAGGAGGAATACAGTCAGTCGATTTGACAATGTATTTGAAAATGACACGTAAAATGTCTTCTAGCCGGATTGTAGATCGTTCGTCTTTGCCGACCTTTTCGCTTCGACCTCGGGACCCTAGAGTCCGGAGTGTGTCCGAATTCCTTCTCGGTTAAGGAACAACCGGGGTATGCATGGAGACCAGGCGTAGGGGTCATTAGTGCTTTATCAGACAAGTGCCCAACTAGTTATGTTATATAACATGGTTAGTAAGAAACATCTTCCAGGGAGAATAGTTCCGTTAAGGGTTCCTTTCCCTGGGAGGCATGCCCTAAAGTGCATGTCCGGGCTGCGAAAAGAGCAGGAAAACATCTGGAGGCAGATAAATAAAGAGGTAAAAAAATCATCTTTCGAGTCACCGACCGAATATTCCCTTAAGAACGCTAGCTTTTGGCTTCACCCAGTCTGAGGTACACATCCAGCTGACCCGGCAGTAACAATCATAGAGGTGCTCCCTTTACCTCTTAGCCGAACAATCGGGAACGTTGGGGTAAGCACAGGAGCCAGGCAACCCAGCTTGGCCAAAACTTAAGTCATATCGATGCATATAATGGTGAATAAAAGGTACATGTGGAAGTTTGACACATTTGCTGGGCATGGAGCCCTTATAAGTAAGCTTCTAGTAAAGAAGCCCCCAGGTATAATGAGTGCGGATAGCACATCAAGTGTGTGCGAACAATGCGCAAGTAGGCCTTCAAGGGCTTTTATGAAAAGGGTGAGAGAAAAGAGAGAAAAGAAAGACAGCTGAAATGTAAAAAATTTGTACGGGGGGAAGGAGACGAACTCTTAGTCCGGTGCTAGGCGTAGAATCGTCGGAGGCGGGCTGCGTTCCATGGGTTCGGCTTGAGTCGGTTTTCTGATGCATTTCGCAGACGGTACGCTCCGCCGGTCAGTACTTGATCGATAATGAAGGGGCCCTCCCATTTGGGCTTGAGCTTGTCCTTTTTCTTGTCCGGCAGGCGTAGAACTAGTTCGCCAACATTGTAAGTCTTAGCCCGTACTTCTCTGCTTTGATATCTTCGAGCCTGCTGTTGATAAAATGCGGAACGAGCCTTGGCGACGTCGCGTTATTCCTCCAATGCGTCCAAACTATCCTGCCGATCCAGCTCGGCCTCTCTTTCTTCGTACATGCGCACTCGAGGTGAGTCATGAATGATGTCGCAGGGCAAAACCGCCTCTACACTGTATACCATAAAAAATGGTGTGAATCCGGTAGTACGGTTGGGCGTTGTTCGCAACCCCCAGAGTACGGAGTCGAGCTCCTCTACCCAGTGCGTGTCAAATTTCGTAAGGGACCACTCTAGTTTGGGTTTGATGCCGCTCATTATTAGACCATTTGCTCGTTCCACTTGACCATTGGTTTGAGGATCATAGATTGAAGCGTAATCGAGCTTAATGCCCATATTTTTGCACCATGATTTAACCTCGCCGGCCGTGAAGTTCGTGCCGTTATCGGTAATGATGCTATGGGGGACACCATAACGGTGTACTACCCCGGATATAAAGTCTATCACTAGTCCGGACTCTGCCGTTTTAACTGGCTTGGCCTCTATCCATTTGGTGAATTTGTCCACCATGACCAATAGGTACCTTTGCTTGTGGGTTCCCCTTTAAGGGGTCCAACCATGTCAAGCCCCCAGACCGCGAACGGCCAGGTAATGGGTATAGTTTTGTGGGCGGTGGGTGGCATATGGCTCTGATTAGCAAAGAGCTGACAACCGACGCATCTTTGGACTAAGTCCTGAGCATCTGCCCGGGCCGTCGGCTAATAAAATACTGTACGGAAGGCCTTGCCTACAAGGGCCCGAGCTGCGGCGTGGTGTCCGCCTAGTCCGGCATGAATTTCAGCCAGAAGGTTTCGCCCTTCCTCTTCGGAGATACACCATTGAAGGACTCTTGTTGTGCTTTTCTTATACAATTCTCCCTCGTGTACCTTGTGGGCTTTAGATCACCGAACTATGCAGCGGGCCTCATTTTGGTCCTCGGGAAGCTCCTGCCTGATCAGGTAGGCTAGGAATGGTTCTGTCCACGGGGCAATTACTGCCATTATTTTGTGGGCTGAAGGCGTTATTTCATCGGCTGGGTTGCTGATTATGTCAGATTGTTCTGTGTTGGGCGATGCGGCTGCTTCCGGGTTGTTATTTCCGGACTCCTCTTCCCATAGTACGGATGCCTTAAAGAGCCGTTCCAGGAAGATGTTTGGAGGGACAGCGTCGCGCTTCGCACCGATGCGTGCCAATACGTCGGCTTCTTGGTTTTTATCCTGGGCTACGTGATGGAATTCAAGTCCTTCGAACCGGGCTGACATTTTTAGGACAGCGTTACGATAGGCTGCCATCTTCGGATCTTTGGCGTCAAAGTCTCCATTTACTTGGGATATTGCGAGGTCTGAGTCCCCGCGCACCTCTAGGCGTTGAATGCCCATGGAGATTGCCATCCGGAGGCCATGTAGGAGGGCCTCATATTCGGCTGCATTGTTGGAGTCCGTGTACATTATCTGAAGTACGTATTGGACTATATCCCCGGTTGGGGACGTCAATACGATGCCAGCCCCCAAGCCGGCCAACATTTTGGAGCCATCGAAATGCATAGTCCAATTGGAGTATGCGCCGTACTCTTTAGGGAGTTCGGCTTCAGTCCATTCAGCGACAAAGTCAGCCAAGACTTGTGACTTTACGGCTCTCCGAGGTTTGTAAGTTATATCGAATGGTAAGAGCTCAATGGCCCATTTTGCAATCCTGCCCGTTGCGTCGCGGTTGTTTATGATCTTGTTGAGGGGCACTTCGGAGGCCACTGTTACCGAACACTCTTGAAAGTAGTGTCGGAGCTTCCGGGATGCCATGAACACTGCGTACACTATCTTTTGATAGTGCGGGTAACGGGACTTGGAAGGAGTTAAGACAGTGGATACGTAGTACACTGGTTTTTGGAGAGGGAATATATGCCCTTCTGTTTCTCGTTCGACGACGAGTACCGCGCTTACAACTTGATGTGTTGCCGCGATGTATAACAACATTGGTTCGCCCAGGTTTGGCGCGGCCAGGACCGGATTTGTTGCCAATATGGCTTTTATTTCTTCGAGTCCGGCGGCGGCAGCATCCGTCCACTCGAAGTGTTCGGTGCGCCTGAGGAGGCGATAGAGGGGCAATGCCTTTTCTCCCAGACGGGAGATAAAGCGGCTGAAAGCCGCCACGCATCCAGTCAATTTTTGTATTTGTTTGAGGTCTTTCGGAATATCCAGCTGTTACAGAGCTCAGATCTTGGCTGGGTTTGCTTCAATTCCTCTACCGGATACAATGAAGCCCAGGAGCTTTCCTGCTGGTACTCTGAAAACGCATTTTTCCTGATTCAGCTTAATGTCATATGCTCGAAGGTTGTCGAATGTGAGCCTCAAATCGTCTACCAGAGTTTCGACGTGTCTGGTTTTGACGACTATGTCGTCTATGTATGCCTCTACTGTTTTGCCGATCTGTGTAGCTAGACATGTCTGAATAATGCACTACTAGAAAAAGGGCTGTAGATGGGATTGACACTAATGGCGCACCAGACAAGCACTGCACCATTAGTATATACTAATGGCGCACCAGACAAGCAGTGCACCATTAATATATACTAATGGCGCACCACCTTCTGATATGCCATTAGAGTTGAAACTACTAATGGCGCACCTGGCCCAAGGTGCGCCATTAGTATCAATTTTTTTTGAACTAGTGCGCCTGTCCAAACATACTAATGGCGCAACCAGACTCAGTGCACCATTACTAGTTGTAACTAGTAATGGCGCACCTATCGGAATGTGCGCCACTAATGTTGTTTTTTTATTATTTTTTTATTCCTTTTTTTTGCAAAACTACTAATGGCGCACTGTGCCACCGTGCGCCATTACTAGTTTAAACTAGTAATGGCGCACTGTGGAATAGTTTGCCATTATTATATTTTTTTGTTGCAAATCTACTAATGGCGCACCACTAGAAGGTGCGCCATTAGTAACCTGGATTACTAATGGCGCATTTAGAGTTGGTGCGCCATTAGTAAGTGGGCAGCAACAAGATATTTTGGACAGCCTCTCCTACCCACACTCACTTTCTCCCCACTTCATTCTCTCCACCTCCTCCTTGTCTCGGGTGCCTCCTCTTTTTCACCTCATTTCCACCATAGATTCATTCAAATTAAGTGGTTAAATTACCTTGTTTTGATAGCTAAGTAAGGGGGGAAGCTATATTTATGTTGTTCTCCCTACAACAATGTGCACATGCACTTTTTATGACCTAGCTAGATCTATATATGTTCGTGGTGTTGCATATGTTTGTGGTGTTGCATATGTGTTTGTGTTTGGAGGTGTACCGGTATTTGAAATGCGATAGTTGCCAATATTTTGCCGGAATGTTGATTCATTTCCGTTTCGGCGAGAATTTTGGCATTAAGCATTCTTTTGGTCCTATTTTTAGGGAAAGTCATGCCAAATTTTATCTTGGTTCTAAAATATCGTTTTGCTCTACCCCGTAGGCGACCATGGTCCGCACGATGACCAAAGGAATCGTGAATAGGTTTTTGAGGTCCGCGAAAGCCGAGATGCTTCAAAAGAACGAGACGGAGATAAGATGTCCGTGTCGAAGATGCAAGCTGAAGAGCCTTATTGCGGACCCGGATTCCGGGCAGGTGCGGGACCACCTGCTCTTGCGTGGTTTCATGGATGGCTATCGGTGGCAAGGTGATGAAGATGACTACGAAGTCGTCCATGCGGGCTGGGCAAGAAATGAGGAAGGGCAGCAAGACAACCACCACGGCTCGGGCGGGCGAGAAGACGAAGAATCCCCAGGAGATGATCATGACGGTGATGTTGTACACAGTCATCATGTAGAAGATGCAGGACATGATGATGAGGAAGAGGCCGGAGCAGACGACGGGCATGATCATGAAGATGATGATGCCGGCGGAGCAGACGACCCTGGACCATCGATGGGCTGGGTGCAGGACCCTCATATTCAAGAGCTGCTTCTCAAGCAGACGGATAACGCAACAGCTGCCGCCCGAGAGAAAGCCAAGATGGATCAACTTGAGTTAGACGCGGTTACTCCATTGTATGAAGGATGCAGGCCCGAGGATACCTGCCTGAAAGTTACGCTCATGGCTCTGGAGATGAAGGTAAAACACAAAATGACCGACGCATGCTTCGACGACAACATGTCATTCTGGCACGAACGTGTTCCCAAGGGGAACAAGTGCCCGACCAGTTTAGAGGAGGCAAAGAAAATCGTATGTCCTCTGGATTTACCGCATGTGAAATACCATGTGTGCATGAACAATTGCATCATTTATCGGGACGAGCACGCGGAGTCTACCATATGTCCGGTGTGCGGCGTCACTCGATACAAGAAGAGGAAGAAAGCTCCTCGAAAAGTGGTGTGGTACTTTCCGATCACTCCTCGTCTACAGCGGTATTTCGCGGACCCTAAGGTAGCAAAGCTCCTATGTTGGAACGCAGATAGGGAGGAGAAGAAGCGAGAAGATGACGCAAATGATCCAGAGATAGATAAAAAAGACAAGATGCTGAGTCACCCTAAGGATGCGAGCCAGTGGCAAGCATTGAACTTCGAAGACCCAGAATTTGGGAAGGATCCAAGGAACATCATGCTAGGCGCGAGCACCAATGGAGTCAATCTGTTTGGCAGCCAGAGAAGCACACATAGCACCTGGCCTGTGTTTGTGTGGATGTACAACCTTACCCCCTGGTTGTCCATGAAGAGGAAGTACATTCACATGAGTATGCTAATTGAAGGGCCGAAACAACCAGGGAACGACATCAATCTGTATCTGGGGCTGCTGAAAGAGGAGCTTGACACACTATGGAAAACGCCAGCCAATACGTGGGACACCGCAGAGAAAGAATATTTCCCTATGAGAGCCGCACTGCTCACGACGGTGCACGACTATCTCGGTTATGGATATCTCGCGGGGCAGGTTGTCCATGGATTTTCTGGATGCGTAAGGTGCATGGATGACACAACGTATCGCCAGCTAGATAGAGATCCCGGGTCTTCGAAAACCATGTTCATGGGACATCGAAGGTGGCTTCGCGACGATGACCCATGGAGGAAACGCAAGGATCTGTTCGATGGTGAAACCGAACCCCGAAAACGCCCGTGTACGAGGAGCGGCGAGGAAATAGTCAAGCTGTTGAAAAATTGGAAAGACTGCCCACTGCCGGGAAAGAAGCAAAAGGCACCAGAGCCGGGAAAGAAGCGAAAAGCGCCAGAGCCGCTGCTGAAGGTATGGAAAACAAGGTCTGTTTTCTGGGACTTGCCATACTGGAAGATCCACCGTGTGCCTCACAGCCTTGATGTCATGCATATCACGAAGAACGTGTGCGAGAGTCTGCTTGGTACCCTGCTCAACATGCCAGAGAGGACCAAAGATGGGCCGAAAGCATGGGCAGACTTGAAATCAATGGGCATCAGGCAGGAGCTTCACGCTAATGATGATGATGATGATGCTGAGGCGAAGCAGGACACAGTAAGTCATCGCAAAGGCAAAAAGGCCAAGAAGACCGGAAATGACTACCCTCCCGCGTGCTTCACTCTAAGTCAGGAGGAGATCGAGCAGTTTTTCACCTGCCTCCTAGGAGTAAAACTTCCTTACGGTTACGCGGGGAAGATAAGCAGATACCTAGACCCAGCAAAGCAGAAGTTCAGTGGGATGAAGTCTCACGACTGTCACGTGCTGATGACGCAGATACTTCCAGTTTCCATCCATGGGATCATGGACGCGCACATCTGTGGAACGCTGTTTGTCCTATGCAACTTTTTCGACGTCATCTCTCGAAAGTCGATTGGCGTGAGGCAACTCAGAAGGCTACAGGAAGAGATCGTGGTGATACTATGCGAGCTTGAGATGTATTTCCCGCCCGCATTCTTCGATGTTATGGTGCATCTATTGGTCCATATAGTGTAGGATATCATCCAACTTGGGCCGACGTTCCTGCACAACATGATGCCGTTCGAAAGGATGAATGGTGTCATCAAAGGATACGTTCGCAACATGTCACGTCCAGAGGGAAGTATAGCCAGGGGGTTTCTGACCGAAGAGTGCATCTCCTACTGCACGAATTATCTAGGCATTGAGAACCCCGTTGGTTTGCCCGTCAACAGGCACCTCGGCAGGCTCGCTGGATGGGGTCACCGTGAGGGTCGCCGCGAAATGCATGTCGACTTAGAGGGTCGACTCGCCGACTTTGAAAGAGCAAACCTAGTCGCGCTACAACACATAGACGTGGTCGATCCTTGGGTGGTAGAGCACAAAACCTTTATTAAGAAGACGTACAATGATCGAGGTCAACAAAGGATGGACGGAGATATAATCAAAGAGCACAACTCATGTTTCACGCGTTGGTTCAAGCAGAAGTTTCTGTCGTACCCTTTACATGAGGATTCTTTCACGGAAGAACAACTCATATTCGCCTTGTCACAGGGCGCCGAGCACAACCTGATGACCTATGAGGCGTACAATATCAACGGCTACACATTCCACACCGAGGCCAAGGACATGAAGAGCGATGGTTATCAGAACTCCGGGGTAACGATGGAATCCTACACCGGTAATGACAAGGACAGATACTACGGAAGGATCGAGGAGATCTGGGAGCTGAGCTAGGCTGGAGAGAAGGTCCCGATGTTCCATGTCAGATGGGCGAAGAGCGTCCTAAAAGAAGACCGGTATTTCACCACCATGGATATACCCGAAGCCAAATCCAAGACCGCGGGCGCAAACGTCACCGCGAAAAATGAGCCATGGGTACTGGCTTCCCAAGTTGACCAATGCTTCTTCATTACAGACCCGTCAAAGCCCAGTCGTGTTGTCGTGAGGAGAGGCAAAAGGAAGATCATCGGAATGGATGGAGTAGCCAATGAGCAAGACTTCGACAAGTACGGCGACCCGAGGATCGAACATGACGACGATGATGAAGTAGCAGCATACACCACAAGAAGAAGCAGGACCACCCTACCTAAAGGACGTCCGTTCCACAGAAGAACTCCATTTGAGAAAAAGAAGGGCAAGAAGATTGTGAACAGATAGCTAGCTAAGATCGATTGTATTTAAATCGTAGCCTTCATTTCTCGATTGTATTTCATGGGCACTTTTTGAACTATCATGAATATTTTTAAATTCCATGGACACTCGATCTCGATCTCCCTCCATCTCGATCGCTATCCCACCTCGCCAGATCCGGTCCCCCTCGCCGCCGAGCACCCCCCGGTCCACCGGCCGCCGCCGCCGACCCCCCGCACCCTCGATTCCCCTACTCAACCGCCGCCGCCGACCCCCCGCACCCCTCCCCTACTCAACCGCCGCCGCCGACCTCCCGCACCCCCCGCACCCTTCCCCGCTCCACCAGAATTACTATTTGATGATATTTTTTAAAAAGTTATTACTGTCTTATAAACAAATATTACTGTTATGATTTAAACAAGTTTTAACATATTTAAACACAAATAAGTATCAAACAACATTTTAAATGCATAAAAAAATTGTGGAGCCTGGGAATCGAACCCAGGACCTCCTGGTGTGAGAACTGGCTGCTGACCAGTCGAGCTAGTAGAGGGAGCTTGATGTGCATCAGGTCAGGTGGTAGATAACCTGTTGGCTCGAGCAGAAATAAAAAAAAGTACTAATGGCGCACCAGGGCGAGGTGTGCCATTAGTATGGATGTACTTATGGCGCACCGAGGTGTGGTGCGCCATTAGTATTGTGCCGCCCCCCTTCCATACTTCCTCCCCGGCCCAAACCTATCACCTCTCTCTCCCTCGCCCTCGCCCTCGATCCCCTTCCCCTCTACTCTCCGGACGCCGCTGCCCCGCCGCCTCGACGCCGCCCCGACGCCATCTCGACGCCTCGACGCCGCCCCGACGCCGTCTCGACGCCTCGACGCCGCCCCGACGCCGCCTCGACGTCTCGACGCCGCCCCGACGCCGCCTCGACGCCTCGACGCCGCCCCGACGCCGCCTCGCCGCCTCGACGCCTCACCCTGGTGAGTTCCGGCCCTTTCATCCAAGGAGGAGAAGGTGCTGCTGCTGTGGATCCTTCTTGTACCTCCCGTCTCCATCTAGCTGACCCTCGTGTCGTCTCTGCTCTACAGGTAGAGCGCGCTGGTGAGCGACCAGGATGAGGACGACGCCGGGAGAGGAGGGCCACGTCGCCTCGGCTCTGACTGGTGGTGCTTCAGCCTCGGCTACAGCAAACATAGGTGAGTCCCCCACCCCCTTCTATTCTTCCTCCTCTCTGGTCCTCTATCAGTAGCTTTTGCAGTAGTTCTTGCATCGAATCTGTATTCCTGTTCAAATACAGAAGCAACACCCGGCGAGTACACAAACAATTTAAACAATTGACTGAATTTAAACACTTGCAGTAGTACTTTGACGAGGCTCTTCTTGATCAATTGGAGCTTAAACACTTGCAGTAGTACTTCCAGTTGTACTTCACTAAATTTAAACACTTACAGTCTTTCTACTGCTGCTTGATCAAGTGGAGTACTCTGGACTTGATCAGTAGCTGTTTTGGTGTAGCAAGTGCAGGAGCTGTAGTACTCCATTTGGTACTCCATTTGGAGACTTTAACTGGATCAGATTAGGTACTCCATTTGCTGTAGTACTCCAGCTAACTGAAACTAGTGACATCACTTGAAGCAACTTAAGTCTGAATAATCAAATTCATCATACACTATTACTTGAATCAAAGATCAGGTATTCCATTACAGTAGCAAGTGTACCAATATTATTGGAGTAAAAAAATTCAGTTAAATTGTGCAGTAGTGTACTCCTTCTTGCTCTTCTCTGAAGCTTGTGAAATGATATACTTGCACTGATAAACTGAAAGAAATATTGCATTATAACTCTGGCTAAGTATTGAAACATAATACAATTCTGCTTATGTGTTGCATCTTTTTGAACTATATTTATCATTACCATTTCAAGGAATCTGCACTTCATGTGATGTTCGATCTCAACTTCGGCTTGAGAAAACATGTACTGATAAGCAAAATAACGGTTATCATGGTCCGACTCATGTTGAAGATTGTGCACCCCGGTTGAAAGCAGATTGCCTCAAGCAGGAAATCACTAGGAATTGTGCTTCTGGATGTATTATGTGCCATTGGTCTTTTTTATAAGCAAAAACAATTGTTAGCTTTTACATGTTGTGGTGGTTCACTTGGGGGTATATTGTTTTGACTTACACTTGTTAGCTTTTTGATAAGGAAAAACAATTGTTAGCTTTTTTATAAGCAAAAACAATTGTTAGCTTTTATAAGCAAAATGCAGGCAAACACTTACTACATACATATGCTCAAGAAACACTTACTAACCAGAAAAGGTTTTGACTTGAAATGTTAATAGCACAGAGAGCACCACAAGTTAAACGCCTCAATCTGTTAGTATTTGTCTGCATTTTCTCACATTCTTCTTGTATCTGATCCATTATTGCTTGTAGTGGTTTGTCCAAAATGTTGAATGATACTGCTTGGAGATGCATATATTGTTTCACCTCTTCACATGCCAATGTATTTTCCATGTTGTGATGGAGGCCTTTTTTGCCTTGTCCACCCGAGAGGCCCTTGAGTTTGCTGGAATGTCGATTAACTTCCGTTCCAGCAAATTCGGGTACTCCATATGTCCTATTTTCAGCAAAGGTCATGCTGAAATTTTCCGTGAATTTTAGCATGACTTTGCTAAAAATAGGACATATGGGGTACTTGTGACTAATGCATGGGCCGGGGTACTTGTGACTAATGATGAAAGCTAAGGTTTTAGGGTGCCTCGGCGTCGAAAAACCCTCAATGATAAAAGCTTAGCTTTTAGGATGCCTCGGTGTCGACAAACCCTAAATGATGAGACCATGATCTTGTTCCTTGACAATAACCAACTTTTTGACCAAACTTTGTTCCTATTTAGAGAGAAACATGGCCAACAACGATGAGGCCAGGGGTTCAGGCGGCAAGGCATTCTGGGAGCTGTCCCAGGAGATGGAGGAACAACCTCACTGGTAAGAGGACGCCGCCTTCCCCACCGATCCTGAGACCACTGATGGTACCGCCGAGGATGACCCCACTGATGCCACCACTGATGGTGCCGCCGAGGATGCCACCACTGATGATGGCGGCGCACGCACAGATGGCAGCCAGCCGAAGAGGCAACGGAAGGACCGGCGCCCGACCGTGCTCCGGACCCTCAAGGAGGAAGTTACTGAAGTGGACTCCGACGGGAATCCAGCGGCGCCTGAACGAATAGTCAAGGGGTACTCGCTTCAGCTCGAGTGCATTCTCCGGAGCACCGTCTCGATCAACACCGAGAACCTGAGGCATCCTGACCAAGGGAATTTGCGCAACCTCCTCTTCACGAAGCTGCATGAACGCTACAAGTTCCCCGCTGAATTTGAAAACACAAGCCTCAAAGGGAATAAAGTGAACAATGCTGCCCTCACAAAGATGAGCAAGGCCCTGTGTACTTGGAAAAGCAATGTGAAGAGAATGATCGAGAAAGGTGAGAGTTATGAGAAGATCAAGGAGAAAAATCCTTCGATCACTGAAGATGACTACAACGACTTCAAGATCAATTGCTCGAGCACCGCAAGCTCCCAATCAAGTCAGTGGGGGAAAGAAATGCGGGAGTTGAACTTAGGGGAACACAAACTCGGTCCCAGCGGTTACAGAGTGGCGGAGCCTATATGGGACAAGGAGGACGCGGAGCGTGCCAAGCAAGGCATACCGCCCCGCTTCGAGAAATACAACGGTAACAAGCAGACCAGGAACTATGTCAGGGCCCGGTACAAGGAGGACCCGATAACAAAGGAGCTTACCACAGATCCGAAGACCAGGGCGCTTGAGCTTGTTCTGCTAAGTTATACACCCCCGCGTAATTAGCTAAATATGGTTGCATTCTAATTAATGAAGCCCAATTTCTAAATGGTTCACATTCCTTCCGCGGGCGACTGAAAGCAGTAGCGCGGGGTCGACTAAGAGCATCCCTTGGGACACCACTCTAAATAGGGCGTTGAATGTAATGAAGAAGAAGGATAAGCTCAGTAAGCCGACGTCAGCTGGTCGTGTGGCCGGCAAAGGCTTGTCCACAAAATGGGGGTCATACTATACCGCTGGTGTGCGGAAGGAGAAAAAGACCAGCTCGGAAAGCCAGGCGCGCGAGGTTCAAGAACTCAAGGCACAGGTGGCGCGGATTCCGGAGATTGTCCAAGAGCAAGTGCAACAACAACTCGGAGTGACGATCACCGCCATTGTCTCTACCTTGATCGAGGGGTTGAGTGCGTGGATTGCGGGCGGCCAACAGAGGCCGCCCCCGATTCCTAGCTTCACGGCCAGCAACTCGCAGAATGCGATGGCGGGGCCATTGGTGTCTCCGGCAGAGGCGGCATTGGTGTCTCCGACACCGGCACGGGAGCTTAATGCACCCGGGTGTACGCCGACGGCACCTCTGCAGCAAGAGGCCCCTCCGTCAACTGCACGCCCGCCGTTGGCGGTGCCTCGACATTAGCCGAGCTCGACGCCATCATCACGGTAATTAATTAAGCCTCTCTCGGCCGAGGACTTCATCTCCTTGCCTTTGACTGGGCCTGACGCCCTACATGTTTTCGCAGGGCGCCGCTGATGTTCCGTGCACTCTCCTGCACTTCGTGAACAACGAGTTGGTCGATGTCGCCAAGGGCAAAATCGTTCAACCGGGCAACCCCTTGTTCCATGGTACCCAGATGCCACCCAACTTGTTTAGGGTTCAACTGGTTCGGGTGCTGCCAGGCTGCGACGAGTTGTTACCTCCGATTCGACCCGTCGGGGCCGACGATGATGACGTGATGACCCTCAGCGCCTGCCTGAGCTGGCCCCTGCTTTTGCCGAAGAGCCAGATTCGTTTGGGGGCGGGGGACACCACCCCAAAGACAACACCGCTAGTCGTGCCGGCGCCAAGTCGGCCCCATGGCAAGACCGCCACAACGGTGCCGAACATCCCTATGAAACTGGATCCAAACATGCATATGGCACAGGATCAGAACGACGACGACGACGATACATTTGGCAACGTCGTTCAGTACTTTGCCGAACATGGGTACGATGGCGACTTCATGGGGCCTCCTTCTCAAGAACCCAACCCAACAAAAGACGTGCGCGATCTAGCTGGTACCATGGAGAAGCCAAGTTGCAATAGGCGTCGTCTGCCGTTCTGCTCTCAGGAGACGCCTCCAGCTGCCGACTTCATCGAGCCTCAGATAGGCGAGGTGCAAAATATTATCAGCCGAAACACACTCAAGAAGGCGGTCTGTGAGCAGAACTCGGTCCCATTACAGGAGAAGAAGAACGCACGCAAAAGAAAGACTAACAAGGGTGCGAGCCAGCCGGCACCGAGTACGATCCGTGCTCAGGACAGGCCACCTTCACCTAAGGATATCTCGAGGAGGGTGCATGTGGCGGGTAGGGCGATGCTACCGACAAATATGCTCAATGCTGCAACCGGTGCTATGCGGAGTCTGCATGACAGTGTTCTTTCTTTGGAGAAGCAGCGTCTCAGAGAGAAGGATGTGGCATACCTGGTTTTCGCGGCCAAGGTGCCAGAGGGCAAGGACTTTGTGGATAACTCCATCGGGTGTACGATCGTCCTGCGGTTTGATGACATCCACGCTATGTTGAACCTTCATCCGCTGCACTACACCTTCGTTCGGCTATTTTCGCTGAGTATGGAGATGTGGATCATTCGCGACAAGACCCCGGACATCGTGATAGTCGACCCCTTCTACATGCGTGCCAAGATCTTGGGCAGCGCTGGGGACCGGCAAGTCGCGAGTTCTTACCTCGAAGGCGTCATTCTGGCAAACCAAGATAAGGATAACTTCCTCGTGCCTTACTTTCCCGAGTAAATCCTCCCCTCAACCGGCCCGTAAGATATGAATTCTTAGATTTCGATCGTTTTTCTTTTAACATTCTGTGTTTTCTGCAGTGACACACATTGCACGCTCGTCCTCCTAAGCCCCAAATATTCCATGGCCACGTATTTCGACCCGGACCGTCAATCGAACGTAGACTACACAAATGTCAAGAAGGTTCTTGATGATGTTCTCCCCGGCTACGCCAAATCTGGAGGCACCTTCACCAGGCCTATTCATAAGTACGGCAAGCACGTGTTCTCCCACAATACGACGTTCTGCTGCGTCAAGCAGCCGCCTGGCGGTCAGAAGGGTGCCTACTACGCCATCCATCACATGCAGGCGATCGTACGGGACCATCATCAACTTCTGCTACCGAGTAAACTCAAAGATTGGGCCGCGAGCGTGTCCGCAATCCAGGACGCGGACCTCAGACAAGAATTCTTTCGCATCCAGTCGGAGTTTGCGGAAATCATCCAGCAAGATGTCCTTCGTACCTCAGGGCAGTTCTACCTCAGAAATCAACCGTCCAACAGTGACATCGACACAATGCTACAAATGCAGGCTGACAACGCCCGTTATTTCATGACTCCCACGATAGACAGTGGCTTCATCCATGCTCCGGTCCCTTGAGTCGAGTCGAAAGCAGTGATGCTGTGTCTAGTTCTGAAACATCGATTGGCTCATGTTGTAATTAAACTTTAATGAACTTGTAGTATGTCTCTTTGGTTTCGAGAGTCGTTCAACTTAGATGTAATCGATGCTATTAATGTCTTGCTTTTCTCTTCCGATCATTCTGTTGCATACTTATATATATCTTATGTATTGTCTGTGAATTGGTACTAACGTTTTGTTTGGCTAGTGCATAGCGATGCCGTCATATGTCGTGTACAAGGGTAAGGTTCCCGGAGTCTACGACGACTGGGAGGAGTGTCGGAGACAGGTTCGCTGATTCAGCGGTAACAGTTACAAAGGGTACACCACTAGGGCCGAGGCCGAATCTAGATACGCCCGCTATCTAGCGGGAGAGGGGAGGGAGCGTTGGTGGAACCGGATGAAGACGAGTTTCATCGTGATGATGCTCATCGTGATGACCACAGCTCTCTTCTATGTGATGGTAGTTTAGATGATCGATATGGACTCGTAATGTGAAGACAAACTCGCTACTCGCAGTCTCGAGACTTGTAATATAATGTTCTATGTTTGTTCGGTCTTTTCAATTCGGAGACTAATATGATGAATTGTATTCGGAGACTAATATGATGAATTGTATTCAGAGACTAATCTTCTATTGTATTCGATGAAGCTGTTGTTGATGTGTGCTGTCTATATTTTGTCCAATTATACATTTTGTCACCTGTGCAAACAACAGAAAATAAAAAAATAAAAAAACCTAATATTCATACTAATGGCGCATCACATCATAGTGCGCCATTAGTATGCCAAAGGATACTAATGGCGCATCATTAAACAGTGCGCCATTAGTATGCCGAAGTTACTAATGGCGCATCTCGTTGTTGTGCGCCATTAGTATGCCAAAGCACCTCGGTATACATGGCCCCCTGGGAGGCATACTAATGGCGCACTATTGTATATACTAATGGCGCACCACATGGGGCGCCATTATATCTGGTATACTAATGGCGCACCAGTGGTGCGCCATTAGTAAAATATACTAATGGCGTGGCACTAATGGCGCACCACTAATGCGCCATTAATGGCCAAATTAGGTGCGCCATTAGTAGGCCAAATTAGGTGCGCCACTAATATGTTGCGCCGGCGTTTTTGAGTCCGAAGGGCATCGTGTTGAAGCAGAATGGTCCATATGGAGTAATGAATGCCGTTGCGGCTTGGTCTGTCTCCGCCATCTTAATTTGATGGTAACCGGAGTATGCGTCAAGGAAGCACAATGAATCGTGCCCTGCAGTAGCATCGATTATTTGGTCGATGCGGGGAAGGGGGAAGGGGTCCTTTGGGCAGGCCTTGTTGAGGTCTTTAAAATCGACACATAGGCGCGAGGATTTATCCTTCTTTGGTACCATTACCAGGTTTGCTAGCCAGTCCGGATGTTTAATGTCTCTGATGAATCCGGCTTCCAGTAGTTTGGCTAGCTCTTCTCCCATTGCCTGTCTTTTGGGTTCGGAAAATCGCCGAAGAGCCTGTTTGACTGGCTTGAATCCTTTTAGGATGCTTAGGCTGTGTTCTGCCAAGCTGCGTGGGATTCCAGGCATATCTGAAGGGTGCCAGGCAAAGATGTCCCAATTTTCCTACAGGAATTCTCGCAGTGCGGCATCTACATCAGAGTTCAACTGTGCCCCAATGGAGGCCGTCTTTGTTGGGTCCGTTGGATGGACGTGGAATTTGACTATTTCATCCGCTGGTTTAAAAGAGGTGGACTTGGGTCTTTTATCGAGTATCACATCGTCCCTATTCACCGTAGAGCGTAGCGCAGTAAGTTCCTCCGCCGCTAGGGCTTCGGATAGTGCCTCTAGGGCTAATGCGGCTATCTTATTTTTGGCGCAGAGTGCTATATCCGGATCACTAGAGAGAGTGATTATTCCACCGGGCCCAGGCATCTTAAGGTTCATGTACCCGTAATGGGGTATGGCTTGAAAAATTGTGAATGCCTCTCGTCCTAATATAGTGTGATATCCGCTGTTGAACGGGGCTACCTGGAACGTGACCTCTTCGGACCTGTAATTGTCCGACGAGCCGAACACCACATCAAGTGTGATTTTTCCTGTGCAGCGCGCTTCCTGACTAGGGATTATCCCTCTAAAGGTTGTGCTGCTTCGCTCAATGCGGCTCCAGTCTATTTCCCATTTTTGAAGAGTTTCCTCGTAGACGAGGTTTAGTCCGCTGCCGCCATCCATGAGTACCTTGGTAAGACGAAAGCCATCCACTATTGGACTGAGGACCAATGCGGCTGGTGCTCGGGCTGTTCTGAACTTAAGTTCGTCGCTGGCGTTGAAGGTGATGGCCGTGTCGCTCCATGGATTTGTTGTTGCTACTTGGTAGACTTCAGCGAGGCTGCTGATTGTTCGTTTCCGCATATTATTCGATGTGAAAGTCTCGAAGACTGTTGACACCGTACTGGTATTATTGGAGTGGCTCTCCGGGGCTAGAAGCTCTTCGCCACTTTTGGCCACCTGCTGCAATATCCAACATGCTCGAAGGCTATGTGTTGGAGTGGCGCCTTCTGTTTTGTGAATTTTACAGGGTCCGTTGAGCCATCCTTCCAGTACGGTTTTGTGCCCTTTATGGGGTTTTTGCTTTTTGGTTTTTGTACCTGTTGCCTGAGTGTGATGCATTCTTTTACTTCGGACTAGGGTTGTATTCGGGACCGGATTGTCCCAAAACTTAGTTTCGGTTTTCCGGAAACTCTCCATCGCACAGTACTTTCGTACTATGGACGCTAGATCGGCGAAGCAATTAATTTCGCGACGACTGACGGCGTTCAAAATTCCCTTGTCCGTGCAATTATTGTAGAAGATTGAAATTGCGTTTTCCTCACGGCAGTCCTTTATCCTATCCATAACCAGGAGAAATCTGGCCCAGTAATGATATACTGTTTCAACGGGCTCCTGCCGGATTTGAGATAGATCCCATATGTCTGGGCGGATGGGTGGAATTAACTCCAGAATCCTACCCATCTCAAGGCTCAAGGGCCGAGAAGTTTCCGAATTTGGAAACTTGGATCGTTGAACGTCGTCCAACGAGTCCGGTCCGATGCCTAACTTTAGGTTCAGTGCTTGATCGAAGTCCGTCCCCCCACGAGAATCCGGCATGGAGGGTTCGGAAGCCCGGACATGACTAGTTTTCAATATAGGAGAAGAGTCACCGTGTTGTTCCTCTACCATTGCAACGTGGTGGGTAACCTGGGGAGAGTCAATGTCTCTCAGATCGGTTTTAAGCCCAATCTGATTGTAGTCTGTAGCGACTCCCAGGGCGGCGATGCGATCCAAGAGTTCGTTTACGGACGAGAGCTCTGTTGGATTCAAATGCTCGGCGAATTCTGAGTTGACGTGAAGATTGCTTTTGATGACCCGAGAGCTCACCGTCGAAGCGGTGGCCGAACAGGCGGTCATGAGAAATCCACCCAGCCGGATAGTTTGGCCGGCGGCCAAGGCTCCTTTAGCGAAGATGCCATCTTTGAAGACAGTAAGAGGCATCCTTCCTATTGGTGACAGCACAGAGGAACTCTCAATGAAAGCACCAATGTCGGTGTCAAATACGGCGGATCTCGGGTAGGGGGTCCCGCACTGTGCGTCTAGGCGGATGGTAACAGGAGACAAGGGACACGATGTTTTACCCAGGTTCGGGCCCTCTTGATGAAGGTAAAACCCTACGTCCTGCTTGATTAATATTGATGATGTGTGTTACAAGAGTGGATCTACCACGAGATCAAGGAGGCTAAACCCTAGAAGCTAGCCTATGGTATGATTGTTGTAATGGTTGTTCGTCCTACGGACTAAAACCCTCCGGTTTATATAGACACCGGAGAGGGCTAGGGTTACACAGAGTCGGTTACAATGGTAGGAGATCTACATATCCGTATCACCAAGCTTGCCTCCACGCCAAGGAAAGTCCCATCCGGACACGGGACGAAGTCTTCAATCTTGTATCTTCATAGTTTTGGAGTCCGGCTGACGATGATAGTCCGGCCGTCCGGACACCCCCTAATCCAGGACTCCCTCAGCTACCGTATTCTCCTCACGCCCTCACACAATGCGAGGTGCCGTGATTCCACTATTGGTGCCCTTGAAGACGGTGACCGAACCTTTGCAAACAAGGTTGGGGCAATCTCCACAACTTAATTGGAGGCTCCCAACGACACCACGAAGCTTCACCACAATGGACTATGGCTCTGTGGTGACCTCAATCGTCTAGGGTGCTCAAATACCCAGGAGTAACAAGATCCGCAAGGGATTAGTGGGGGGAATCAAATTTCTCTTGGTGGAAGTGTAGATCAGGGCCTTCTCAACCAATCCCGAGAAAATCAACAAGTTTGATTGGATAGGGAGAGAGATCGGGCGAAAATGGAGGTTGGAGCAACAATGGAGCTTAGGGTTAGAAGAGGTTGTCCACTAGAGGAAGAAGACACCCCTTATATAGTGGAGAGACAAATCCAACCGTTATCTACTTAACCAGCCCGCGACCTGCGGTACTACCGCCCCGGGCATGCGATACTACTGCAAGGGCTCATGGTACTACCTTGGCGAACCATGGTCCTACCGCTGCTATGGTAGGAGCTAGCCCAGGCCTAAGGCGCAAAGGCTGAGGACGGTACTGCCGCTGGCGCGGTACTACCGCTCCCCCTTGCGGTACTACCGCAAGGAAGGATTGGACTAGCCTGGGAAGGGCGCGGATGAATAAAAATACATCCGTGCCAACTTCCGCTGAAAATCAAACAGTGCAAAAGTCCGACACGGTACTACCGCCCACGGCATGCGGTACTACTGCACAGGGAACAGATGTAAAAAATTACATCCGCCCCTACTTCCGCTCATGTTGTCGTGCCAGACCAGGACTCACGGTACTACCGCGTGCATGGGGCAGTACTACCGCATAGGGCGCGGATGTAAAAAATTACATCCGCCCCTACAACCGCACGAGCGGCTGAGTCTGGTCTGAGGCCACGGTACTACAGCTCCTCAGGAGCGGTACTACCGTGGGCACCTACGGTACTACTGCAACCTCGTGCGGTACTACCGCAGGGGCCTGCGGTACTACCGCTCCTAGGAGCAGTACTACCGCATGCCCCAGAACAGCAACACTAGGAATCCTTCTCTTTTGCACATATATGAAGAAAACGGAGGATGCTCCAAAGCGCAAAGGGAAAGGCGGTGCAGAGGGAGTAAACATGTACGTGATGATTCGACCCGAACCTTTCCAACGCGGACCCCCTCTTAATAGTATGGCTTTCCTATGACTCAAATCCATAGGAAAGAAACGTAGAAAAATGCCGTATTCAATAGTCTTTGAGGGGCACCAAACCGTCTTGTGCCTAGTGACGAAACGTCTGAAATACTGAAGGCACAAGATTAGTCCGTAAAAGCATTGTCATCAATCACCAAAACTCCTCAGGGATAAATATGCCCTTACAATCTCCCCCTTTTTGGTGGACTGATGACAATATGGGATTTGCACAAGGGGACATAATGTAGAACATAAGAAAACCCCACATCTCTAAAATATAGACGGGCTCCCCATAGATGCATGCTATCTAGATAAGTGCTTTGGACTGCACGGCACATATACTAGGATCAACACTTGCCCTATATTTTATAGACAATGCATATCTTGCAACAGTAAGGCTAACACTAAACAAGATAGTAAATATGAGCATAGCATAAATAGCACAATATATCATGAGCTCAATAAGGTACGAAAGAGTGCATATGTCTTACACCATATGATGGAACAAGTCTCACGAGCAAACTAAACCAAAGCAAGAAAGGTTCAACGGAACAAACACGAGCAAAGCAAACACAAGCACGACACAAGACTCGTAAATCCCTACACTCTCTCCCCCTTTGGCATCGAGACGCCAAAAAGGCAGAGAGGACACCTAAAACACAAGTGGTGTCTCAAGTGGAGTAATCACTTGCACGCTCCTTGTCAGACTCGGCAGCGGGAACGGTCTCCTCGTTGTCCTCCTAAGAATCAGTCCACTTGTAGCTTTGTTTTGCCATCCACTCAGCCTCTAGAGTGATGCGCTCCTCAGAACCGCCAGATACATGCTCTCCAAAAAGCCGCATAATCTTCTTGTCGTGGCGGCGACTCTCCTTGGAGACAATGTGAGCCCGATATTGCCCCTTTGCTTGCATACAGAACAATGCCTTCATCTTGTTCTTCAGCCTCTTAGCCCAAGATGGCTCAGAGGTGGGAGGGATGAAGCCCTCAGAGTGGTCCTCGTCCGCTGCCTCCTCCTCATCCTCATCCGCATCCACATCCATGGTAGTCGTGGCCTTAGCACGAGAAGTGGTGTTAGCCCATTGAGTCTTGACACGGAGCCTGATGGACTCATGTCGAATCCAACCAGGGGCCTCAAACTCATCCTGAGGGTGGAGCTTATCCCAAGTTGCCAAGATCAAATGAAACAGATAAGGTCCATAGATGGGGACCTTGCGGTTGTATACCACAAACTGAAGCTCACACCACATGGTATGTGAGACATCAAGTGGTAGCATCTGAGAGTTGCGCGCGTCCTCACCAGGAGCAGCATGTCCACAAGATAAGCATGCACCCTGTCCTTGTCACCAATGCGTGGAAAGAGAGTGTTGCGGAAGATCTGGTACATGATGTCAAGGAAGGAGTTGAGCACCCAAGATGACTTGCCCCTGGAGAGCTTCTTCTCAACATAGAAGGGTTGAACCTTGCTCTTGTTGGTTGACTCAGGATTGGCATGAGAACGAACACCTTGGGGTGTGGTGAGCCCCTCATCCTGAACACCAATCAAAGTCATGAACTCCTTCCACGTAGCAGTCAGTTGCTGACCATTGGTCATCCAAGCCATAGTCCATTCGTCATTAGGATGAAAGTGCACCGAGGAAAAGAACTAAGCCACAATCTCAGGATCAAAGTCTTTGTGAAAAGAGATGATGTGCTCTATGCCAAATTGCTCCACTAGATCCAAAGCCTCACCAAATTAGTCCCGGTGCTTCTCTTGCCTCATATGATGCATGTCGATCCAGCGCACATCCACATAGATGTTTCGCTTGGCCTTGATCACATCTAGATAAATAAGATTCTGCTGCTTGGTCCAGAACAGGTCATTCCCTCAAAAGTTGGCACGAGGATGCACATAGGGATTGATCTTCTTTCGAGAGATGAACTCAGCAAGTAGCATCTCATCCATGCCCATTGCGGGTTCCTTGTCCTTGGTGGCGGTGGTCTTTGTCCTATGTTGGGGGGCATGGGATCCCTCTAGAGCTTCATCTTGATTTCGCAGACGCTTGGAGCCCTTGTCACGGCTTGGATTGGAATGGCATGCACGAGCACCTGAGTGACCACCTAAAACACACACCACAAAACAAACACGCAAGAGACGCTAGAAGGATTAATGCAAAGACCACAGCAAAACGGTGAAACAAGTAGAACTCGCACTTCATAATTGCCACATGAAAGGTTTGACAACAATAGTAGTACTGCTTGGCCACGCGGTAAAAAAAAATTAGTGCCACTCCTAGTCACGGTAGTACCGTGTGGGTGCTAGTACCGCGCTGGAGGTGTGGTAGTACCGCACAATTTCAGACTCGAAACTGCAAGTGGATCTGAGTACAACCGTGACAACAAAGCGGTACTACGGTCTATCAAATCTACCACGGGGCAACATATCAAGTACTATCTCTACGCATTACTACTCTCCTATATCCTACTCTTGCAAACATTTGGCCTAAAATCTCAAAAACAATATGCATCTCCCCAAAACCTAGAAATGAAAGCACAAACCAAAGAGAGAGGGATTTCGGGAGAAACCTTTTTCCATGGTAAGAGGAAGTGGTGGGGAACGATCCCACCGGTCAGAATCCAAGGAGAGCGGCCGGAGATGGAGATCCGACGAGGGCATCCGGCGCTATTCTTGGGCAGGAGAGTGAGAGGCGGCGTTGGGAGAAAGAGTGAATGGGTATGGGGAAGTTGGAACTCCCCTGCCGGCTCTTAACCCCACGCGCTCGCTACTCCGCGGTAGTACCGCGCGTCCTTGCAGTAGTACCGCCCAGGCGGAAGTACCGCACCATGGGCGGTAGTACTACTCCACCAGCGGCAGTGAAAAATTACTGCCGTGCTGGTTGCGGAAGTACCGTGTCCTTGCGGTAGTACCGTGCCAGGCCACGGTAGTAACGTGAACCCAAGAAAATGCAGTTTCAAACAAAAGGAAGAAACACCTTTGCACGGAAATTTCAAGCAAAAGAACACACCAATGAGCTGACAAACGAGACACCACAAGCACAAGCTCGACACGAAGAAAGAAAATCAAGAGACAACAAGTACCAAAAACGAGACACAGCCTCTCCAAGGAGAGGTCGGTGGATGGAGCCACCTATGTTTGAGTCAATTGGTATGGCACCGCGAAGAATTATCCTTGGGCCCATGACCAAAACTCGTCTTTGAAGCACAAATACCATCAAAAATGGTTAATGTGAAAGAGTTGATCAATTTATGCCTAATGGTGGGAGGGAGAGTTCATTGTGAGAACAACACTCCCCTATGTCCATGCCTACACCTAGACAAGAAAGCATGATGAGTATGGTGGGGTGCGCAAGGGTTCAAGCCACATTGCTCGAATCAATGATATTTAGATCATACCTTAACTCGCGAAATCTTGCTTCATCCAAGGGCTTCATGAAAATATCCGCAAGGTTATCATGAGTGTTGACATACATGAGCTTGATCTCCCTTCGCCTAATGTGATCCCGGATGAAGTGATACCGAATCTCAATATGCTTCGCCTTGATGTGTTGCACCGGGTTGAGAGAGATCTTGATGGCACTTTCATTGTCACACCAAAGAGACACTTCATCACACGTGACACCGTAATCCTTCAAAGTTTGCCTCATCCATAGGAGTTGAGCACAACAACTACCGGCAGCCATATACTCTGCTTTGGTGGACGAGAGAGATACACAACTTTGCTTCTTAGAAGACCAAATCACTAGAGAGCAACCAAGTAATTGGCTCCCTCCGGAGGTGGACTTCCTATCCACTTTGTCTCCTGCCCAATCTGAATGTGTATAACCCAAAATATCAAAGTTGGCTCCTCTTGGGTACCATAAGCCAAAGTTTGGGGTATGAGCCAAATATCGAAAGATTCGGTTGACCGCCAGAAAGTGGCTTTCCTTAGGTGCGGCTTGAAACCATGCACAAATTCCCACACACAACATGATATCCGGTCTAGATGCACAAATGTAAAGCAAGGATCCAATCATGGACCGGTATACCTTTTGATCCACCGCTTTACCATTGGGATCAATGTCAAGTCGGCATTTGACGGGCATTGGAGTGGAGGCCGGCTTGACATCACTGAGCTTGAATCTCTTGAGCATGTCTTGAGTGTATTTGTCTTGGTTGATGAAGGTTCCTTCTCTTCTTTGCTTGATTTCGAACCCGACAAAGAACTTCAACTCTCCCATCATAGACATCTTGAACTTTGAGGTCATGAGTGGGGCAAATTCTTCATTGAAAGCTTTGTTAGGGCAACCAAAAATAATATCATCAACATATAATTGGCATACAAACAACTCCCCTTTGACCTTAGTAAAAAGAGTGGGGTCGATTTTCCCGATTTCGGACCCACGATCTTGTAAAAACTCTGTAATATGCTCATACCATGCACGTGGGGCTTGTTTAAGGCTATAGAGTGCCTTGTGGAGTTGGGACACATGATCGGGGAAGTAGGGATTTTCGAACCCGGGGGGTTGTTTGACATACACCAACTCATTAATGGGACCATTAAGAAAAGCACTCTTCACATCCATTTGTTGCAACGTGAAATTATGATGAGAAGCACAAGCAATCAACAAACCAATAGATTCAAGGCGAGCAACGGGAGTAAATGTTTCACCGTAGTCGATACCCTTGACGTGGGAGTAGCCTTGTGCCACCAAGCAAGCCTTGTTGCGAATAATGATCCCATGAGCATCTTGCTTGTTCTTGAATATCCACTTGGTTCCAATGACATTATGATTCCCGGTTGGACTTGGCACTAATTTCCACACTTGTTTATGCTCGAAGTTGTTGAGTTATTCATGCATGGCATTGAGCCAATCCGGGTCCTCGAGAGCCTCATAAACCTTTTGGGGTTCAACACAAGAAACAAACGCATGATGTTCACAATAGTTTTCTAATTGTCTACGAGTGCTTACCCACTTTCTTAGGCTTCCAACCACATTCTCCATAAGATGACTTTGGTGGTGAGCTTGGAAGCGATCTTCACGGCCCGACGCTCTAAATCCTCCTCGGATGTGAAAAGAGGAGGGGTAACTTGATCATATCGAGCGTCGTCATGAGCTTGTTCTTGATCTTCAGCTTGCTCTTGATCTTGAACTTGCTCGAAGGGGAGAACATGACCTTGGGCATCATTTGGTGGTTCACCACCATCTTGAGGTTGATCTTTCCCTTGATCTTGTTCAAGAGGTTGAGGGCCTTCACTTGGTTCTTCGGAAGCGTGTGGGTCTTGGGTTGGTGATGGCTCCACTTGAGTGGAGCATTGTCCTTATCCTTCGGCCACAAGGGGTTCCTCAATGGGTAGGATATGACCAACACCCATTCTTCTTATGGATTTGGGAGGACTTTCATTTCCTACATCACAAGTACCACTTTGCTCCACTTGGGAGCCGTTATGTTCATCAAACTCCACGTCACACATCTCCTCAATGAGTCCGGTAGACTTGTTGAGGACACGGTAAGCATGAGAGTTTGTAGCATAACCAACAAATTTAGACAAACGAACACCTTTCTTGAGAATGAAACACTTACAGCCGAACACCCAGAAGTACTTGAGGTTAGGCCTGTTAACGGTAAGTATTTCATAAGGAGTCTTGTTCAAGCCTTTGCGGAGATAGAGCTGATTGGATGCATGGCATGCTGTGTTGATGGCTTCGGCACAAAAGTTGTATGGAGACTTGAACTTTGCCATCATGGTCCTTGCCGCATCCATCAACGTCCGGTTCTCCCTCTACGCGATACCATTTTGTTGAGGGGTATATGGTGCAGAATATTGATGCGTGATCCCCTCATCACTAAGAAACTCATCCAAGGTGTAGTTCTTGAACTCGGTGCCGTTGTCACTCCTTGTTGTCAAGATCTTTGCATCATGTTGACGTTGAGCTTCATTTGCAAAGTCGATGACGGTTTGTTGAGTGTCACTCTTCCTCTTGAAGAAATATACCCAAGTGTATCTTGAATTATCATCCACAATCACCAAGCAATACTTTCTACCTCCAAGACTATCAAAGGATAGAGGCCCAAAGAGATCCATGTGAAGGATCTCCAAGGGTCTCTTCGAGTAGATGATAGTCGTGGGAGGGTGAGCCTTCCCATGTAGCTTTCCTTTGATACAAGCACTGGAAGCACGATCTTTGGCAAAACTAACATTTTTTAGTCCACGGACATGGTCCCCCTTGAGAAGACTTTGCAAAGATCTCATATTGACGTGGGCTAAATGGTGATGCCAAAGCTATCCCACATGAACTTTAGCCATTTGGCATGTCCCAGTCTTCGTGTGTCGCTCCAAAAACTTAATCACATAAAGACCATTCTCGACATGCCCTACAAAGGCTACTTTAAGAGTGTTGCTCCACAAGAGGGCCACGGTATCAATATCAAAGAAAGTGGCAAAGCCCATGAGTGCAAGTTGACGAACATAAAGAAGATTGTATGGAAGGGACTCAACAAGCATGACTTTCTCGATCGTTAGATCATGAGAAATGACAACCTTGCCAAGAACCAATACCTTAGAAGACGAGGCATCACCCCACTCGATGTTGGTGGGCATAGAAGGGATCTTATGCATGTCGACCACCAATTCCTTGCTTCCGGTCATATGATTTGGTGCTCCACTATCAAGCAACCATGATCCCCCACCGGAAGCAAACACCTACAAGAGATCAATGCTTTGTTTTAGGTACCCAATTTGTAATGGGTCATATGATGTTAGTAACAAGGGTCCTAGGAACCCAAATAGACCATTCAACGTACACATAAGGAGAACTGAGGGAGTCCTGGACTAGGGGGTGTCCGGACAGCCGGACTATCATCGTCAGCCGGACTCCAAGACTATGAAAATACAAGATTGAAGACTTTGTCCCGTGTCCGGATGGGACTTTCCTTGGCGTGGAAGGCAAGCTTGGCGATACGGATATGTAGATCTCCTACCATTATAACCGACTCTGTGTAACCCTAGCCCTCTCCGGTGTCTATATAAACCGGAGGGCTTTAGTGCGTAGGACGAACAACCATTACAACAATCATACCATAGGCTAGCTTCTAGGGTTTAGCCTCCTTGATCTCGTGGTAGATCCACTCTTGTAACACAGATCATCAATATTAATCAAGCAGGACGTAGGGTTTTACCTCCATCAAGAGGGCCCGAACCTGCGTAAAACATCGTGTCCCTTGTCTCCTATTACCATCCGCCTAGACGCACAGTTTGGGACCCCCTACCCAAGATCCGCCGGTTTTGACACCGACATTGGTGCTTTCATGGAGAGTTCCTCTATGTCGTCACTGATAGGCTTGATGGCTTCTTCAATCAACAACCACGCCGTCCAGGGTGAGACTTTTCTCCCCGGATAGATCTTCGTGTTCGGCGGCTTCGCCCTGCGGGCCAATTCACTTGGCCATCTGGAGCAGATCGAAAGCTACGCCCCTGGCCATCAGGTCAGGTTTGGAAGCCTAAACTTCACGGCTGACATCCGCCGGGACTTGATCTTCGATGGAGTCGAGCCACAGCCGAGCGTGCCGCACTGTCACGATGGGCATGATCTAGCTCTGCCGTTGGACAGTACCCTGGAGGCCGCACACAAGTCCGCTCTGACCCATAGTTCGGAGACGACCGCACAGATCGAGGACAGGTGGCTGGACACCGCCTCGGGAGCTGCAACTTTCACAGCGATGGAGCCGAATACTGACCTTGTCCCTTCCGAAGCTCATGACTCCAAGGCGCCGGACTCCTTGCCGGACTCCGAACCACCAGCGCCCCTGCCAATTGAATCCGATTGGGCGCCTATCATGGAGTTCACCGCCGCGGACATCTTTCAGCACTCACCCTTTGGCGACATCCTAAATTCGCTAAAACATCTCTCGTTATCAGGAGAACCCTGGCCGGACTGCGGTCAGGATGGCTGGGATGCGGACGACGAAGAAATTCAAAGCCCACCCACCACCCACTTTATAGCCACTGTCGATGATCTAACCGACTGCTAGACTACGACTTCGAAGACATCGACGGTATGGACGACGATGCCGGAGACGATCAAGAACCAGCGCCTACAGGGCACTGGAAGACCACCTCGTCATACGACATATACATGGTGGACACCCCAAAGGATGGGGACGGCGAAGAAGCAGTGGAGGCGGATTCTTCTAAGAAACAACCCAAGCGCCAACGTCAGCGGCGCCGCTCTAAATCCCGCCACAGTAAGAATGGAGAGTCCGGCACCGGAGATAACAACACCCCAGAGAGTGCCGAAGACAACCCCCTCCAACAAGATTCAGCACAGGAGGACGGAGTAGCCAGCCCTCAGGAGAGAGCGGCAGACGAGGAGGACGAAAATTACATGCCTCCCTCCAAAGACGAGGCAAGCCTCAATGACGACGAATTCGTCATGCCCGAGGATCCCGTCGAACAAGAGCGTTTTAAACACAGGCTAATGGACACGGCGAACAGCCTAAAGAAAAAGCAGCAATAGCTTCAAGCTGATAAAGACCTGCTGGCCGACAGATGGACCGAGGTCCTCGTGGCCGAAGAGTATGAACTCGAACGCCCCTCCAAAAGCTACCCAAAACGCAAGTTGCTTCCCTGACTAGAGGAGGAAGCATACAAACCATCATCACCAGCTCACAATACGGCAGACCAACCACCCCGCGGTCGCGACAGAGAGGCATCTAGGCCCTCCATCAGAACCGTACCCCGGCACCGCTCGAAAAGTATGAAGCCACGAGGGAATGCGCCGGACTTGCGGGATATATTGGAGGACAAGGCAAGACAACCCAGATCTATCTACAGATCACGTGGGTGCCCCACGACCCACGACGACTACCGTCGCGCCGGATACAGCAACTCCGGCCGGGCCGAACACAGCAGACAACACTCTCTTGAGCTACGTCGTGATATTGCTCAATATAGAGGCGCCGCACACCCACTATGCTTCACAGACGAAGTAATGGATCATCAATTCCCTGAAGGGTTTAAACCCGTGAACATTGAATCTTATGATGGCACAACAGACCCCGCGGTTTGGATCGAAGATTATCTCCTTCACATCCATATGGCCCGCGGCGACGATCTCCACGCCATCAAGTACCTCCCACTCGAGCTTAAAGGACCAGCTCGGCATTTGCTTAACAGCTTGCCAGCAGCGTCAATTGGGTGTTGGGAGGACCTGGAAGCCGCATTCCTCGACAACTTCCAAGGCACATATGTGCGACCACTAGACGCCGATGACCTAAGCCACATAATTCAGCAGCCAGATGAATCGGCCAGACAATTCTGGACACGGTTCTTAACAAAGAAAAATCAAATCGTTGACTGTCCGGATGCAGAGGCCCTTGCAGCCTTCAAACATAACATCTGCGACAAGTGGCTGGCCCGGCACCTAGGACAGGAAAAGCCGAAATCCATGGCAGCCCTCACATCACTCATGACCCGCTTCTGTGCGGGAGAGGACAGCTGGCTAGCTCGCAGCAACAACCTCAAGAAAAATGTTGTCAGTCCGGATACTAAGGACCACAATGGCAAGTTGCGTCGAAACAAAACTAAACGCCGCGTTAACGGCTATAACAATGCAGATACGGCAGTCAACGCCGGATTCAGAGGCTCTAAAGCCGGTCAGCGGAAGAAGCCATTCAAAAGAACCACTCCGGGTCCGTCCAATTTGGACCGAATACTCGACCGCTCTTGCCAGATACATGGCACCCCCGAAAAGCCAGCTAAGCACATCAACAGAGATTGCTGGGTATTCAAGTAGGCAGGCAAGTTAATTCCCAAAAACAATGACAAGGGGCTGCATAGCGACGACGAGGAGGAGACCCGGCCGCCGAACAATAGAGGACAGAAGGGTTTCCCCCCACAAGTGCGGACGGTAAATATGATATACGCAACCCACATACCCAAGAGGGAGCGGAAGCGTGCACTTCGGGACATATATGAGATGGAGCCAGTCGCCCCGAAGTTCAATCCATGGTCCTCTTGCCCGATCACTTTTGATCGAAGGGACCACACCCTCCAGTATCCGCCATGGCGGATTCGCCGCATTGGTCTTAGACCCAATCGTCGATGGATTTCACCTCACTAGAGTCCTCATGGACGGCGGCAGCAGCCTGAACCTGCTTTATCAGGATACAGTGCGCAAGATGGGCATAGACCCCTCAAGGATTAAACCTACAAAGACGACCTTCAAAGGCGTCATACAAGGTGTCGAGGCCAATTATACAGGTTCGGTCACACTGGAAGTGATCTTTGGATCTCCGAAGCGAGGAGTTAATCTTCGACATAGTCCCGTTCAGCAGCGGCTATCACGCCCTGCTCGGACGAACCGCGTTTGCAAAGTTCAACGCGGTGCCGCATTATGCATACCTCAAGCTCAAGATGCCAGGCCCTCGTGGAGTCATCACGGTCAATGGAAACACTGAACGCTCCCTTCGAACGGAGGAACACACAGCGGCTCTCGCGGCAGAAGTTCAGAACAGCCTCTTAAGGCAACTCTCGAGTCCGGCCGCTAAAAGACCGGACAGGATTAAACGCGCCCGGAGTAACATACACCAAGACCACCTGGCGCGTTCCGAGCACGCGTAGCAATGCGGCCCCAACCCCAGCCCTTACATGATTGTAAGACAAGCTCCCTGCGTACATCATTATGCCCTGGAGATACCTTGGGCATAGGGGGAGGGACACGACCACGACAAGCCTAGAGTGCGGCTCAACCACACCAGGGGCTCCTAAGTGTGTCGATATTTTTATTATTATTCTTATTTTATCCACAGGACTCCGTTTACAAGAGGCCCTGTCCGACAGTAGATCTGCCGAACCCACGATGCAATAGCCAGGGAGGAACCAGGGCTACGACGAACACTCAGGTGGTCTCCATTACGAGCATTAAATCTGTTTATTACACCATTTCGCAGCCTATCCCTGGAGGGGGACATGTCTAATAGTCCAAACCCTTGCTTACCGCACTATTTGTATCGTTCTCCACTCACAGCAGAACACCTCGAATTAACAATGCATCATTTTTCGCTTATAATTGCATTCCCTTTCTTTATATATGTATGTTCTCTTATGACATCTTGCATCCGTACAATTCAGTACGGCAGAATACACCAGGGGCTTATGTTCCTCGCATTATGGTGTGAAGTCCGAACACTTTCACAAGTGCGGCACCCCGAACTTATAGCACTATATGCATCGGCTCTGAATCATGTCTTGGGTCAATAGTTGGGTTTGCCCGGCTCCCATGTTTTGGTACCTTACGTTCCATTCCGTCGGCTAAGGTAGCACTGGGAGAACCACTGCGATTGCGCCCCAATTGAGCTGGGTTAACGCCTCAGTGGAGAAAGCTAAAACTGACCATCATGATAAGGCGAGAGCTGGTCGCTGTTCGAGAGGTCTTTTCGAGTCCTTAAAGACTTACGCCGCTTAGAGCGAGGAACCGGCTATGTCCGGCCAAGGCGTGGATAGCGCCCCGAATTCGGTCTTCCGAACACTATGGGCTTCGCCGAAATTTAAAATTATAGGATTCTATGGCTAAGTGAGAGTGTTCAAGCATTATAAGTCCGGTTGCCTTGTTCGTTGTGTTGAGCGCCTCCCTAGATGGACCCAAAAATGGGAACAAGAGCGCTCAAATTTATCCCGAACACCCCAGCACTCGTGGCATGGGGGCCGAAGCCGACGACTTGCCATCTCTCAGATTTGATAAACGGCCGCATAGAAGGTAATATTTTAAATCAAACAAGCGTTGCTTAGCGCATATGAACAAAGTTTCAGCGCACATGATAACACATTGCGAGTCTACTCAAGAATTACATCTCTGGGGCACTCATCCGCAATCTTGCGGGAACCCTTCAGGGCAGTCTTATAGTACATTTCGGGCGTATGATACTCCTTGCCCGTCGGCGGCGCATACGTCAGAAGCATCTCAGCATCCAGCCTGCCCCAGTGCACCTTTGCGCGGGCAAGGGCCCGACGGGAACCTTCAATACAGGCGGAGCGCTTGATGACCTCCACCCAAGGGCACGCATCCACCAGCCGCCGCACGAGGCCGAACTAGCTCCCAGGCATGGCCCCTCCAGGCCACAGCCGGACTATAAGGCCCTTCATGGCCTGCTCGGCTACCTTGTGGAGCTCGACCAGCTGCTTCAGCTGGTCGCTAGGGGGCACTGGATGACCGGCCTCAGCATACTGAGACCAGAAGACCTTCTCCATTGAGCTCCCCTCCTCGGCCCGGTAGAATGCGGCGGCATCGGACACACTGCGAGGCAGATCTGCAAACGCCCCTGGAGAGCTCCGAATTTGGGTAAGTAACAGGTAATTTACATTCACATGCTTGCTTTGCATGAAAAATGCCTTACCCGCAGCTATCTTCTTCATCGCCTCAATCTCCTGGAGGGCCTTTTGGGCCTCGGCCTTGGCGGCTTTGGCACTTTCAAGAGCCGTGGCAAGCTCGGACTCTCGAGTCTTTGAGTCGCGCTCCAAACTCTCATGCTTTTCCATGAGAGCCTGGAGCTCTTGCCACACCTCCACCACCCGCACCTCCTGCTTCTCTCGCTCAGCCCGTTCTGCGGCCGCATTGCGTTCGGCCGCGGACACGGCCTCCTTCGGGGTTGCCACCTCGTTCGTGGCCCCTGCAGTACCCATGTTATCCTTGTTATTTCTATTGCAACCAAAATCCTTTTCTGTAAGGTACAAATTTCAAAGTGGTGTTACTCACCTTCTTTGTCCTCGAGTTGCTTCTTGGCACGGCCGAGCTCTCGCTCGGACCGCTCGAGGTCCTGCTTCAAAGCACCGACCTCCACAGTCAGTGCGGCAGAGGTCAGCAGCGCAGCCTGCAAACCCATATTGATATAATTTTTAGCACTCCTGCGTATATCTTTTTTAGATCCTCAGTCCGGTTTTTCTTTCCGAACACCGAACCGAGCATCAGGGGCTACTGTCTATGCGGTATCACATTACATACTTTAAACTTCTTACCTCAAAGCCTGTTAGAAGGCTGCTGCAAGCTTCGGTCAGCCCGCTCTTGGCAAGCTGAACCTTCTGAATCACCGCACTAATAATAGTGTGGTGTTCTTCCTCGATGGAAGCGTCGTTGAGCGCCTCCAACAAGTTGTCCGGCGCCTCCGATTGGACAGAGGCCTCCGATGTCACGGTCTTGCCCTTCTTGCAAAGGGGCCGCCTGCCGGACTCCGGAACCACTGCGGGTTCCGGCACGGAGTCCGGTGCGAAGTCCGGGAGGTTGCCTTGTGGCACCTCCGGAGCCTCCCCCTCCTGGCGGGTCCCCTCCTGGGATCCCACCTCGGCGTCCTCACCATCGCGAGGGGTGGAGGCGGTCGGGGTGGAATCTACATCCGACGGGGCCAAGGAACCGCTGGATGAAGCGGGAAGGTCCTCCTCGGTCGGGCTACAGATAGTATGCGGCATTAGAAGGACACTACGTGGCACAAAAGAGAAATTACAAATCACTCAGGAATCCGGATACTTACGATCTTGCCAGGGGCTTGGCCCTTGAGGGCCACTCCTCATCGCCATTGTTGGCGTTGGCGGGGCTGTCCGGAGGAAGGGTCCTTCCCATCTTGGACCCTTCGGCTTCCCCCGTCGGGGAAGCCTTCCTCTTCCTCTCTCCCCCCTCCAGGGGAGAGTCCTCTTTCTCCTCCTCACCTTCGGGAGAGGAGTCCGCCTCGGAGTCATCGGACCCCTAAAAACGGGAACTCTTTCGAGTACCCGTGGCCTTCTTCTTGGCCTTCTTCTCCGGCACCACATAAAGTGCCGGGACTAGCAGCCCTATTAAACAGGCATCTGCTGGTTCTTCGGGGAGGGGAGCCGGACAGTTAACCTGTCCGGACGTCTTCTGCCAGTCCTGTTAAAGGCATTGGGAGTTTTAGATCACGTATAGAGTCAAACTATGAAAGAAATAGGTGTCCCGTAAAGGATAACAAAGCATACCTCGCCGGCCGGGCGCTTGGTGCTGAATCCGCGATCTTCAGTCGCGGATGCGGGGGCTTCTCCGCCCTTGAACAGCACCCTCCAAGCGGCTTCGTACGTTGTGTCGAAGAGCCCTCTTAGGGTCCGGTGCTGTGCCGGATCGAACTCCCACAAATTAAAGGCCCGTTGCTGGCAGGGGAGGATCCGGCGGACGAGCATGACCTGGATCACGTTGACAAGCTTGAGCTTCTTCTTCACCATCTTCTGGATACAGGCTTGGAGTCCGGTCAGCTCCTCCGAATCGCCCCAAGTCAGGCCACTCTCTTTCCAAGAGGTGAGCCGCGTGGGGATTCCATATCTAAAGTCGGGGGCTGCTACCCATTTAGGGTCACGCGGCTCGGTGATGTAGAACCACCCCGATTGCCATCCCTTGATGGTTTCCACGAAGGCGCCCTCGAGCCAGACGACGTTGGGTATCTTACCCACCATGGCGCCTCCGCACTCTGCCTGATTCCCCTTTACTACCTTCGGCTTGACATTGAAGGTCTTGAGCCACAAGCCGAAGTGGGGCTGGATGCAGAGGAAGGCCTCGCACACGATGATAAATGCCGAGATGTTGAGGATGAAGTTTGGCGCCGGATCGTGGAAATCTGGGCCGTAGTAGAGCATGAGCCCCCGGACAAAGGGGTGAATTGGAAAGCCCAGTCCGCGGACGAAATGGGGGAGAAAGACCACCCTCTCATGGGGCCTGGGGGTGGGGATGAGCTGCCCCTTGTTGGTGAGATGGTGCGCGATGTCGCTGGACAGGTATCCGGCATTGGGCAGCCTTTCGATGTGCCCCTCCGTGACGGAGGAGGCCATCCACTTGCCTCCAGCTCCGGACATGACTGGAGAAGGTTGAGATGAGATGTGCGAACTTGGGCGATGGAGCTCGAGTGCGCGAAGACGGATAAGCAAAGGAGGAAGAAGGCGTAGGTAAAAAGGTGGATCCTTATCCCCTTATATATGGGCAGACGAAGACTATGCGTCCCCACCGGCCTGGTAAAACTCGCTTATCCCCCAAGCGACACCATCAATGGCACGGTTGGGTTACCCACGTCCGTATTGATGGGAATCCCGGAATAAGGGGAACACGATCTCTGCTTCGACAAGACGTGCCAAGGAAACCGCTTTGCTAGACGCGCTGAGGTGGTACAATAAAAAACAATTCAAGTAAAGGCTTGGTAGTGGTGTGACGTCATACCACAAAATACGTCAGCAGATTGAACTTGTGTACATATTATTCTCTCTACGGTGGAATGTGGAATTTATTTTGTAGAGCCGGACACTATCCTGATGTTCACAATCTTCTATGGATTATTCGGAGGAGGAACCCACCTTGCAATGCCGAACAATATGCGTGCCGGAATCATCGTCATTGAAGCCTGGTTCAGGGGCTACTGAGGGAGTCCTGGACTAGGGGGTGTCCGGACAGCCGGACTATCATCGTCAGCCGGACTCCAAGACTATGAAGATACAAGATTGAAGACTTCGTCCCATGTCCGGATGGGACTTTCCTTGGCGTGGAAGGCAAGCTTGGCGATACAGATATGTCGATCTCCTATTATAACCGACTCTGTGTAACGCTAGCCCTCTCCGGTGTCTATATAAACCGGAGGGCTTTAGTCCGTAGGACGAACAACCATTACAACAATCATACCATAGGATAGCTTCTAGCGTTTAGCCTCCTTGATCTCGTGGTAGATCCACTCTTGTAACACACATCATCAATATTAATCAAGTAGGACGTAGGGTTTTACCTCCATCAAGAGGGCCCGAACCTGGGTAAAATATCGTGTCCCTCGTCTCCTGTTACCATCCGCCTAGATGCACAGTTCGGGACCCCCTACCCGAGATCCGCCGGTTTTGACACCGACAAGAACCAACAAATTTAGCATAAACATGCCCATCACTAGCACGGCACAACACATAAGACGGGTTAAAGTCGCCGGCTTTGTTGGAAGGGGTGGCATTTCCCTTTTTGACATCACCACCCTTCACATTGTACTTCTTCTCCTTAGGAGCACCCTCTCCCTCCTTCACAAAAGTTTGCTTGAGAGGGGGAGGTCGTTTGGCCTTGTCGTTCTTATTCTTGTTCTTGGATTTGGGTGCAAACCCAACTCCCTCCTTGGCCACAACTTCATTTTGATTGCTCAAAAGTTCATTGAGGTTCTTCTCACCTTGTATGCACGTCACAAGGCCATTCTTAAGTTGCTCCTTCAACTTGGCATTCTCCTCCATAAGATGCACATGCTCACAACACGGGTTAGTGGCATTTGCATTGTCAATTAATACCATATGAGGAAAGGTGGCTTTTTCTTTGGTTAGCTTCACTTGGAGTTGGTCATGAGACTCCTTGAGGCTAGCATGAGCACCCTTCAAGACCTTGTGGGCCTTGTCGAGTATATCAAACTCCTCCTTGAGTCTAGCATGGTCAACGCCAAGTTTAGCCTTCTCGGAAGTTAGCACACGAGATACGACAAGAGCATGATCAAGGTCTTTCTTTAATTTAGCATGATCATCATTGTGTGACTCCTCAAGAGCCAAATGATGTCCGCGCTCTTCCTCAAGAGCATTAGAGAGATCCGATATCTCATCTTTAGAGTCACGACTATGACCTTCCATCTTAGAAATGGTTTCTTCATGAGGCTCGATCATGTCATTGGCTTCACCAAGTTGTTCCAAGAGAGAAACAAAGTGCTTCTTGGATTTTCCCTTGAGCTTACTCATAAGAGACTCAAATTCATTCACTTCCTCATTAGACCCCTGACTTTCATCAATGCCATCCTTCAAGGAGGGATTAGTAATGATGGTGGTTTTGATGTTGGGGGGTTACCTTTTTGGTGGCTTTAGCCATGAGACACTTGGCGGTGATGTTCTCATTGGGTGAGTCGAAGAGGGACACCCGTGGAGTTGTGGCAATGGCAACGGAGGCCATGGCCATGGCTTCACTATCTTCATCATCATCGTCATCTTCATGGTATTCTTCTTGAACCACCAACCCTCGAGTAGTAGTCTTTTTGGTGAAGTTGTTCTTGTTGGGGAAGGACTTGGCTTTGTCTTTTCAGATGAGCTTGCCACCATTGTCTTCCCGCTTCTCATAAGGGAAATCCACAACAAAGTGGCTCACATTGCGACAATTGTAACATGTTCTCACACGTTGCTTGCCCTTGAACCCACTTGAGTTGTTCTTGTTGAAGTTGGGCCTTGTGTTCTTCTTGCTCCAAAATTGCCTTGAAGCAAGAGCCATGTGCTCATGATAATCATATTTTGTATCTTCGGGGTTGCTCTCCTCATCTTCCTCTTCTTCCTCTTCTTCCACAATAACCTTGGCCTTCAAGGCAAGGTTGGGATACTTTGCTCTTTGAGAATGCAACACCGCATTGTCAGCGGTCTTGTACAAGATCCCCATTGCCACAAACTCACCCAACACTTCATTTGAGGTCAAGGAGTGGAAGTCTGGTCTTTGACGGATGACGGAGGACATGGCCTTGTGGTAAGGCATCATTGCTTTGAGGAACTTGCTCTTGATCCAATTGTCATCCGTGTCCTTGCTCCCATGATCTCGGAGAGAGACTGCGAGTTTGGTTACTCTCAAAAAGAGGTCACGAGGTTCTTCATCTTCTTTCATTGAAAATCATCAGCTTCATCTTGCACCACTTCATAGTTGGAGCGTCGAATGCTTGCGCTTCCCTTGTATAGGGAAACAACACAATGTCATGCATCTTTGGCCATGGCGAAGGGTCAAAAATGAGGGAGATCTTCGGGTGCAACTGCATCTTGAATGATGAATAGAGCATTCTCATTGAATTGATTATCCACGGCCTCTCTAGGGGTGAAGTTGCTTTGGTCATGTGGATGGAAACCTTCTACAATAATTCTCCAAAGATTAGTATTCACTTGATTTAAATGACGCTTGAAGCAATAAACCCAAGAATCAAAGTGCTCATTTTTCGCAATCTTAGGAGGAGGGCCGACATGATTTAAATGAGTAGAGGGAATCGGTCCTCCATAAATTGGAGGTTCCACATGGGCAAAGATGTCGGTGCCATTTCTACCACTAGTAGAAGGACCCTTTTCACTAGTAGCTTCCCCCTTGACGGAGTTAGAATCCATCACCTTGTTAGTGGGATCACCCACTTTCATCAGCGAGGTAGATTGTTCAAGTCCTTCTAAGAATTTATTAAACATGCTTCAAACCTCGGTTGTCATGGAGGTTTTCAATGTGTCCAAAGCCACATTGAATTCCTCATGAGAAACCGCGGTTCCCCCATCAGCCGTAGATGAGCTCGGATTCACACTAGAGTGCTCCTACCCATCGTTTACGGTGTCAACCATACTCTTCGGACGGGAAAGTCCTTCATAAATAGACGAGGCTCGGATACCAATTGAAAGGATCGATATAGTTGACTAGAGGGGGGTGAATAGGCAACTAACAATTTTTTACTTTTCTTTACCAAATTAAACTTTTCATCAAAGTAGGTTGTCTAGATGTGACACTAGGTGAGCAACCAATATGATGCATCAACAACAAGCACACAAGCAAGCAAGGGATGTAACACAATATAAGCTTGCACAAGTAAAGGTGAGAGATAACCAAAAGTGGAACCAAAGGAGACGAGGATGTGTTACCAAAGGTCCTTCCTTTTTAAGGGAATTACGTCTCCGTTAGAGAGGTGTGGAGGCACAATGCTCCCCAAGAAGCCACTAGGGCCAGCGTATTCTCCTCACGCCCACACACAATGCGAGGTGCCGTGATTCCACTATTGGTGCCCTTGAAGGCGGTGACCGAACCTTTACAAACAAGGTTGGGGCAATCTCCACAACTTAGTTGGAGTCTCCCAATGACACCACGAAGCTTCACCACAATGGACTATAGCTCCACGGTGACCTCACCCATCTAGGGTGCTCAAACACCCAAGAGTAACAAGATCTGCAAGAGATTAGTGGGGGGAATCAAATTTCTCTTGGTGGAAGTGTAGATATGGGCATTCTCAACCAATCCCGAGCAAATCAACAAGTTTGATTGGCTAGGGAGAGAGATTGGGCGAAAATGGAGCTTGGAGCAACAATGGAGCTTAGGGAAAGAAGAGGTAGTCCACTAGAGGAAGAAGACACCCCTTATATAGTGGAGAGACAAATCCAACCGTTATCTACTTAACCAGCCTGCGACCTGCGGTACTACCGCCCCGGGCATGCGTTACTACCGCGGCGGACCGCTGTACTACCACTGCTACGGCAGGAGCTAGCCCAGGCCTGAAGCACAAAGGCTGAGGGCGGTACTACCGCTGGCGCGGTACTACCGCTCCCCCTTGCGGTACTACGGCAAGGCAGGATTGGACTAGCCTGGGAAGGGCGCGAATGAATAAAAATACATCCGTGCCAACTTCCGCCAAAAATCAAACAGTGCAAAAGTCCGACACGATACTAGCGCCCACGGCATGCGGTACTACTTCGCAGGGAGCGGATGTAAAAAATTACATCTTCCCCTACTTCCGCTCATGTTGTCATGCCAGACCAAGACTCATGGTATTACCTCGCGCATGGGGCGATAATACCGCGCAGGGCGCAGATGTAAAAAATTACATCCGCCCCTACAGCCGCACGAGCAGCTGAGTCTGGTCTGAGGCCACAGTACTACTACTCCTCAGGAGCGGTACTACCGTGGGCACCTACAGTACTACGCCAACCTCGTGTGGTACTACCGCAGGGGCCTGCGGTACTACTGCTCCCAGGAGCAGTACTATCGCATGCCCCAGAACAGCAACACTAGGAATCCTTCTCTTTTGCATATATATGAAGAAAACGGAGGATCCTCCAAAGAGCAAAGGGAAAGGTGGTGCAGAGGGAGTAAACGTGTATGTGATGATTCCACCCGAACCTTTCCAACGCGGACCCCCTCTTAATAGTACGGCTTTCCCGCGACTCAAATCCACCGAAAAGAAACGTAGAAAAACACCATCTTGAATAGTCTTTGAGGAGCACCAAACGTCTTGTGCCTAGTGACGAAACGTCTGAAATACTCAAGGCACACGATTAGTCCGCAAAAGCATTGTCATGAATCACCAAAACACCTTAGGGATAAATATGCCCTTACAACTGGTTGAGAGAGATCTTGATGGCACTTTCATTATCACACCAAAGAGGCAGTTCGTCACAAATGACACCGTAATACTTCAAAGTTTGCCTCATCCAGAGAAGTTGAGCACAACAACTACCGACAGCCACATATTCCGCTTCGGTGGATGAGAGAGACACACAACTTTGTTTCTTAGAAGACCAAATCACTAAAGAGAAACCAAGAAATTGGCACCCTCCAGAGGTGGACTTCCTATCCACTTTATCTCCCGCCCAATCTGAGTCTGAATAGCCCAAAAGGTTGAAGTTGGCTCCTCTTGGGTACCACAAGCCAAAGTTTGGGGTATGAGCCAAATATAGAAAGATTCGCTTGACCGCCACATAGTGGCTTTCCTTAGGTGCGGCTTGAAACCGTGCACAAATTCCTACACTCAACATGATATCCGGTCTAGATGCACAAAGGTAAAGCGAGGAGCCAATCATGGAGCGATATACCTTTTGATCCATCACTTTACCATTGGGATCTATGTCAAGTTGGCATTTGACGGGCATTGGAGTGGAGGCCGGCTTGACATCACTTAGCTTGAATCTCTTGAGCATGTCTTGAGTGTATTTGGCTTGGTTAATGAAGGTGCCTTCTCTTCCTTGCTTGATTTCGAACCGAGAAAGAACTTCAACTCTCCCATCATAGACATCTTGATCTTTGAGGTCATGAGAGCGGCAAATTTGCTCATTGAAAGCTTTATTAGGGGAACCAAAGATAATATCATCAAACATATAGTTGGCATACAAACAACTCCCCTTTGACCTTATTAAAAAGAGTGGGGTCGATTTTCCCAATTTGAAACCCACGATCTTGGAACAACTCGGTAAGATGCTCATACCACGCACGTGTAGCTTGTTTAAGGCCATAGAGTGCCTTGTTGAGTTGGTACACATGATCGGGGAAATAGGGATCCTCGAACACCGGGGGTTGTTTGACATACACAAACTCATTAATAGGAGCATTAAGAAAATCATTCTTCACATCTATTTGTTGCAACTTGAAGTTATGATGAGAAGCATAAGCAATCAACAAACGAATAGATTCAAGGCGAGTGGAGCAAAGGTTTCACCGCAGTCGATACCCTTTACTTGGGAGTAGCCTTGTTGAGAACAATGATCCCATGAGCACCTTCCTTGTTCTTGAATATCCACTTGGTTCTAATGACATTATGATTCCCTGCTGGCCTTGAAACCAATCTCCACACCTGGTTGTGCTCGAAGTTGTTGAGTTCTTCATGCATGGCATTGAGCCAATCCGGATCCTCGAGCGCCTCATAGACCTTTTGGGGTTCGACACAAGAAACAAATGCGTGATGTTCACAATAGTTTGCTAATTGTCTACGAGTGCTTACCCCCTTTCTTAGGCTTCCAAGCACATTCTTCATGAGATGTTCTTTGGTTGTGAGCTTGGATGCAATCTTAGCGGCACGATGCTCCAATTCCTCCTCAGGAGTGAGATGAGGACTTTAAACTTGATCATCTTGAGCACCATCTTGAGCTTGTTCGTGATCTTGAGCTTGCTCTTGATCTTGAACTTTCTTAGAAGGGAGAACTCAATCTTGGGCATCACTTGGTGTCTCACCACCATCTTGAGATTGATCGTTCCCTTGATCTTGTTCATTTGGTTGAGGGCCTTCACTTTGTTCTTAGGAAGCGTGTGGGTCTTGGGTTGGTGATGGCTCCACTTGAGTGGATCATTGTCCTTCTCCTTCGGACACAAGGGGTTCCTCAATGGGTAGGATATGACCAACACCCATTCTTCTTATGGCTTGGGGAGGAATTTCATCACCTACATCACAAATACCACTTTTCTCCACTTGGGAGCCGTTATTCTCATCAAACTCCACGTTACACGTCTCCTCAATGAGTCCCGTGAACTTGTTGAGGACACGGTAAGCATGAGAGTTTGTAGCATAACCAACAAATGTGCCCCCATGAGCTCTAGCCTCAAATTTAGACAAAACGAACACCTTTCTTGAGAATGAAACACTTACAACCGAACACCGGGAAGTACTTGAGGTTGGGCTTGTTACCGGTGAGTATTTCATATGGAGTCTTGTTCAAGCCTTTGCAGAGATAGAGCCGATTGGATGCATGACATGCGATGTTGATGGCTTCTGCCCAAAAAATGTAAGGAGACTTGAACTCCGCCATCATGGTCCTTGCCAGATCCATCAATGTCCGGTTCTTCCTCTCTGCTGCACCATTTTGTTGAGGGGTGTATGGTGCTGAATATTGATACTTGATCCCCTCATCACTAAGGAACTCATCCAAGGTGTAGTTCTTGAACTCGGTGCTGTTGTCACTTCTTATTGTCAAGATCTTTGCATTGTATTGACGTTGAGCTTCATTTGCAAAGTCCATGACAGTTTGTTGAGTTTCACTCTTCCTCTTGAAGAAATATACCCAAGTGTACCTTGAGAATTCATCGACAATCACCAAGCAATACTTTCTTCCCGCAAGACTATCAAAGGATGGAGGCCCTGTCGGAGTAATGGGCCACGGGTAGCCTCACCCATGTCCCTAGATTTATCAACACCTTGGGCCAGATCCGCCTTGCTGGGCCCCAAGCTAAAACTCCGCCCTCCGGGGGCCGACCAGCCCAACAGCCGGCCACCGGTGGGCGGCCAACCACCAGCCGACGGCACCGTGAGTAGCTGACTCCATCCAGCCGGCCTCTAGAGAGGGCGGCGTCAAGCAGGCGGTCACCTCGCGCCCTCAGAGTTTGTGCTCCCCTTCAAGAGGACGTGATGGGGCATGGCTACAGTGAAGCCCTTTTCCCGAAATCGTGGGTTTGGCGTGGCCACAGTGCCCCGTACGGACGAAGATCTCGGCACGACACGGCACTGTTGCCACCTACCCTTGACGTCACGCCAGACAGGTGGAGCCCTACTCCCCACAACGGCATGTCGGTACGGCCCATGGACTGCGGGCCCTCCCGGGCAGTGACAGCGCAGAAGACGGCGCACGCCGGACCAGTCGGACCAGGGGAGGGTCGGCTTCCTGCAGGTGGCCGTCCTTACCATTGAAGCAAGGGCACCATTAACCTGACAAGACCAGGTGTGGCTACAGTGATCTCTCACCAGGCAGCGGGACTGTAGCCACGCTGAGCTGACCAAGCCCGCGTCATTAGCAGCACAACTACAGTGAGCGGCCTGTCGGCTCCGTACCAGACCTGTTGGCAGGGCCCGCCAGGCGACGGGCCCCACTAGTCGGCGGAGAAGCCGGAGGCCAGGGACGCTGATAGCTGGGCCCGGCAGCCGGCCATATTACCATTGTACCCCTGGGGGGTACCCACTTTGATAGAACTAGCCAGATCACTAGAGCAGGGAGAGCTAGCCTTGCCTTCTCCTTCCTCTAGCATACAACTCAAGGTGCACATTTGTATCACTTGTGCCATAGTGATCATGCGGAGACCCCGCAGAGCAGTAGTAGGGGTATTATCTCCAAGGAGAGCCCCCAACCTGGGTAAAGTACGCCCGTGTTCGTGTCTATGCCTCATCCCGCATCCGGGCACCGGGAACGTTCTACTTGCCCCCACCGTGATAAGCCATCCTTTGGCATATGTCGCACCCAACCCCCGACATTTGGCGCCCACCGTGGGGTGAGGTGCACCGTCTCCCGGAGATCTGCTCTGGACGGGAACCTTGTTCCTTCCTGGCGAGCGAAGCCAGCCCAGCACGCCCAACGGCGTTAGCCTCGACGCACTAAACGGTGCGGAGATCGCCTGTGCGGCGAGCTGCCTCGCTGACCTCGTCGGCGAGATCCACCTCTCCGATGAGGCGGCCTCCGACGCGGGCACCGGCTGCCCCGAGAGCCGCCTTGTCAGCCTCCTCGACCAGCTCCACGTCACTAGCGATCCTGCTATGGACCTGGAGTTTGTTGGCTCCACCGACCCGATGATTGTCGACTCCGACACGGCGTCGTTTGACGTGTTCCCCACCAACGTGGTGGTCTACAATGAGTCGCCTCCTCGCGAACACAGTGGTGGGAGCACCGTCACGGAAGTGCTCGTCATTCATAGCGGCGAGCACTCGGACGGACGCACTCGAGACCCACTCGAGGCGGCTCCGCGAGACCTATCGGCGCCTATCCCAGAGGGCGCAGATGCTGAGATGCTAGAGGCACGCCGCGTCCAGCTTCTCAAGAGTGTTGGCCGAATGGCCAGCGTGTGATGCCTCTCGGACTCCTACCGGCGCGAGATGGATTGGGCCGTTGGCGGTCCGACAGCATGGCGCGACCATCGCCAGCATGTTCGGGGCAGAGCGCCCCATCTACGCCACGCCTGCTGAGAACATCCGGGATGCCCAGGTGGTGACGGATGAGCTGGACAAATACGACGGCGATGAGCGCCACCACATGACGGAGTGAGTCCAGCAGCTCCTAGATGCGGCCGTCGTGCAGCACGAAGTTGGCTACCGTGCTGAAATGCCCGCCCAGCGGAACAAAGAGCCGCCCCTTTGCCAAGATCATGGCGCAACGTCCGGGATGCGGACTGGTGGCGCCTGCGGAAGAAGAGGCAACGAGCCGGCTGCCAGCCGTAGCCGGACAGCCTTTCCATCGAGCGAGACGAAGACGTCCGCCCTCGAGCGATGGAGCGGCGAGGCGATCCACCTCCTCCTCCGCCACGTGGAGTGAGGCACCCCACTCCGCCGCCTGTCACGCACCCGACACTCAGTGACCGCCTTGGCCGCCAAGAGGGAGGCGGAGAGAACGACGCCCGCCATCGGATCGATCATCTCAATCGATCCCTGGCGATAGAAGAAGAAGACGCACTGGGCCCGCACTGTTCCGGCCCGCGAATCCGAGACGAGCCCTTCCCCGAAGGGTTCACCCTCCCACGAGATACGCCCAAATACACCGGCTCCGTGAAGCCGGAGGACTGGCTGGTCGACTACTCGACAACCGTCAGCACAGCAAATGGCAACAAGCGTGTCTCCGTGAAGTACGTTCCACTCATGCTTCAGGGCACAGCCCTGACATGGCTCAGCAGCCTGAAGCCCCGCAGCATCAACAGCTTGGTTGATTTCACCGATGCCTTCATCCGCAACTTCACCAGTACTTACAAGCGGCCTCCCAAGCCCCAACATCTCTCCTTGTGCGTCCAAGGGCGCAGTGAATCGACTCGCGACTACCTCACGCGCTGGGCCGAGCTGCGCAACTCCTGCGAAGGCGTGTACGAGGTGCGGGCGATCGAGTACTTCACCGCCGGGTGCCGAGAGGGCAGCCTCCTCAAGCATCAGCTTCTCTGCGACGAGCCTGCGACGCTCGACGAGCTGCTGATCATCGCGGACAAGCACGCCACGGACGACTCCTCCATGAAGGTGGAAATCTTAGTAGATGCGTCTGGCAAGGTGGCACCCCAGGCCCCTAGGTCTCCGGCTGGTGATACCAGCCGGCGACAGCATCCAAGCGACAACAAGCAAAAGTCCACTCAACCGGCTTCCACCAGCCGGCAAGTGGCGATAGTCGAGGATCGGCAGCCGGAGGGGCAGCCGGCTCCCAAGCGTCAGAAGGGCGGCAAGTCCAGTTGGTTGCCCGCCTTCTCTTACGAGCAGACCCTCGATGCACCCTGCAAATTCCATAGTGGCACGAAGCCGTCCAACCACACCACTCGGAAGTGTCATTGGCTCACCAGGATTGCTAAGGGAGATGGCCTCCTACCTCCTCCGCCTGCCGGCTCGCCGCCTCCTTAGCCCCAGCAGCCGGCGGCCCAGCCAGTCGGCGCCATACAAGACGGGTATCCAGAAGAGCACGGAGCTTATGTTGTATTCACCAGTGTGGCCGATGATAGACGCAACAGGCGACATCAATAGCAAGAAGTGCATGCAGTAGCCTCCAGTACCTCAGAATTCATGCATTGGTCCGAGAAGCCTATCAGTTGGAGCAGGGCCGACCACTCGGAAGTGATGCCTTCCCTAGGGTCATATTCCCTAGTCCTAGATGCTACCTTTGCAACAGAGAGGCGGGCAGCACGCTTCTCCAGAGTCCTGATAGATGGCGGTAGCAGCATCAATATCCTGTACCGTGACACAACTGGAGAAGTTGGGAATCAAGCAGAAGCAGCTCATCCCCAGTCGGACTGTATTCCATGGCATAGTCCCTGGCCTTTCCTGCTCACCAATCGGTAAAACCCAAATTGATGTTCTCTTTGGAGACAAGAATCATTTCCGCCGTTAGCCAGTGTGGTTTGAAGTGGTGGACCTCGAAAGCCCCTACCATGCACTGCTTGGCCAACCAGCTCCGGCCAAGTTCATGGCAGTTCCCCACTATGCTTACCTCAAGATGAAGATTCCGAGTACCAAGGGATCCTGACCGTAGTCAGAGACTACAAGAAGTCGGTCGCTTGTGCCACAGATAGCAGCTGGCTGGCTGAGTCCCTTGTGATTACAGCTGAAAAGCGGCTTCTTGACCGGGTGGTGGCGTTGGCAGGCAAGAAGCCGAAAATGTTACCATCCCCAAGGAGTCAGAGGTTGAGGGCTCATTCAAGCCGGCCGAGGAGACAAAGAAGATACCCTTGGACCCGGAGCACCCGGAGAGGCACGCTGTCGTAGGTAAGAACCTTGACAGCAAATAGGAAAGCGAGCTCGTCGATTTCCTCCGTGAGAATCGGGACATCTTCGCATCGTCTCCCAAAGACATGCCGGGTGTTCCAACGGATTTCCCCGAGCACAAACTACATGTCTGATTCGACGCCAAGCCGGTCAGGCAGCCCTTGCGCCGCCTGTCTAAAGAGAAGAGAAGAGTTGTCGGAGAAGAGATAGCCCGGCTTCTAGCAGCCGGATTCATCATGGAAGTGTTCTTTCCAGAATGGACGGCCAAACCAGTCCTAGTGTTAAAGAAGAATAAGCACTGGTGCATGTGCATTGACTATACCAGTCTCAATAAATCTTACCCCAAAGATCCCTTTGCTCTACCAAGAATTGACCAAGTGATAGACTCCACAGCTAGATGCGAGCTGCTGAGTTTCTTGGACGCATACTCAGGATACCATCAGATAAAGCTGAACCCGGCCGACAGGCTGAAGACCGCCTTCATCACGCCATTTGGAGCCTTCTGCTACCTGACCATGACGTTCGGCTTGAGAAACGCCGGCGCCACATTTCAGCGTTGCATGCAGAAGTGTCTTCTCGAGCAACTTGGCAGAAATGCCCATTTCTATGTGGATGATGTGGTGGTGAAGACGGAGAAGTGTGGCACGCTGCTAGAAGATTTCAAGGAAACCTTCGAGAACCTGCGCTGATTCCAGATCAAGCTCAACATGGAGAAATGCGTCTTTGGAGTACCAGCCGGCCAGCTTCTTGTCTTCCTGGTCTTAGAGCGCGGTGTAGAGTGCAACCCTGTGAAGATCAAAGCCATCGAGAATATGAAGGTGCCCACCCGACTGCTGGACATGCAGAAATTCACCGGATGCTTGGCATCTATTAGCCGTTTCATCAGTCGGCTGGGCGAGAAGGCTCTTACACTACAAAAAAAATACACTTCCGTGATGATACGTGTTTGTCACAGTAGGTCGCGTTTTTTGGCATGCATGTACATCCATGACGATTTTATGACAGAATCAAGATAGTCATACATGTGCTATCGTAGAAGTGTTCCATGACATTACCAAAATTATCTTCACAGAAGTGTCCACTTCCATGACAATTAATCGTGCGTCACAGAAGTGCTTTCGTAAAGGGTGACCGACACGTGGCATCTACCGTAACAGAATGTCGTTAAGCTATCGGGTCCGGTTTTGGATCCGATAACCCGTTAACAACCCGGACCAATGGGGATTTTCCACGTGTAAAATCATCATTGGCCGCAGGAAACACGTGTTGCCTCACTGTTGGGATAGATGTCATCCACTCATTGGACAGGAGGCGCCTATGATAGCTCGACACGTGGCACGACCCAACAGTGGCCCATTCCGGTGAAAAAGACCGGCCCAGTAAAATTTAGCAGACCGGCCCATATAAGGCCTACTTGTGTTAGGTCCATTTAAGCCCACGGCCCATACGAGATGTGCCAATTCGGCCCATAAATGGCCCGTTAAAGATTTGACACCATTGCAGCCCATCGTCAGTTCGAGCCCGTTAACAGCCCACTATATATTTGGGCTCAATACTGGCCCGATGAGATTTCGGCCTGTTAACGACCCATTAAATGGATGGGCCAATTTTCAGGATGTACATCTTTCGGCCTTTTAGCGACCCATTTAAATGTTGGACTAATTTCCGGCACGGTGTGTCTTTCAGCCTGTTGACGGCCCATAAATCTGATGGGCCAGTTGTTGTCGGACCTGAGTTTCGGCCTTTTAGTGGCCCATTTAAGTGTTGGGACAATTTCTTACCCGGTGTCACTTTCAGCCTGTTAACGGCCCATAAATCAATTGGGCCATTTGTAGTCGGACCTGAGTTTTGGCCTTTTAGCGACCCATTTAAGTGTTGGGCCAATTCTCAGCCTTGTGTGCCTTTCGGCCTATTAACGGACCATAAATGAGTTGGGCCATTTGTAGTCGGACCTTAGTTTTGGCTTTTAACGGCCCATGCCCTTCATGGTCCAATACCAGCCCATTTCTCTTTCGGCCTGCTAAAGGCCCACAACACAGTTGGGCCATTTACAATACGACCTGACTTTCGGCCTCTTAGTAGCCCATGGTCTTCGTGGTCCAGTACAAGCCCGCTGTCTCTTTCGGCTGGCTAAAGGCCTACAGTATAGTTGGGCCATATGTAGCCCAAACTTAGTAACGGCCTGTTAACGGCCCATGAAATAAATTGGGGCCACATGTTGCTCGCTTCGATGTCGGCCTGTTAACGACCTGGGAGGTAAGAGGGCCGACCATTAACTTTTGGCCTAGTAACGGCCCATGAACTTAATGGGCCCACTAAAGTTCGTACATGTCTTAGGCCAAATTAGATAATTTGAGCCCATTACGACGAGCAATTATGCATAGGACCAAAATCGATCAAGCAAAGGTATGGCATACAGGGAATAACGTTACACATCCAGCATATATTACAGGAAATTACATCCACTGGGCAATCAAAGATTGATGTCAGTGCAAAATAAATGAGTAGAACCTAACCATCTACAACGTCACAATCTGCAACCTCAGCACAGATGACGCCCATAAGCATGTGGGCAAGTTCTTGCTGCTTTGCCACACTGTCTCTGAAAACATTGATCAGTTGTTGTGTCGCACGACTCTGCACCTCTGATTCATCCACCATATCCATCATTGCTTCAGCCATTAATTGGTTCGCAAACATACATTTATTCCATTGCATTCAAGACAGAGGATACTGAACAGATTCAGATGGCTATTTTGGCAGGCTTGTATTATTTATAGTGGAGAGTGTCTCGACCACTGCATCATAACATAAATTAGGACGGGAACCAAACAGATTAATCATGAGTTATTGCCATATTACCTGGCCTAGATTTACTAGAAAGAAACAATGGGGTCACCTTGCTGTTTTCAGAGTTTGTCTTCTTATCTTCAGCAGCCTGCACAAAATTAACACTAGCATTGCTATCATTGGCCAAGTCAGATAATAGGAAAGCAACATTGACACAACGAACGTTTGGGAAACTAGCCTACACCAAATTAACACAATATGGCACAGCTATCATCAGCCAGGTAAGGTAGTACGAAAGCAACATTGACACAATGAATGAATGGGAAACCAGAGAAGCACTACAATTCAGTAATGTGCGTGATATGAGATAGTACATTCATGCAGCTCGGTATGCAAAACTACCAGGTACTTTTCCTTACAAAAATCAACATTGGTACCTTTAACATTTTGCTACAACTAATTTTAGATCAGATAAAGGTTAGATTCACGCCGATTAACAAAATACATGTTGATATAAAAATATAGTGATATACAACAGGTACTTACATCAGCATTGGAGCACAGAGAATTCCCACAAGATATTTTCCTCGAATACGATCCCAATGGAGGAAGTCTTCTATCGTTTAACCTTATTTTCTAAAAGAGAGATGGGTAAGAAACATGTAGAAAATATGATCAAAATGCTATAAAATTTCATGATGCGAGGATACGCACACGCTTCTTAGAATGGAGTTGACATTGTTTTGCTGGACTGGAGCGGACTCGTTCTTTGGCCACTGGAATCTACTTATTATCAGTGGGAGTTGGGTTTCTCTGTGCTGGAGCAGTATCTATGAAAAATGGAGTTGGTTTATTATCTCCTGGCGTTTGGATCTTTTGCAAAGACCTCGTTTCTAACCCTTCAGATTCTAACATAGTCGTCTTCCCCTTGCATGCCTTATATAGAAGAATGGTGATTCAGTTATAAAACATGCTACAACAGAGATGGAATAGGTAGTGAAGAATAGAAAGGCCTGACATATTGACATGTATTCCCTCCATCTGGAAATAAATGGATCTGTCTAGGTGTATTTCAATTCTAGATACATCCAGTTTTATCCATTTCTACGACATTTAATCCGGACGGAGGGAGTATGATGTAAGAGCTAGGGATACGACATGACAACACAGTTAGAAAAAACACTGAAAAACCCACTGCGGAACCAACGTATTCAAACCCACTGATATGAGATAGTACACTCATGCAGCTCAGGATGCAAAACTACCAGGCAATTTTCTTTACAAAAATCAACATTGTGGCCTTTAATCATACATTTTGCTACAACTAAATTTAGATCAGATAAAGGTTGGATTCACGCCGATTAACAAAATACATGCTGGTGTAAAAATATAGTGATATACAACAGGTACTTACATCTACATTAGAGCACACATAATTCCTGCAAGAATCTTTCCTCATAAATGATACCATTGCAGAAATTCTTCTATCTGTTAAGCTTATTTTCTAAAAGAGAGATGGGTAAGAAACATGTAGAAAATATGATCAGCATGCTATAAAATTTCATGATGCAAGGATACGCACACGCTTCTTAGAATTCAGTTGACATATTTTTGCTGGACTGGAGCGGACTAGTTCTTTGGCCACTGGAATCTGCTTATTATCAATAGGAGTTGGGTTTCTCTGTGCTGGAGCAGTATCTATAAAAACTGGAGCTTGTTTATTATCTCCTGGCGTTTGGATCTTTTGCAAAGGCCTTGTTTGTAACCCTTCAGATTCTAACATAGTTGTCTTCCCCTTGCATGCCTTGTATAGAAGAATGGTGCTTTAATTATAAAACATGCGACAGCACAGAGATGGAATAGGTACTGAAGAATAGAAAGGCATGAGTTGACATGTATTCCCTCCATCCGGAAAAATGGATGGGTCTAGCCGTATTTCAGTTCTAGATACATCCTTTTTTATCCATTTCGGCAACATGTAATCCGGACGAAGGGAGTATGGTGTAAGAGCTAGGGATAGGACAGGACAACACAGCAAAAAACACTAGTTGAATGTAAAAACATATGCTAGCGGAATACGTACAGAAATAACTAAGGCAACATACGGGTGTATGATTGGGAAAATAAGATGCCATTGCAACAGAGCACTAGAACATCACTTCAATGTAAAAACGTGGTATGGCAGACACATGAAGTACATATTGATGAATAACGATGCATAAGATATTCAGAACCATGATGTCCAAATTAAGCAGATGGAATTGCGATAGAGTAGAATGATAGTACTTGAATTTGAAAACATGTTATCATGAATGGAATAGGTACTGAAAAACAGGAAGGCATGACATATTTACATGCATGATCAGCATGCTAAGCACATGGCATTGCAATAGAGTAGATACACTCCAGGACATTATATGCATGTTGTACCCATATCACAGGCCAAGTTAGAGAAAGGACCTTGTGGGGTGAAGAGGATTCATCATCTTTCTGCAAGTCTTCTGAAGAACTGCCTTTACATGTTCCATCATATTGGGTATCATTGACATCAAGTTTATTGGCCTATACATTGCTCCGTGAGGTTCTTGTGGATATATCAGTGTGTGCAATTATATCTTACATGCATGGAAGACAACTAGTAGTTAGATTTATGTAATGAATGCATGTAGGAGACGACATAAATAGTAGGGCTGGGGTTAACTAGCAGCAATAGGTCTCATAAACTAAAGGGAGAACACAGATGAAAGCTACAGAATATGTATCGTTTGTACTCGAGATTAACTAGATGGCACACAAAAGTATTAAAGAACAACATAGGTAATACTAGAAGTGGCGTAATACTATAATCACCAGCCTATGGGATAGCATTGGCTGGTGGATGATAACTATGGAACAACGTTACCTACAGAACAAGTATCTTAGCTGAACTATAGAACAACGTGAACTCCTGAACAAGACCCGTAAGAGATCAGCATGAATATACAGTGAAATGTGATGATCTATTTTCCATGCTTAGATGAATAACAAACCCATAAATGTTGCACACAAGTAAGATGAGGGTACAACCTATCTGGCTACCATCCATAGGAGTGAGCATCATGTGTTGACTTGTTGATGGACCTGCAGTTATTGTGGCTGTCCACGTCGGGCACGCACATTCGATGCAGGGAACTGTTGAGTGGGGACTATAGCTCCCTTCTGGTGTATGCTTCCCTTGTTGGAGCAGCTGTGGTGAGTCGGAAGACGGTGTGTCTGAAGATGAAGATAATGCATAATGTTAAGAACGACATATCTCTTTGATCTGAAGAAATACACTAAGAGATCAACAGCAAGGTATGACAATGGTCACACGTCTGTTGACTGAAGACTAAATTGGGGTCACACAATTTTATTTTATTTTGGTACTGTCCGATCTATGCCGGATGGCTTGATGTCCGTCTTGTGCCTCCCGGCTAACACTGTTCGGAATCTTCCCCGAAGAGCCAGCAACCAATGGCAGAGCAGCCTGCCTCCGCCTTCCGTGGCCTGGGCCAAAACCACGCTCCCCGCCCCACCGCACTACCGTGGTTGCGCCGCCCCTGGGCCAATCCACAAAGACTCCCCGTCATCCAGATGTGGCGATGACAGTACCTTCAACCCACGCAACTCTAAAAGATAGCCATCTAAGCGCTGTTTCCGCGGCAAACTTGCGGCCCCGCACCCTTACGTTAGACACCAGCCAACCGGCAGCCTAGGAGCTCCGCCGCCTCGAGGGGTGCTGCTTCCCATTTGGAATCGATTGGCCCAGAATAAAAATTCAGACAACTGACGCCTAAATAAAGTGATTTGAGATGAGGGTGCGACCTATCTGGCGGCATGGTGAAGTAGGCAGGTCCAGCTGCCGAGTTGGTGAGGCCGGCGCAGTTGCGGTGGCGACCGGCGGCAGGGAAAGAGCGATGTCGTGACGCTCGACCGCTATGCGGAAGAAGCACCAGGACTCTGGACGGATCCGAAGTTGTAGCCGCTCCGGCGCTGTGAACAATGGCGGGGGTGAATCGGCTCCGGTACGGTTCACACGGCCGTCATCGAGGCAGCACCAGCTGCACGGAGTAAGAGGCACATGGCCCAGTGCACGACGGCAATTGGATAGCGTCTCCGGCATTAGGGAGGAGGGCGGTTGTGAAATTGGTGCGGTGGGGGCGCCATGGAGGTGGGGCTGAGGTTTCGTGGCTCGGGAGAAGGGAGCTTCCCGGGGAGAAGGTGATTTGGCGCCCATGAGGTATGAATGGGGGCGGGTGGGTGCAATTGGGAGGGGAGTGCAACCATGTCTTACGGACGCATTTGTCTGAAATGTGAGGGGGAGTTACAGTTCTACCCTTGCATATAGGCTTCTCGGCTTGGGACTGTGTACAGAGGGTCGGGGATAGTAGAGTAACTTTGCTTCTCCCCAAATAGTGGGCGGGAGCGGTTTCGGGCAAGGAGGGCGTGTTTTGAACTATAGTGGGCACAAGCGGTTTCGCGCGAGGAGAGCGTGTTTTGAAATAGTGGGCGTGAGCTATTTTGGGCGAGGAGAGCGTGTTTTGCCGAACATGGTTTATGAATTATTCAGCACATGTCATTTCGGCCGAGGAGAAGGCGCGCTTGGATGAAGTTACGAACCTACCCTCGATGTACAACGGGCCAATTGATGTGTGTCCCGCATAGGACGGTAATTTCGCGTCTCCCATTTATTTGCTCAGGCGAATTCCACCGAGCAGAGAGGATGTTTAACGGTTCATTCAAATTTTGGGAGAACGAGCATCCATGTCTACCTTACCAAGTCGATTTGAATCAAATTTTGAAATATTAGCTTGCCACTTCTTTTTTAGATGGAGAGATGATGCTCGGGAGTAATGTGTTTTTACATGCTCGTTGCTAGCGATTTACAATATGAAAAATAGTTGACCCGCTCAAAACATGAATCAAACCCAAAATGAAATATCTCGATTCAATGAAATAGCTCGTTCAGTAGGTCAAAATAGTGAACTAAATCCAAAATTGAACACCTCAATCGAGTAGCATGTTGTACAGTATTATAGTACTCCATGAACATGTTGAAAGTCAAATTAATGAACTTGTTTGATGTACGCATATATCCGTTCATGTGTGGATTGCAGACAAGATGTTCTCCAATTTAAATATTTGAATGCAAGTTTATATCGAAACATGGTTTATATCAGTCTTTGATGCATAAAACACGACCTCCCCTCTTCCGGACTCCTGTTCTCTCTCTCTCTCTATCTCTCTCTCTCTCTCGCTGACAATCTTCAATTATGTCGCACGCATCCGACACAAAAACCAAGATGTTCCCTCTCCCTTTCTCTCCATCTCTCTTTCT
>NC_041393.1:634177914-634179678 GCF_002162155.2 Triticum dicoccoides
ATATACACCATCTATAGGTCTCTCTCGCACACTATGTATGATACTCTAGCTAGTCCAATCTAGATATCTTGGGTGCACTCATTGTACGCACACAAATTCCTTGGCTCTTTGCCCGTAACTCTCTCACGCACCACTATGTCGTCTTGGAGCTCTTCCCCCCGCCCCCTCTCTCAAACTCTCCATCCACCTGGGTCACAGATACAAATGCATATCTCACTCGTACTCGATAGGCCCATCTGAAACTCTATCTCTCTCCCTCGTTATCTCTCCATCTCACACGCACAGACACACACAATCTCATGCCCAGCTAGCCAAGTATGATGGTCTCTCACTCAATTGGAGGCACACGCAGTCCCCCCTATATGTATATGACTAGCTAATCTTATTCCCCATCACAAACATGTGCATGGTCTATCTCGATTTCTCTCGGGGCATCTTTCTATCGCGCACACACTCCCTCGATCTCCCACCCATATAGTATCCTCGCGAGGGGATCTCTCTATCACAAACACACCCTCTCTCCCTCCCCATGCGTCCATGCCATCCATGTGTCCCTCTCGACCATTTTTCCTTATTGGCCAGACCTCTATTGGACATGTGCTACAGGGGTGTCTCTCTCTATTGCAAACAATCACACACTAGCTATCTTCGTGTATCTCCTCGCCTTGCTTTTCCATCTCAGAGATGCATGCGTGATATGTCCGCATAAGAAACAAAAAAACACACACTCTCTCTAATTTATCGTTTGTTGTCACTTTCTCTTTCACACACATACTCTTTTTGCACAATTACTCATTCTCCTTCACACGCACTTGATCTGTCTCGACTGAGGCACTCTCCTCCGTCCATAGCATATAGATTATTGAAAAGTCAAACATCACAAAGTTTGACCATGTACGTCGAGAAAAAGAATTACATCTAGTACGGCAACATATACCATTAGATTCACCATGAGATGTAGTTTTGTATGATGTATCTTTGGTATTGTAGATATAAATAACATTTGTGTAAACCTGACAAAGTTTCCAAAGTTTGACTTCTGAAAAGTTTACATGCACTGCATTATCGAGCGGATGGAATATCTCTTTCCCCCTCTCAGCTATCTGATGCACCACTCAGCCTTATTGGGGCTCCTCAATCTCTCTCAAACTTTATTGGTCAGTTTGGTTCGTGACCTGACCCTTATGCCTTGATGGCCGATACTGCCTTGTGTGGACGTGAGATGTAAAATATTTCTGCCTGGCCAGGCTTGTGTGGTGCTGAAGCGTTTCGTTCATGCCTCGGCCAGACAAAGCATCAACGTCCCATCAATCAATCCATGCATCAATTATTTAATGCTAATATCCATCCATGTTGCTGTTCGCCTCGTGGCCGCACGACTAGGCACGGCCAGGCGTTCAAAATCGGTCGCTTGGGCCAGGCTACTTGCAGTGTCTGGAGTTCAGCCAGGCTAATTAAAGTGCAAGGGAACCCAGCCCAGGCGGGCTTTTTTTTCACAGCATAGCAACCAAACAAGCATGCATGAAATCCATCCACAACCCCAAGCCACGCAAAAGATGCTCAGGACGCAAGCCAAACTGGCCTTATATCTCCCTCCCTCCATCTAGCACCGCCGGTGAAGGTGCCTCGCCGTATCCGCGATCCATCTAACCCTGCCATCCAAACACCTCTTTACTTAGAGTTAGTTCAGGGTTAGTTCATCGTTAGAATCTAGCTCTAACCTCTAACTGAGTTAGAGTATCCAAACAGGGCCATAGGCGCAAG
>NC_041393.1:634179886-634180920 GCF_002162155.2 Triticum dicoccoides
AGTATGATTATCTCTTACTAGCCATCGGGAACACACGTATTCTCTCCTTCCATCGATACGTCTATCTCGATATCTCTCGGGGCATCTTCTATCGCGCACACACCTTGTCACTCGATCTCCCACCCATGTAGTCTCATCACGATCTCCAGGGGATCTCTCTATGACAAACATACACTCTCTCCTCCCCATGTTTGCATTTTCTCCATACGTCTCTCTCGACGTCTCTCCCTTGTTTGTCAGACCCCTCTTGGCCACGTGCTAGGGGTCTTGCTCTCTCGATTCCAAACAACCACACACTATCTCCTCACCTTCCCTCTGTTATCGAAGATGCCTGTGTGATATGTTTGCATAAGACACACATGCTTTTTCTCTACTTTTATCGTGTGTTGTCCATGTCTCTTTCACACACGCACTCTCTCTCTCTCTCTCTCTCTCTCGTTAGGGACTCTGTCACGTCCATAAGCATATGGATGTTTTGAAAAGTCAAACCTCGGAAAAGTTTGACCAGGTATATGTGGAGAAAAACATTTACATCTGGAACAATCATTAGATTCATCACAACATGTACTTACTTCATACTATCATTTATCTTTGGTATTGTAGATATAAGTAATTTCTTTATAAACTTGGTCAAAGTCTCAAAAGTTTGACTTAAAAAAATGTTGGAACTACATTATCAAATGGAGGGAGTAGCTCTTTCTCTCTCTCTCTGCTATCACTAGTGCAGAACCGGGCAATAGCACCGGTTCGTAAGGCCCTTTAGTGCCGGTTACATAACCGGCACTAAAGTGTGGTCACTAAAGCCCCCCCCCCCCTTTAGTACCGGTTCAGCACGAACCGGTGCTAAAGGGCAACCACGTGGCACGAGCCAGCTCCGGGGGCCTGGAGCCCTTTAGTACCGGTTGGTAAGACCAACCGGTACTATAAGGTTTGGGGTTTTTTAGTTTTATGATTTCTTTTTCATTTAATTTTGTGTTTCCATTTTAATTGTTTTTCATTTGCTGGTATTTTACGATACTACACATTGTATACGT
>NC_041393.1:634181258-634244884 GCF_002162155.2 Triticum dicoccoides
ATATATATATCATCAATGTCGTCTCACAAACCACCATATTAATTAATTCACACATACACACATGTAGAGCTATATACAATTCCTCCTACATATGCATGTTGCCTTCGGAGCCAGTAGCATTAGCCTAATTGGTGCCTTCGGAGCACGATGACAATTGGAAGTGGTTTTCATGGGGGCGGTAGCGGGTAATAGTATTCTCCCTTCGGATTTATGACCTGGTCGAGCAAAAATCCCGCTATTTCCTCTTGAAGTGCTTCTACGCGCTCCATTTCTAGGAGCTTCTCCCGCACCTCTTTGAACTGTTAAGAAGGAGATCAATATGCATGTGTATTAGTTTCTGTGACTAGATATCGATAATGGTGTAAAAATTGTGAATAGTGTTCTAACAAGCGTACCCATTCCTGTCTTTGAGATCTGCTCCTTTCCGATGCCATATTGCGAATGTTCTCGCAAACGCAGAATGCACATAGATCAGTCCCCTGCGCCTGCTTCAGGGCCTTTACGAGAATGGAATTTGATCAGATAATAATTAATCAAGCATGATAATTAAAAAGATGGAAGCTAGCTAGCTAGCTAGTACTACTTAATTACTTACCTTGGATCGAAACCATCTAAGCTTTGGTTTCCATTCGCCTTCCGTGACCTTGATGAACCTTGCCCAAGCTCTGCCCCGCCGACAAAGAAAATGAATAAAGGGGTTATTAAATAGTTCATATCATGAAATTACAAACTAAATAGGCCGAGATATATAGTTAATAATGATTGAATTAAATTACCTGTTGACTATCCCAAACAAGATGTTGCTTTGAGTAGTGAGTCCAGTATTTCAACTGTTCCGTCGTCACCTTTAATGATACACAAGACCTAGTGGAATCTGCATGCACACACGTTTGCATGTCTTAATTAAGCGGGCATATGTAAGCAAAAACATGTAGCTAGCTAGTAGGCAAAAACAGAGAATTTGTAGCACAAGACAGTGTGACTCACTGGAAGTTGTAAGGAAGTAGTATATCTTCATTGTATTTGAGGCGCTTCAAGAACTCTAGCATGCTGTCCTCTACGTCCTTTCGCAGATGTGGATTCATTAGCCATGTGTATTCATTAACGGTGTTTGGGTCAATGAACCCAATGCCAAAGCGTCCACCTTTTCTCATTTCATACATCTTCATCCTGCATAATACCACAGAAAAGAATATAGTGAGGATAATTACAGGTAATGATTGATCAAAAGGATCACTACAGCTAGCTTGAGACTTAAATTACAGAAAGAAATCACTTACAGACAATAGCAACTGACGATAGATTTGTCGAGTGCGTCTTGATTGTATAACTGAAACAGTTCAGAATACTCAACGGACAGAGCTTTCTCATGGAAGTAATGCTCCTCCTTGACATTCACCATGAGGGAAAATCGATCTGAAATGTTGGTAATGTTCATGTACCATTGATACAATTCATACATTCTCGTTGGGAGGTTCTTGACCTTGTCTGGCGCGACCAAAGGTTGGCCCCGGACATATTTCCATTTTATTTCATCCTCTCTAAGCACAGGCATGGGCTTGATCTCGAGGAGTTGTCCAACAGTGATGTTGAGAACTTCAGCTTGCATTATATGCTCCTCCGTTATTACCACATTGCCCACCTCGAGAACATGCACTATTTGCCCACAATAATATTGGGCGCGCGTACTGTCATGTGTTGTTGGCACAACAAGCGAGGGGATCGATTGCGCCGCCTGTTCTCCCAGCTAGGGAATGGTTTTCCCGCATTTTTTGTAAGCTGCTTCTTGTTTGCTCGATCCCGATGTAGACGTGCTCGCCTCCTTTTGTAGACGTGCTCGATTTAACTTCCTGATGTGGCGCTCATGGTCTGTTTCAACAGGCTTGGGAGCTGGTGGTTGAGCCATACAAATGAAGTGGTCAATCGTTTCCTCAGGCACTTTCTCCCTTGGCGGCGGTTGCGGTTTCGGTGCAAAATGGGCTTCCACCTCAGCCTGTCATAAGCCCGCTGCGGAAGAGGCATGAGGCTTGGACCATATTTATATCGCTTGCCTCCGCCTGTACTTCTAGTACTACCTCGACTCGTACCGCTACACACCATAGCTGCGGGGTGTCTCTTCTTCGATTGCTGAGGCGGCGGAGACGGCTGACGGGGTTGAGTTGGACGAGGAGGAGTGGCCTGAGGCTGTTCCGGACTTGGAGGAGGAGTGGACGTCTGACGCTGTGGCGGACTTGGAGGAGGAGGAGTGGCCTGACACTTTGTCGGACATGGAGGAGGAGTGGCCTGACACTTTGCCGGACTTGGTGGACTTGCAGGAGTGGGAGACTGCTGACTCGGTGGCGGACTTCGACGAGGAGTCGGCTGACGCGGTGTAGGTGGCCTTCGAAAGATGATGCAATCCTTTTTCCATAGGATGGTACGATGTTTGGCCTCTCCGAGAAAGCGCTCGCCGTCACCTCCAGGAATGTCAAGTTGTAGCTCCGAATATGGTGGGTCCACCACCTCATTAACCAAGACACGAGCATAGCCCGCTGGAATCGGGTTGCAATGGAACGTTGCCTCGGGGGGACTTGTAAAAGCAACGGCGTCCTCCACCTTCATGGATATGTTCTTCATTTTGACGTGTAGCTCACAGTTAGTGTTCTCCGTGATGTCATCCACGGGGTATCTACCCAGCATTGCGTCGTCCTGGGCTGCCGAACCCACGCTGCTTCTCGGCATGGATGGGCCGGTGCTATCCAATGCTGGATCATCCGCTAGCTGTTGTAGGTGATGAGACCCCCTTTGCTGGGTAAGTGAGTCGATCTGCTCCTGCTGCCGCTGGAATTTGACTGCCAATTCCGCTTGACTTGCTTCTAGGCCTTGAAGGCGTTCATAGTCCCACTTCCTCTGCTCCTCCTCCATCTTCCTCTTCTTCTCCTCTGCAATCTTCTTTCTCGCACGGGTTCTATGGTCGTTGTTCCAGTCTGAAAACCCCTCATACCACGGAATAGCGCCCATGCCTCGTGTTCTTCCTGGGTGTTCAGGATTTCCCAGGGCACGCGTAAGCTCGTCGTTCTCTCTGTTGGGCTGGAACACCCCCGATCGCGCCTCTTCTATTGCAACAAGTATCGCATCGTCGGCTCCCTTCAGACTTGCCTTCGTTGAAACATTGCCTGTCTTCGGGTCCAACTCCCCCCCCCATGCGCATAGAACCAAGTCCTGCACCTGGGGGGCCATCTCTTATTAACCGGAGTGACACCTGCATCCTCCATCTCTTTCTCAAATTCTTCCCCCATGTGCTCATCCCACGCACGTACACCTGTTCCATTCCACAGTCGTAAGAGTTCTTCAACTAATGGCCTTAGGTACACATCAATGTCATTGCCGGGTTGCTTAGGGCCTTGGATGAGCACTGGCATCATAATGAACTTCCGCTTAATGCACAACCAAGGAGGAAGGTTATACAAACATAGAGTCACAGGCCAGGTGTTATGGTTGCTGCTCTGCTCCCCAAAAGGATTAATGCCATCTGCGCTTAGACCAAACCATACGCTCCTTGCGTCATCTGCAAACTCCTTCCCATACTTTCTTTCGATTTTTCTCCACTGCGACCCGTCAGCGGGTACTCTCAACTTTCCGTCTTTCTTACGGTCTTCTCTGTGCCATCGCATCGCCTTGGCATGCTCTTTGTTTTGGAACAAACATTTCAACCATGGTATTATAGGAGAATACCACATCACCTTGGCAGGAATCTTCTTCCTGGGGCGCTCGCCCTCGACATCACCATGCTCGTCGCGGCTGATCTTATAGCGCAATGCACCACATACCGGGCAAGCGTTCAAATCCTCGTACTCACCGCGGTAGAGGATGCAATCATTAGGGCATGCATGTATCTTCTGCACCTCTAACCCTAGAGGGCAGACAGCCTTCTTTGCTTCGTACGTACTCTCGGGCAATTCGTTGTCCTTTGGAAGCATATCCTTTATCATTACCAGCAACTTTCCAAATCCCTTGTCAGATACACCATTCTCTGCCTTCCATTGCAGCAATTCCAGTGTGGTGCCCAGCTTTTTCTTGTCACCTACGCAATTCGGGTACAACAATTTTTTGTGATCCTCTAACATGTGCTGCAACTTCTTCTTCTCCAAATCACTTGCGCAGTTTCTCTTTGCATCGGCAATGGCCCGACCTAGATCATCAACGGGCTCATCTGATGCCTCTTCTTTAGATTCTTCCCGCATTACCGGCTCAGCTTCTTCCCCCATTGTTGTATCATCGTATTCAGGGAACCCATGGCCAGGATAGCTGTCGTCGTGCTCTTCTTCTTCATTGTCTTCCATCATAACCCCTCTTTCTCCATGCTTGGTCCAAACATTATAGTGGGGCATGAAACCGGACTCAAACAGGTGGACGTGAATGGTTCTCGACGTTGAGTAATTGCGACCATTCTTACAGCCAGCACATGGACAAGGCATAAAACCATCCGCCTGCTTGCTTGCCTCAGCCGCAAGCAGAAAAGTATGCACGCCCTCAATGAACTGGGGAGAGCATCGGTCATCATACATCCATTGCCGGCTCATCTTCATTACACAACACCGAATAGACAAAATTAATACAATTCATACATAAAGTTCATACAACACTTAAATGCAACAAACAAATAACTCTCTAGCTAAAGCATTTAAATGCAACAACAAATGCGCTCAAGATCGCAACTAAGGAAACAATTGATCCAACAGCATAATGATACCAAGCCTCACTATCGATGGCATATTTTCTAATCTTTCTAATCTTCAAGCGCATTTTCTCCATCTTGATCTTGTGATCATCGACGACATCGGCAACATGCAACTCCAATTCCATCTTCTCCCCCTCAATTCTTTTCAATTTTTCTTTCAAGTACTCGTTTTCTCTTTCAACTAAATTTAACCTCTCGACAATAGGGTCGGTTGGAATTTCCGGTTCACATACCTCCTCGATAAAAATATCTATGTCAACTTGATGGGCATAATTTGTCATAAACACGAAATGCAACAAATAGTTTTAAAAGAGAATATACCACATCCGAATCATAACAAGGATGAGGGCCGACGGGGACGGATATCAAAACCATGGCACTATGTATAACAAACAACGTACGGGTAAGATAATTATTATACGAGTAACTATATATCCAAATCACACAAACATCAATTTTTTATATAAAATTTCATGAACAAGAGGCTCACCACAAGGTGGTGCCGGCGACGGGACGGTGCGGCGATCGACGGTGGTTACGACGGAGATTTAGAAGGCACTAAGTAAGCCACACCTACATATGCAAACTAAGTGTTATTTTGACCTCAAATTGCATATAAATCAAATACTAGCACATATATATATTTCCTCCCAAATTACTAAACTCACAAATTAATAACTATATAAAGCATTGCAAGAGCTAATCTAGCAATGAGAGATGAAAGGACAAAGTTGCTAACCTTTGTGATCACTTTAATGGATAGGGGCCTTCAAATCTTGACAAATTTTGGGCAAAATGTGTGATGAGCTCGAGGGGAGAAGAGGAAGAACAGAGAGGAGAGGAGAGGGGAAAGGGGGGAGAACAGAGCGAGCTGGACGAAGGGTTTATATGCAGGAGGACCTATAGTACCGGTTCGTCGCACGAACCGGTACTAAAGGTGCTAGAGGGGGCCCAGACTGACAACATCCTGCCACCACCCTCATTAGTACCGGTTCGTGGCACGAACCGGTGCTAAAGGTTAGCCATGAACCGGTACTAATGAGAGCGGCCCAACCTAGCCGTTTGAACCGGCACTAATGTATACATTTGTGCCGGCTCTAATACAAACCAGCACTAATGTGCTTCACGTTTGACCCTTTTTCTACTAGTGTATCTCTCATGGGCCTCCCCTCTCACTCGAACTCTCTATACCGACGGATTATACCCTCACTATGTCAGCGTATAGCTCCATATATTGTTTAGTTGACCGGTCAACCAATCCACATGCTGCCTTGTCAGCTCGTATTCTGTATCTTGGTGTGCTGGCCCATGTGGCAGTGGGTGAAAATAAGTAAACTAGAGGCCCATCTAACACGCGGTGAAGTAAACAAAGTTGAAACCACTCAGGGTAGCACCCCGCACGCTAGTAAATTGAGGGCACATTGAGGACAAACTTCTTCCACGCGAAGGACGCACTGACGCACAATTCACCACTGCGCGGCGGCATGCACAGAAGGATGCACTCGCGCACACCCAACACACAACACACACCAGCACACGTGTACACCGGCGTCGCCGCCGGTTGAGATGGACGGCGAGGCAGCCAACATGCGGAGGCGGCTCGAGCCAAAACCGCATTCGTCGAGCCTGGACTTCATCAGCAGCCTCCCCGACGACATGCTGCTCGTCATCATCTGCCTCCTCCCCACAAAATCTGTCGTGCGGGCCGCCCTGCTCTCCCGATGGTGGCGCCCCCTCTGGCGCTGCGTCCCCCTCAAACTCACCATCGACAGCTGCCTCTGCGACAGGGATTGCAAACGTATGGCCGCAGTCTCCAAAATTCTTTCATCGCACCCTGGGCTAGCCAGACGCCTTGACATCCGCATGTTCAGTACCAACTGCAAGGTCCAACCCGAGTTCAACGAGCGGTTCTTATCCCCCGCCCTAGACCAGCTCGAGGAGCTCATCTTTGAAGCTGGACGATGTCGCTCTCTGTCGCTGTCCGCGCTCTGCCTCACGCCAACGCTACGCCGCGCCAGCTTCAGCTCCTGCTATCTTCCCCAGATTAATGTCGCGCCCGCCCTTCTTCTCCCTCAACTCAAGCAGCTCGACCTCTTCAATGTTGTCATCTCGAAGAAGGCTATGGAGCACCTGCTCCACAGCTGTACTGCGCTCAAGTACCTTCATCTTGAGCAGATCCACGGGTTCATTAGCCTCCACATCGCCTCGACGAATCTTTGATGGATTTATGTGTCTTGCTGGCCCAACAAGACATCAATTGGGAAGAGATCACTCTAGCTGTTCCACGTTATGGTCATTAAGAATGCGCCTTTCCTTGAGAGATTGCTTGTATCTGATCTAGAAGGTCCAACAAAAATCAGGGTCAATGACACACCGAAATTGACAGCGTTGGCGTACTCGTCTGCCAAATTTTCCGAACTCTTTATTGGATCCGTGATCGTTTAGGTACAGCACTCATCTTCTTCTCCGTATTCTTGAAATTCACATTTTTAAATTTCTTCTTGATGTATTTACGACCATCTTCTAGAAAATGATTCCCACAAGCTTGACCCAGTCCATGCGCACAGTCAAGATCTTAGCACTAAAATCTATCGGCCCCAATCTGGATCAAGTTGTTGGATTCCTTACATGCTTTCCGTGCACGGAGAAGCTACTCATCGAGGTGAAACTTCTTTCCTATAAGCAAACGGTAATCACAACGTAGCTCAATTTTTTCGTAATGTTCCCAAATTACGATGACAAGTGTAGTGTTCAAAACTGCCTATACTCACTGCATCGAAAGAAATGTTTTTAGTATTTTTTCTCACGTGATCACCTGCATCGTTTTTATGCTGTACTACTATAGTAGCCTAGGCTAGTCATAGTGGAAAGTAACTTAGACTACTCCAGTAACTCTATGGTTACCCTAAGAGCAAGTACTACCTCCGTCCAGGTTTACTCTTCCAATTTTGTAGTATCAAAATTTGACCATAGATTTAACTGACAAAATGTTAATGCATGTCACTGAGAACTATATCATTGGACTCGTATTTGAACATTTCAAATGGTGTAACTTTTAGTGACATGCATTGGCATTTTCTTAGGTAAATCTATGGTCAAAATTTTATACTAAATACGAGGTAGTATTCCCTGCGTCCCAAAATTCTTGTCTTACATTTGTTTACATACGGAGGTTTACTCAGCCGACTGGTGCTGCAGGCGACTCCGGCTGGATGATGGAGTCTGCCGCGCCGGCTGATGCAGCAGGCGGCTCCGACTGAGCACTGGAGTCCACGACACCGATCGGGACTACGGGGGGCTGGATGACAGAGTTTGTGGCGCCCGTCAGAGGCACGAACGGCTGGTCGGTCCTCGCTTGGCCGCCTCCAGTAGTAGTCGGCGTTTTGAAGCGCGGATCGTTGCTTGAGGCCCAGTCAGGTTGGGGTTGACCATCCGCCCCAGCTTCCGGCATGTCGTCATCACTCTCCTCTTCGTCCTCCTCCTCTCCTTCATCACTAGAGTCGATGACCTCGGCCGAGTCCTCGCTATCCTCCGGGTTCAGCCCGAGCCACTCCTGCGGCACCTTGGCGCCTTCCTCGACCACCTCCGGAACGAAGATGCTAGTGTCGGTGAAGTCGGCGATCACTGTCGCCCTGTGGATAAGATCGTCTTCCACCGCCACCATCTCCTCCTGCGCCTCCAGCCAGAATGTGGCTAATTAGGCTAGATTTATCCTAGGATACCATGCCTTAACGAACTCAAGGGCCCAGCGTGCTCCTGCCCGGGCTGCAGAGCCTTTCCAGGCCTCCAGGCGGCCGGCCACCACCTCCAGCCAGTCAGCAGTCCGCCTTGGGGTGCGTGGATCCGGCAAGCCTGGTTAGAGGGTGGAAACCTCTTGGGCCCCGACGCGCTGAAGACGGTGTTACACTTGATGGGCAGGCCGAAGACGGGCCTGGATGTTGAGGATCTGCTCGTTGAGGGTCCGGGGGGCGTCAGCGGCAATCTGCACGGCTTCTGCCCTCCGCTCCGCGCGCTGGGCCTCGCTGATTTGATTCGCGGCGATGGAGTGACCCGGGAAGAAATCTACTCAGGCAGAAGGCAAGAAGAACAAAGTCAGAAACAAGCAGTCGGCTTAGACAAAGGCCGGCAGCTCAAGACAAGAAATAAGAAGAATAAAGCTTACCATCGACCAAGTCCTCGATGCTGCTGAAGCAGGCCAACGTCTGCGCCTTCTTGTCGGTCCAGGCAGCACGCTCGGTCTCAAACTCGGCGAGGAGATCGGTCTCCTTCGCCTTTGCCTCCCGCTGGGCCGTCTTGAGGGCCTCCGTCTGCTCGGCGAGCTAAGCGACCAGCCGGTCTTGCTCCTCGGTCAGCTAGATGCACTCCGCCTCCTTGTCGCGCAGAGTGGTGTTGGCTTCGCCCAGCTGCTGCTACAGGGCGGTGTTGGCCTCTGTAAATGGAAAATAAGAAAGAGCATCAGTCAAAAAGACAAAGAGGGACAGAGTTACCGGGAGATCTGGCCCGACTGCTCAGCAGTCGGCCCGAATCTTGGAGACTATAGCCCGCGGGTGCGCCATCGTGCCCCCGCAAAGAATAAGCAGTCAACAAAGGTAGGGTCATTGAGGAGATTCGGCCCGACTGCTCAGCAGTCGGCCCGAACCTCGGCGACTACAGCCCGCGGGTGCGCCAGCACGCCCCCGCGAAAAAAGAAGAAATGTGAAGCTTACTCCGGCTCTCGGACGGATGGGAGGTCTGCGTCTCCAGCTCCCGGACCATGGAGTTGTAGGCGACCGTGCGAAGATTGTGGTAGTCCTGCAGAAGAGATACTAGACGAAGTCAGCATTTAAACACTTACAAGATAAAGTTCTGGACTGCCTGCTCAGCAGCCGGCCCGAAACATGGGGACTACACCTAGTGGGTGCGCTTGCGCGCCCCACGAAGGAAGCAAGAAGATCACCAATGAAGAGAGCCAAAGAAAACTTATGCGGATGGCGGCCCGCGAATCCAGGAAAGCCTCGTTTCAGCGCTTGAGGGCTTCAGCTTCGGCCCGGAGTTTGGCCTGGACATCGAGGGACGCATGGTTCAGGGCGCTCATCCCGCCCCCACGTATCCAGCCGACTGGCACAGCGCTTGTCGCTTTGATGTCAGGGACAGACGAGCTCGCGGCGCCAGCCTCCAACAGCCGCGGTGCTGAGGCCGCCTTCTCAAGATGGCGGCGTACGGGTGTGTGGACCTCAGGAGTAAGATCCGTCACCACCACGTCCCTGGCTGGTGGCACTGGCAGCCCGGCCGGCTGCTCGGCCCGTGCCTCGCTTGTTGGCGGCGGCAACGGCGGCGGTGACACGATGATGTCCGGCATGGCCACGTCGCCGCCCTCCCTCTCCATGACCAGCTGCTCGTCGCTGGCTCCTCCGATTGTCGCCTGAAACTCCGGTGGAGGTGGCATGTGAGAGAGTCCTGGACTAGGGGGTGTCCGGACAGCCGGACTATCATCGTCAGCCGGACTCCAAGACTATGAAGATACAAGAATGAATACTTCGTCCCGTGTCCGGATGGGACTTTCCTTGGCGTGGAAGGCAAGCTTGGCGATACGGATATGTCGATCTCCTACCATTGTAACCGACTCTGTGTAACCCTAGCCCTCTCCGGTGTCTATATAAACCGGAGGGTTTTAGTCCGTAGGACGAACAACCATTACAACAATCATACCATAGGCTAGCTTCTAGGGTTTTAGCCTCCTTGATCTCGTGGTAGATCCACTCTTGTAACACACATCATCAATATTAATCAAGTAGGACGTAGGGTTTTACCTCCATCAAGAGGGCCCGAACTTGGCTAAAACATCGTGTCCCTCGTCTCCTGTTACCATCCGCCTAGACGCATAGTTCGGGACCCCCTACCCGAGATCCGCTGGTTTTGACACCGACATTGGTGCTTTCATTGAGAGTTCCTCTGTGTCGTCACTGATAGGCTTGATGGTTTCTTCAATCAACAACCACGCCGTCCAGGGTGAGACTTTTCTCCCCGGACAGATCTTCATGTTCGGCGGCTTCGCCCTGCTGGCCAATTCACTTGGCCATCTAGAGCAGATTGAAATCTACACCCCTGGCCATCAGGTCAGGTTTGGAAGCTTAAACTTCACGGCTACCATCCGCGGGGACTTGATCTTCGATGGAGTCGAGCCACAGCCGAGCGTGCCGCACTGTCACGATGGGCATGATCTAGCTCTGCCGTTGGACAGTACCCTAGAGGCCGCACACAAGTCCGCTCTGACCCATAGTTCGGAGCCGACCGCACAGATCGAGGACAGGTGGCTGGACACTGCCTCGGGATCTGCAACTTCCACGGCGATGGAGCCGAATACTGACCTTGTCCCTTATGAAGCTCGTGACTCCGAGGCGCCGGACTCCTTGACGGACTCCGAACCTCCTGCGCCCCTGCCAATCGAATCCGATTGGGCGCCGATCATGGAGTTCACCGCCGCGGACATCTTTCAGCACTCGCCCTTTGGGGACATCCTAAATTCGCTAAAACATCTCTCGTTATCAGGAGAACCCTGGCCGGACTGCGGTCAGGATGGCTGGGATGCGGACGACGAAGAAATTCAAAGCCTACCCACCACCCACTTTGTAGGCACTGTCGATGATCTAACCGACATGCTAGACTATGACTCTGAAGACATCGACGGTATGGACGACGATGCTGGAGACGATCAAGAACCAGCGCCTACAGGGTACTGGAAGACCACCTCGTCATACGACATATACATGGTGGACACCCCAAAGGATGGGGACGGCGACGAAGCAACGGAGGCAGATTCTTCTAAGAAACAACCCAAGCGCCGACGTCAGCGGCGCCGCTCTAAATCCCGCCACGGTAAGAATGGAGAGTCTGGCCACGGAGATAATAACACCCCAGAGAGTGCCGAAGACAACCCCCTCCAGCAAGATTCAGCACAAGAGGACGAAAATTACATGCCTCCCTTCGAAGACGAGGCAAGCCTCAATGACGACGAATTCGTCGTGCCCGAGGATCCCGTTGAAGAAGAGCATTTTAAACGCAGGCTAATGGCAACGGCGAACAACCTAAAGAAAAAGCAGCAACAGCTTCAAGCTGATCAAGACCTGCTGGCCGACAGATGGACCGAGGTCCTCGCGGCCGAAGAGTATGAACTCGAACGCCCCTCCAAAAGCTACCCAAAACGCAAGTTGCTCCCCCGACTGGAGGAGGAAGCGTACAAACCTTCATCACCAGCGCACAATACGGCAGACCAACCACCCTGTGGTCGCGACAGAGAGGCATCTAGGCCCTCCATCAGAACCGTACCCGGGCACCGCTCGAAAAGTATGAAGCCACGGGGGAATGCGCCGGACCTGCGGGATATATTGGAGGACAAGGCAAGACAATCCAGATCTATCTACGGATCACATGGGCGCCCCATGACCCACGACGACTACCGTCGCGCCGGATACAGCAACTCCGAACGGGCCGAACACAGCAGACAACGCTCTCTTGAGCTACGTCATGATATTGCTCAATATAGAGGCGCCGCACACCCACTATGCTTCACAGACGAAGTAATGGATCATCAAATCCCTGAAGGGTTTAAACCCGTGAACATCGAATCTTATGATGGAACAACAGACCCCGCGGTTTGGATCGAAGATTATCTCCTTCACATCCATATGGCCCGCAGCGACGATCTCCACGCCATCAAGTACCTCCCACTCAAGCTTAAAGGACCAGCTCGGCATTGGCTTAATAGCTTGCCAGCAGAGTCAATTGGGTGTTGGGAGGACCTGGAAGCCGCATTCCTCGACAACTTCCAAGGCACATATGTGCCTTCACCAGACGCCGATGACCTAAGCCACATAATTCAGCAGCCAGATGAATCGGCCAGACAATTCTGGACACGGTTCTTAACAAAGAAAAATCAAATCGTCGACTGTCCGGATGCAGAGGCCCTCGCAGCCTTCAAACATAACATCCGCGACGAGTGGCTGGCTCGGAACCTAGGACAGGAAAAGCCGAAATCCATGGCAGCCCTCACATCACTCATGACCCACTTCTGTGCAGGAGAGGACAGCTGGCTAGCTCGCAGCAACAACCTCAGCAAAAATGGCAGGTCGCGTCGAAACAAAAATAAACGCCGCGTTAACGGCGATTACAATGAGGATACGGCAGTCAACACCGGATTCAGAGGCTCTAAACCCAGTCAGCGGAAGAAGCCATTCAAAAGAACCACTCCGGGTCCGTCCAATTTGGACCGAATACTCGACCGCTCTTGCCAGATACATGGCACCCCCGAAAAGCCAGCTAACCACACCAACAGAGATTGTTGGGTATTCAAGCAGGCAGGCAAGTTAATTGCTGAAAACAATGACAAGGGGCTGCATAGCGACGACGAGGAGGAGACCCGGCCGCCGAACAATAGAGGACAGAAGGGTTTCCCCCCACAAGTGCGGACGGTAAATATGATATACACAACCCACATACCCAAGAGAGAGCGGAAGCGTGCACTTCGGGACATATATGTGATGGATCCAGTCGCCCCGAAGTTCAATCCATGGTCCTCTTGCCCGATCACTTTTGATCGAAGGGACCACCCCACCAGTATCCGCCATGGCGGATTCGCCGCATTGGTTTTAGACCCAATCGTCGATGGATTTCACCTCACTAGAGTCCTCATGGACGGCGGCAGCAGCCTGAACCTGCTTTATCAGGATACAGTGCGCAAGATGGGCATAGACCCCTCAAGGATTAAACCTACAAAGACGACCTTCAAAGGCGTCATACCAGGTGTCGAGGCCAATTGTACAGGCTCGGTCACACTGGAAGTGGTCTTCGGATCCCCGAATAATTTCTGAACTGAGGAGTTAATCTTCGACGTAGTCCCGTTCCGCAGCGGCTATCACACCCTGCTCGGACGAACCGCGTTTCCAAAGTTCAACGCGGTGCCGCATTATGCATACCTCAATCTCAAGATGCCAGGCCCTCGTGGAGTCATCACGGTCAACAGAAACACTGAACGCTCCCTTCGAACGGAGGAACACACAGCGGCTCTCGCGGCAGAAGTTAAGAACAGCCTCTTAAGGCAACTTTCTAGTCCGGCCATTAAAAGAACGGACGGGATTAAACGCGCCCGAAGTAACATACACCAAGACCACCTGGCGCGTTCCGAGCACGCGTAGCAATGCGGCCCCAACCCCAGCCCTTACATGATTGTAAGACAAGCTCCCCGCGTACATCATTACGCTCTGGAGATACCTTGGGCATAGGGGGGGGGAGGACACGACCACGACAGGCCCAGAGTGCGGCTCAACCACACCAGGGGCTCCTAAGTGTGTCGATCTTTTTCTTTCCTTTTTTTTATTCTTATTTTATCCACAGGACTCCGTTTACAAGAGGCCCTATCCGGCAGTAGATCTGCCGAACCCACGATGCAACGGCCAGGGAGGAACCAGGGCTACGACGAACACTCAGGTGGTCTCCATTACGAGCATTAAACCTGTTTATTACACCATTCCGCAGCCTATCCCTGGAGGGGGACATGTCTAATAGTCCAAACCCTTGCTTACCGCACTATTTGTATCATTCTGCACTCACAGCAGAACTCCTCGAATAAACAATGCATCATTTTTCGCTTATAATTGCATTCCCTTTATTTATATATGTATGTTCACTTATGACATCTTGCATCCGTACAATTTAGTACGGCAGAATACACCAGGGGCTTATGTTCCCCGCATTATGGTGTGAAGTCCGAACACTTTCACAAGTGCGGCACCCCGAACTTATAGCACTATATGCATTGGCTCCGAATCATGTCTTGGGTCAATAGTTGGGTTTGCCCGGCTCCCATGTTTTGGTAACTTACGTTCCGTTCCGCCGGCTAAGGTAGCACTGGGAGAACCACTGCGATTGCGCCCCAGTTGAGCTGGGTTAACGCCTCAGTGGAGAAAGCTAAAACTGACCGTCATGATAAGGTGAGAGCTAGTCGCTGTTCGAGAGGTCTTTTCGAGTCCTTAAAGACTTATGCCGCTTAGAGCGAGGATCCGGCTATGTCTGGCCAAGGCGTGGATAGCGCCCCGAATTCGGTCTTCCGAACACTAGGGGCTTCGCCGAAATTTAAAATTATAGAATTCTATGGCTAAGTGAGAGTGTTCAAGCATTATAAGTCCGGTTGCCTTGTTCGTTGTGTTGAGCGCCTCCCTAGATGTACCCAAAGATGGGAACGAGAGCGCTCAAGTTTATCCCGAACACCCCAGCACTCGTGGCATCGGGGCTGAAGCCGAAGACTTGCCATCTCTCAGATTTGATAAACTGCCGCACAGAAGGTAATATTTTAAATCAAACAAGCGTTGCTTAGCGCATATGAACAAAGTTTTCAGTGCACAGGATAACACATTGCAAGTCTACTAAAAAATTACATCTCTGGGGCACTCATCCGCAATCTTGCGGGCACCCTTCAGGACAGTCTTATAGTACATTTCGGGCGTACGATACTCCTTGCCCGCCGGCGGCGCATCCGTCAGAAGCCTCTCAGCATCCAGCCTGCCCCAGTGCACCTTTGCGCGGGCAAGGGCCCGACGGGCACCTTCAATGCAGGAGGAGCGCTTGATGACCTCCACCCAAGGGCACGCATCCACTAGCTGCCGCACGAGGCCAAAGTAGCTCCCAGGCATGGCCCCTCCAGGCCACAGCCGGACTATAAGGCCTTTCATGGCCTACTCGGCTACCTTGTGGAGCGCGACCAGCTGCTTCAGCTGGTCGCTAGGGGGCACCGGATGTCCGGCCTCAGCATACTGAGACCAGAAGACATTCTCCGTTGAGCTCCCCTCCTCGGCCCGGAAGAAAGCGGCGGCATCGGACACGCTGCAAGGCAGATCTACAAACGCCCCTGGAGAGCTCCGAATTCGGGTAAGTAACAGGTAATTTATATTCACCTGCTTGCTTTGCATGAAAAATGCCTTACCCGCCGCTATCTTCTTCATCGCATCAATCTCCTGGAGGGACTTATGGGCCTCGGCCTTGGCGGCTTTGGCACTTTCAAGAGCCAAGGCATGCTCGGACTCTCGAGTCTTTGAGTCGCGCTCCAAACTCTCATGCTTTTCCATGAGAGCCTGGAGCTCTTGCCGCACCTCCGCCACCCGTGCCTCCTTCAGGGTTGCCACCTCGTTCGTGGCCCCTGCAGTACCCACGTTATCCTTGTTATTTCTATTGCAACCAAAATCCTTTTCTGTAAGGTACAAATTTCAAAGTGGTGTTACTCACCTTCTTTGTCCTTGAGCTGCTTCTTGGCAAGGCCGAGCTCTCGCTCGGACCGCTTGAGGTCCTGCTTCAAAGCACCGACCTCCGCAGTCAGTGCGGCAGAGGTCAGCAGCGCAGCCTGCAAACCCATATTGACATAATTTTTAGCACTCCTGCGTATATCTTTTTTAGATCCTCAGTCTGGTTTTTCTTTCCGAACACCGAACCGAGCATCAGGGGCTACTGTCTATGCGGTATCACATTAGATATTTTAAACTTCTTACCTCAAAGCCTGTTAGAAGGCTGCTGCAAGCTTCGGTCAGCCTGCTCTTGGCGAGCTGAACCTTCTGAATCACCGCACTCATAATAGTGCGGTGTTCTTCCTTGATGGAAGTGCCGTTGAGCGCCTCCAACAAGTTGTCCGGCGCCTCCGGTTGGACGGAGGTCGCTGGTGTCACGGTCTTGCCCTTCTTGCGAAGGGGCCGCCTGCCGGACTCCGGAACCACTGCGGGTTCCGGCACGGAGTCCGGCGTGAAGTCCGGTAGGTGGCCTTGTGGCAGCTTCGGAGCCTCCCCCTCCTGGCAGGTCCCCTCCTGGGATCCCACCTCGGCGTCCTCAGCATCGCGAGGGGTGGAGGCGGTCGGAATGGAATCTACATCCGACAGGGCCAAGGACCCGCTGGATGAAGCGAGAAGGTCCTCCTCGGTCGGGCTACAGATAGTATGCGGCATTAGAAGGACACTACGTGGCACAAAAAAGAAATTACAAATCACTCAGGAATCCGGATACTTACGATCTTGCCAGGGGCTTGGCCCTTGAGGGCCCCTCCTTGTCGCCGTCGTTGGCGTTGGCGGAGCTGTCCGGAGGAAGGGTCCTTCCCCTCTTGAACCCTTCGGCTTCCCCCGTTGGGGAAGCCTTCCTCTTCCTCTCTCCCCCCTCCAGGGGAGAGCCTTCTTTCTCCTCCTCGCCTTCGGGGGAGGAGTCCGCCTTGGAGTCATCGGACACCTGAAAACGGGAACTCTTTCGAGTACCCGTGGCCTCCTTCTTGGTCTTCTTCTCCGGCACCACATGCGGTGCCGGAACCAGCAGCCCCGCTAGACGGGCGTCTACTGGGTGTTCTGGCATGGGAGCCGGATAGTTAATCTGCTCGGCCTTCTTCATCCAGTCATGTCAAAGGAAAGGGGAGATTAAATCCCGCGTAAGGTCGAACTATTAAAAACAAGTGTCCCGTAAAGGGGTAGAATCACTTACCTCGTCAGCTGGACGCTGCGAGCGAAATCCGCGATCTTCAGTGGCGGATGCGGGAGCTTCGGCGCCCTTGAAGAGCACCTTCCAGGCATCTTTGTACCTAGTGTCGAAGAGCCTGCTCAAGGTTTGGTGCTGTGCCGGATTGAACTCCCACAATTTAATGCCCGTTCTTGGCACAGGAGAATCCGGCGGATGAGCATGACTTGGACCACGTTGACAAGCTTGAGCTTCTTGTTCACCAGCTTCTGGATACAGGCTTGGAGTCCGGTCAGCTCCTCCGAATCGCCCCAGGTCAGGCCACTCTCTCTCCAAGAGGTGAGCCGCGTGGGGATTCCAGATCTAAATTCGGGGGCCGCTACCCATTTAGGGTCACGCGGCTCGGTGATGTAGAACCACCCCGATTGCCATCACTTGATGGTTTCCACGAAGGCGCCCTTGAGTCAGACGATGTTGGGTATCTTACCCACCATGGCGCCTTTGCACTCTGCCTGATTCCCGTTTACTACCTTCGGCTTGACATTGAAGGTCTTGAGCCACAAGCCGAAGTGGGGCTGGATGCAGAGGAAGGCCTCGCACACGATGATAAATGCCGAGATGTTGAGGATGAAGTTTGGCGCCAGATCGTGGAAATCTAGGCCGTAGTAGAACATGAGCCCCCGGACAAAGGGGTGAAGTGGAAAGCCCAGTCCGCGAAGGAAATGGGGAAGGAAGACCACCCTCTCATGGGGCCTGGGGGTGGGGATGAGCTGCCCCGTGTTGGGAAGACGGTGCGCAATGTCGCTGGATAGGTATCCGGAGTCGCGCAACCTTTCGATGTTCAGCAGATCGGACTTATGTACATATTATTCTCTCTACGTTGGAATGTGGAATTTATTTTGCAGAGCCGGACACTATCCTGGTGTTCACAATCTTCTATAGATTATTCGGAGGAGGAACCCGCCTTGCAATGCCGAACAATATGCGCGTCGGACTCATCGTCATTGAAGCCTGGTTCAAGGGCTACTGAGGGAGTCCTGGACTAGGGGGTGTCTGGACAGCCAGACTATCATCGTCAGCCGGACTCCAAGACTATGAAGATACAAGAATGAAGACTTCGTCCCGTGTCCGGATGGGACTTTCCTTGGCGTGGATGGCAGGCTTGGCGATACGGATATGTAGATCTCCTACCATTGTAACCGACTCTGTGTAACCCTAGCCCTCTCCGGTGTCTATATAAACCGGAGGGTTTTAGTCCGTAGGACGAACAACCATTACAACAATCATACCATAGGCTAGCTTCTAGGGTTTTAGCCTCCTTGATCTCGTGGTAGATCCACTCTTGTAACACACATCATCAATATTAATTAAGCAGGACGTAGGGTTTTACCTCCATCAAGAGGGCCCGAACCTGGGTAAAACATCGTGTCCCTCGTCTCCTGTTACCATCCGCCTAGACGCACAGTTCGGGACCCCCTACTCGAGATCCGCCGGTTTTGACACCGACAGCGTGGTCTTCAAAGGTGTCACGACTAGCGGCTCCTGGCGGCATGCTGCCTCTGCGAGCCGCTCCCTCTCCGCGGCTTCGGCCTCCGTCTGCGCCAAATTCCTTGCCACGGATGCTGCAGCCTTGTCCGCCTCCATCTTTGCCAGGCGGTCGGCCTCTTCCTCACGTGCCTCCCACGCGTTCCGTTCCGTTTCCTCCCAGAGGTCGGCGGCCGGATCAATTCGCCGGCTGGTAGAGGAGGTCGCCGCCGACCTAATGATCGAGGCGGCTCCCGACCTCTCAAGAGTTAGCGGGGCCCTGCGATAAGAAGACAAGTCAGAAAGTCTTTTTAGGCCGGATCAGCGAAGAAGCGGAAAGCATGGGAAGAACACTTACGCTGAATCCATAACCGGCACCTTCAGTTGCCCCTGATATTTGGCCACCTTGGTTGCGGCTTCCTTCCGCCTGGTCGCCACGACCGGGTTCTTGGGCTTCTTCGGCGCGCTGCCAAATAGGGCAGCGCCTTTCCTCCGCTTGCACTTGCCGCCGCGAGTAGGCAGCCTAGAAGAGGGGCCTGCGCCGGTGTTGGCTGTGCTCTGGGCAGGGTGCAGCTCATCTTCATCAACGTCATCGTCGGGCCAAGTCTCCATGACGCCGCCCTCTTCGGAGGTGCCTGCTCCACTGCCACCACCTGTTGCGTCGTCCACCAGGGCGGCCGCCCCCAAGTTGGGGTCATCCACATCGCTCTCCGCCCTGTCCAGAAAATAGTTGCCACCCGGCCCCAAGATGGTGTTCGTCGCCTCGTACATATAAATCTGCACTCGAGAATGGAGTCACATCATGACAAGAGCAAGACTAAGAAACAGAGCTGAAGGTAGAAATGAAGAAACTTACGGCAGGTGGCGGCTCGTCACGGGAGTACGGCCGCTTCTCGTGTTGCCAGTTACCCTCCAAAAGCTTGAGGTCGGAGATCTTGTTCACCATCCGTGCGACCTCGGCAGTTGGCATCTCCTTCGTGCACAGCCGGCTGGGGTCGCGGCGCCCGCCGTCGGGGTCAAAACCGGCGGATCTTGGGTAGGGGGTCCAAATCTGTGCGTCTTAGGCTGATGGTAACAGGAAGCAAGCGACACAATGTTTACCCAGGTTTGGGCCCTCTCGGTGGAGGTAAAACCCTACTTCCTGCTTGATTAATATTGAAGATATGTGGAATACAAGAGTAGATCTACCACGAGATCGTAGAGGCTAAACCCTAAAAGTTAGCCTATGATGGTATGATTGTAAATGTGATCGGCCTTCTAAGGACCATGCTCTCCAGCTTATATACACACCGAAGAGCTAGGGTTTACATGGAGTTGGTTACAAGGAAGGAAACATAATATCCGGATCGCCGAGCTTGTCTACCACGCAAAGGAGAGTCCCATCCGGACACGAGCCGAAGTCTTGAGTCTTGTATCTTGACGCTTCTATAGTCCGGACGATGAATATAGTCCGACTGTCCGGATACCCCCTTATCGAGGACTCCCTCAGTAGCCCCTGAACCAGGCTTCAAGGACGATGAGTCCGGTGCGCGGTCTTGTCTTCGGCATTGCAAGGCGGGTTCCTCCTCCAAATACTCCATGGTTATTATCGAACACGTAGGTCATGTCCGGATCTGCAAAATGATCTTCTGGTGCCAGCGTAGAGAGAAAGATACTTCAGTTGATATTTTTAGGCAACATGACACGCCCTTTCGGTTAGATCGAACCGTCTTTCCACTACCAGCCATACCATATACTGCGAGGTGGTTTGCTTAGCACGTCTTGTCGAAGCGAAGACCGTGTCCCCTCATCACGGGATTCTTATCAATACGGGTATGGGTAACCCAACCGTGCCGCTAATCGCGGCGAGTGGGAAACTAGCGGGTTCTACCAGGTAAGTGGGGAGGCACAAAAAATCTCTTTACCTTCTCTTGTAAAGAGATAGGGCATCTTCCTCTTTTACCCACGCCTTCTCCTCCTGCTAACTCATTCCCCTTTGCTCGAGCCCCCAACGCCCAAGAGCTCTTCTTCTCCATCGAAGAGACGTTTTTCCAAGATGTCCGGACCCAGAGCAGGAGGCAAATGGATGGCCTCTATCGTCCGGGAGAGGGATATCAAGAGACTCCGAGAAGCCGGGTACTTGGCCAAGAAGATTGGCCACCGTCTCCCATTTGTGGGACAGGTCGTCCCTACTCCAGAGCCCCACGAGAGAGTCGTGTTCCTTCCCCATTTTGTTCGCGTCCTCGGGTTTCCCCTCCACCCATTCGTTCGGGGAGTCATGTATTACTACGGGATTGAATTTCACGATCTTTCCCCCAACTCTTTTCTCAATATCTCAACGTTCATCGTTGTGTACGAGGCCTTCCTCCAGATTCTGCCTCACTTCGGCCTCTGACTGAAGATTTTCAATGTGAAGCCCAAGGTGGTGAGTGGCGAACACGCCGAGTGCGACGGTGCCATGGTGAGCAAGATGCCTAAGGTTGTTTGGCCGAAGGGCACTTTTAACGACTCCGTCAAGGAGTGGCAGCAGCAGTGGTTTTATATCACCGAACCACGCGGTGAAAAATGGGCAGCAACTCCCGAGTTCAGGTCCGAGGCTCCACTGCGGCTAACGTCCTTTCCCAAGAAGGGCCCGAACTGGTGCTCATCTGATGAGCTGTCACTGCTCCTGACGCGTGTTCAAAGTATGGTCGACAAGGATGTCAAGCTTGTTGACGTGGTCCAGGTGATGCTAGTTCGCCTGGTTCTCCCTTGCCAGCGTCGATCCTGTACTCTATGGGAATTCGACCCGACCAAGCACCAAACCCTCCGGGAGGTCTATGATTCCTCCCATGAGGATATCTGGAAGGTGCTCTTTAAGTCCAGCAAATCATGGCTGGACTCTTCCGAGGAGTAGGGGTAGCACGTATCCCATTCTGCAAGCCCGGTGAGTTACAGCCACGCCCTGTCCCTCCAGGCCTTAGCTGGCATATCATGAGGGGGACGTTTTAATCGTACTTCATTGTGGTTTTAGGGATGGATAAAAAGGGTGGAGCGGATACAATGTCCGGCCCCGCTGCCGGAGGAACCGGCCAGACCTCGTCTAACAAAGATGCTGGTCCCTGCACCTTACAAGGCACCCAAGAAGGAGGCCTACAAGCAGGTCAAGAAGACCCGGAGTGGCCTCCGTTGTCGCGAGGCTCCGGATACCAGGTCCGAAGGCTCCAGCGATGTTCCATCTTCCAAAGATGAAGAGGAGGAGGCAGAGGAGGACGAGCCTCGTTCTGCAGGCGGGAAGAAGCGCGTGGCTTCCCCGTCCCTAGTGGCCGAGTCGCCGAAGAGAGGGCGAGGTTCTCCTCCAGAGGCATCCACCCCGGCGGCCAATAACAATCCGGAGTGGGATCCCGAGGCCCTGCCCCTGGAAAGTCGTAAGTAACCAAAATCTGAATATGTCTATGTATCCAGGGTTGTTCGGGTATAATAATTTTAACTGTTGCCACATCTCATACATCCCGGCTAGGTCTCCCGCCGGACAATCATCATCGGAGGATTTGTTGAGCTCGCATGCTGCGGCGGGCGAGACGCCTTCGGGGATTCCTTTTTCGAAGTCTGGGCGCGACACCGAGGGTCATCATAGCTGAACGGGAGCTTCTGGATGCTGTGACGAAAATCGAGAGCTTGGAGCAGAGTCTAGTAGGGAAAGAATCCGAACTCGCCCAAGCTCTCCAAGCTGCGGAAGATGCTCGGGAAGAAGCCCGAGGTGCTGTACGGGACATTCAGGAGGCCCGGAAAGTTGCGGCTGGTAAGGCATGTTGTATCTTATGGCCGTTATGATGTTATAATGCAGAGAACTCTGAGCGGCAAGCTGAATTCTTGATTTTATAGGGGTGTTTGCAGATCTGCCTCATAGTATATTAGATGCTGCCAAGTTTTACCGGTCCGAGAAGGGTGAGTCTGCGGGGAGGAACTTCTGGTCACAGTATCTAGTTCCGAACTATCCGGTGCCTTTTACCGATCAGCTGAAGCAATTGGTCGAACCTCACCAGGCGTCCGAACTAGCCATGAAGGACTTGTTCATCCGGCTGTGGCCTGCAGAGCCAATTCCCAGCAGTTTCTTCGGACTCGTCAAGCGGTTTGTGGGCGCCTGTCCTCAGCTTGATATTATCAAGCGATCAGTCTGTATAGAAGGTGCGCGAATGGCTCTTGCCCATGCAAAAGTGTATTGGGGGAAGCTTGACGCAGAGAAGCTGATAACTGAGGGGCCACAAGAGGGTAAGGAGCATCGCAAGCCCAAACTGTATTATGAAGGTGTAATGAAGGGTGCCCGCCTGGCGGCGGATAAGTGCACAAAAGACATTATATTTCCATGAGGGCATTTTGGCCAACGTTTGTAATATTGGATAATGGCACCTTTATTATATGCTGCCTGTTTGGTTTGAACATATGTTCTTCCTTTGCGACTGTTTATTGTATGTAAATTCTGAGAGTTGGCCAGTCATCGGCTTCAGCCCCCACGTGAGAAGTACGGGGATGTTCGGGGTATTTCTGAACGCTCTTTATCCCATGGTTGGGTCCTTATAAGGAGGCGTTTCCCACCACAAACCAGGCAATCGGACTATAGGGCTTTACTACTCTCACTTAGCCATAGGAACTCGAGTATGGTCAGCGCAGCCCCTAGTGTATGGAAGGCCGGACTAGGGGCTCTATTGGCGCCTGATCAGTAGACCGATCCGTCGCAATCTGCATTTTATAGTGGCGTTATGCGGAATTAATCTTTAAGGATTTTGCAACCTCTCGAACAGCTGACCAGCTCGCGCCGCATCATGATAGTCGGTTTTCGGCTTTCTCTACTGAGGTGCTCGTCCGGCAGATCTGGGACACAATCGCAGTAGTTCTCCCAGCGCTACCTTAGCCGACGGAACGGAACGTAAGGTACCAAAACATGGGAGGTGGGCAAACCCAACCAATGACCCAAGACATGATTCGGAGCTGATGCATATAGTGCTATAAGTTCGGGGTGCCGAGCGATCGAGTGTCAGGACCCCGACTCGATGTCACATTGATCTAGCCGGTAACACCTCATATCACTTTGCGGCCTCACGCACGGTATCCCCACGGGTGTCGCCTTACCTTTGCTCGGGACCGTTTGCGCCTTTTGGCTCACGTATATGATAGTGTCGCTAGCATCCATATGATAAGGAGCCCGGGCTGACATGACTAGTCGTAAACCCAAAGTGGCACAGACTTACAGGGACAGGCATCCATGACCCAGCTTCGAACGTGTCGGTCATCAGCAAGTGGGTCCGGGCTGTAGCACTGGGCTAGCAGGACTCCGGTAAACCGGGCTGTAGCGGGCTAACAGGACTCCGGTACTCAATGCGTGACATTTCCCCGAAAGGACAGACACAGGAACGAAGAAGGACACATGCCGGCCAGCCTAAGTGTTCCAGAGCAGTAGCAAGCTACCATGGCTCAGCGGTAACACTAGGAGACATTTCCCGGTAAGAGAGGCTACTAAAGATAAACAACTAGATAGTCAGATCCCACACATACCAAGCATTTCAATCATACACACAATATGCTCGATATGTGCAAATACAACGAAGCATCACAACATGACTCTATGACACAAGTACTTTATTCAATAGGCTCCGAGGAGCGAGATATTACAAACATAGGTCTCATGACCCAACAATCAGAGCATACAAATCAAAGCACAAGCGGAAGCTATCATGTCTGAGTACAGACATCTATAAATGAAAAAGGCTTGAAAGCCTGACTATCTATCAGATCCTGCCGAGGGCTCAAGATCGTAGCTGAGGTAACAAGCTAAACGTCGAAGTCCACGCGAAACTACTAGTGAGACCGAAGTCTCTCTGCAAAAACATAAAATAGGCAAACGTGAGTACAAATGTACCCAGCAAGACATACATCAGAACTAACTACATATGCATCATTATCAACAAAGGGGATGGTGGGGTTTAACTGCAGCAAGCCAGCTTTGACTCGGTGGCTATCCTAAACTACGACTGCAAGCGACTCTTTTGAGGTGGCGCACACGAGTCCACATATTCACCATATCAATACACCACTATGGATCCGTTCCCGTCTCCCTACGAGAACGCCATCCATAGCACTCACCCTTATCTTGCGCATTTTAAAGTATCCACTTTCACTTGTCTATGAACTGATATAAGCAACCCAGAAGTCCTTTACCGCGGACACGGCTATTCGAATAGATGATGTTAACCCTGCAGGGGTGTACTTCTTCACACACGCTCTCACCACTTACCGCCGTTTACACGACATGTACTCGGCAACCTTCAAGCGGAAGCCCAACGTGGGTGTCGGCCACGGCCTACCTAAACACTCAAGTCTCTAGTCCAGGTTTATCGCCTATTCGGGTTCCATCCATGAGGAGATACGGCCGGAGTTTCGCTCACAGCCCCAAACGATGTGAACAGGGTTCCCGAGACACCAAACGGGTGCCCGGTACACCGTGCCACGTGCCTACCGCATCACAGCCCACCCCTACGGTCAGCGCTGCCCACGGCCTCCAGCATACTACAAACACCAGAAACTACTTGCAACTCCTGGACAGAGGACAAGGGTGATCAAGAAGCCGAGAGGGTCCATTGGTTTCGGGCCCAATGCGTGGTAGTAGCTGAATCATGGATCACAAACACAGAACTCAGTTCCTGAGGACGGCTGCAATGAGACAACCCACCATGTAGTCCTACATGGCCTCTCACCGCTACCTTTACCAAATCGTGTTCACACGCTTAGCTCACACACCGTAGGACATGTTCACACACCTCTGATTCATCCCGGATGAATCAGACCTGACTCGACTCTAAGCAGTAGCAGGCATGACAAACAAGCATGAATGAGTAGGCACAACAGGGCTCAAACAACTCCTACTCATGCTAGTGGGTTTCATCTATTTACTGTGGAATGACAGGTCATGCAAAGGATAAAGGGGTTCAGCTACCGCAGCAAATAACAGATGAATCGGTGTTGTCCTAATGCAGTAAAAGAGAGCAGGAGCGAGAGAGTGGGATTGTATCGGAATGAACAAGGGGGTTTTGCTTGCCTGGCACTTCTGAAGATAACATTGAGTCTTCATCAGTGTCGACAATCACATCATCGGTATCACGTCTATCGAGAGGGGACAAATACCGGCAACACAGAAGGGATCACAATCAATGCAATGCACAATATGATGCATGATCATGACATGGCAAAATGAATGAGTTTTGGGCTAATGCAACTAGCAACAGATTAAATGAAGTTGGTTTGAATACGAGATTCAATTTCAAACTCCATATATGATTATTTAAATGCCATTTAATTGATTTGTGCTAAACAGCAGCTATAAGTTGTTCTAACATGCATGAAAATGGTACAGATGGATTCCTTGAATTTTTCTGATAATTTTGCATATATAAATTATTTAATTTGGATCTACGGTTGATTTTCTATGAATTTTTGAAGTTTGTGGTATTTTCTGGAATTAATAAATCATTTAAGAATTATTTAAATTCCAAAAACATTTACTGCGTCAGCAGTGCGTCACCGTGACGTCAGCAGGTCAACAGACGCTGCTGCTGGTCAAACCTGACGTGTGGGGGCCACACGTCAGTGACACAGGGTTGTTTAACTCACTCACAGGTGGGACCGGTCAACGGCCACGTCAGCTAGGTCAATTCCGACGCGTGGGGCCACTGTGGTTAACTTAAACTAAGCAGGGGGTTAACCGTGGTTAGTTAAGGGCGTGGGGCCCACAGTCAGTGGCCAAGGCCGGGGTTAGCGGGGTGGTTAGGCCCTAATGACCGGCCACATCAGCTCTCGCCGGAGTGTAGCCGGCGACGACCACAGAGCACGGCGGGGGACGCCGGACTTGCGCTAGGGGCATCAGATCGACGCGCCAAGGGCACCAGGAGGTAGCCCGCGCCCGTGCGCATCTCGGGGGACCAGCGAAAGGTGCGGGGGTGGCCGGGGTTCACCGGAGTGGAGCCCAAGGCGGCGGCCGGAGCTCGGGGTTTCGCGGGACCGGCGCTGCAGTGCACGGGAGGATGAATGGTTAAGTGCTTTGGGTTCCTGAGGTTGCGGTGAGCACGCGGGTGGGCTCAGGAGCGAGCTGCGGTGGCTGTGGCCACGACGGCGACGAGGCACGGCGGCGGCGAGCTTCGGCCGTGGTGGAAGAAGGAGCTAGGGGGCGAAATCAGGTGCGGGGAGTGAGGGGAAGAGAAGAGGAGCTCACGGGGAGTCGGACGAGACGCTAAGTGGGCTCGGGGACGCGCCAGACGTCACGAATCGACGGCGGTGAGCTTCGGTGGCCAGCGACGGAACGGCGATGGTGGCGGCGTTGCGGGGCTTCCGGAGGGCCGTGGGTCGGTGGGGAGGAAGGAGGGGGTCGAGGCGGAGCCTTTGAGCGCATCGGCGAGGCTAGGGGTGGCCGGTGGCCACGAGGGAGCTCGTCGGCGGCGGCGGGTGTGTTCGGTGGCTGCGCGCGAGAGAGCCAGAGGAGGAGAGGAGCTCGGGGAGAGAGTGAGAGGCCTGGGGGGGTGCGTGGCGTCGCGGACGGGGTCCAGGGCGACGAGAGGGAGCAGGAGGTGGCCAGGGGGAAGCAGGAGGTGGCCGAGGCAGCGTCGGCGCGCGCCACGCCTCGCCTCTGTTCGTCCTCCTGGCAGAGGAGGAAGAGGACAAGGGGGAGGAGGTGGGCTGGGCCGGCCAGATGGAGCTGGGCCAGGTAAGTGGCGCCAGGTAAGTGGCCCAGGTGGCCTTCTCTCCCTCTCTCTGTTTCCTATTTCTGTTCTGTTTTATATTTTTCTTCTGTTTTGTTTTTATTTAATCTTTTGCCACTGTTTTGAAATAAAACAAATTCAAAGACAGTGACAAAATTCCCCTGAACATTTTATTTAGCACAATGGAATTATACCGAAGCACATAAAAATGTTTCAGTTATTTGAACATATATTCAGTAATATTTGGATATAAGTTCAAATTCAAAATAGTATTGATTTAAATTCAAAGTCCCAAAATAAATCCTTTTAAAATGTTCATTATTTTTGGTTTGGATCAAAACCCTTGCCAAAAATATTAAACATCTAAGAAGAGCATTTTGGAGCAATGAATGAGATTTCTAGGGTTTTTACCCCTCTTTTATTTAGGGTTTTGAGGCTTCCAAAATTCCCTCAGTTCAAATTTTCAGAATTTAAACATGATGCACACATGAGCTAGCCTAGAGCACTACCAGCAGCTAGGGATGTGACAACTCACCCCCACTAAACAAGAATCTCGTCTCGAGATTCAAGCGTAGGGTAGGATGAAGGGGAAACGCAAACTGGTACAATCTACACGATCCAGGTTGCACTTCAAATGAACATTGATTTGAACACCATCTTTGTGTTGTCGTCTTGCTCTGAGAACTTCAGCTAATCATGACAAGAAGTGGAAAGGAAAACTCTAGAAGGATCCATCTTCTCGAAGGTCGAACAACTCAGGATTAACTCACGGAATGAGACTTAGAACCATCTCTCGGGTTGAGACACGAGATACACATCAAGAGGGGTGGAAAGAAACGGATGACGAAGGTTCACTAGGTGGACAATAATTCCACACTTAAGAAGGTGGTAAACGATTGTCAACGTAGCAAGGAGTTAAGTTGACATGACACCATAATGGTGCACCTTAGGGAAGGTGACTTGAAGATATATCCCCTTAAATGGCAAAAAGAATTACCTTTGATATAGAGATCATTGAGACTCTCTATATCAGCCTAAGGCAAATCACAGCAATCGATTGGCGGGGGTCAGTAGAATGGCATACTCGGACTTGGATGATGTGGATTACCTTGTTGAAGACAACGTAATGGATGAATTTGCTTACCACCGGAAATGGAAGAGACCCATGGTAGAATGGCACATTGATGGTGTAAGCTGGGAACAAAATGCAAATGCTGGGAATGATTCTGGTAACTGGGGAAGAACCCAACAATAGAGGGTGAATTCACTGTTTGAAAAGGTCATAGCATTGCCGAGGAAACTGAGAGCAAACCCAATTAGTGCCGATGATAACACCTAGCGCTTGTGCGTGCTCTCAAGAACTTGAGCATTTCCATATTCATCAAGGTTTTACCAACATCCATGTCAAGGATCCTGGCAACACAACATACCACCATGATGAACAACGATGGACGATGCAGATGCATAGGAAGATATCATCAACTCAGATTTCATCCTAGCGAGGCCAAGGAAACAAAATCTGGATGATCGACCGAGAGACATTTAGCACTCCACTTCTAATGTTCTCCTTGATGTGCTAGTGTAATCCAATCATTGAAATGGTTTGATAACTAGACAACAAGTAAAAGGTCGGACTTCGGAAGGACAAAAAAAATCATAAGGCACAACTAGGGAGTAAATCCTACGAAGTCCTTATGGGAAGGTGGCCAACTTCCTCAAATAGGATACTATAATAACAGGTCTACCGGATGGTTGTGTTGGCCACGACATCCACTTTACCGGTTATTGCGCGACCAATATTATAATTCTTGGGAAATATTCCAACCATCATATCTACCTGAGATTGAGATCTGGTTGGTGTCAGGATATTCCAGACTCATCGAGTCTAGGAAGAAAAACGGAAGTTTGCAACACAAATCAACGAGATGACGTTGCGAGATTCTCGGGAAATGAAGTACGATAGTAAGCTCCAAAACATGAGTTGGTTCTGCTACAAACATGTGAACACGTTGTCCCAGACAAGCATGACCACGTGGTAGTCTTATAATAAAACACTACCGAGTTCAGGTGGGGAACCATCAACGAGGATATCAAAATCCTTGCATAAGGTATACTCTTAAGAAGGAACTTCTTCTCCTTGAACAAATCAATCAGTGGCTTGGTGTGCTAGGGATACATATAGATTGAAGGTTGCAAGTCTTCAAACCACAGAATTCTTCGCACATGTGCATGACTGACTTGCGATGATTCCAGAGGAAGCAACATTGACTTTCTCGAGTTCACGGCGGCACCCTGCATCAAATGCACATGAACTAGAGGAAGTCACTTCTTACATCCGAACATATGCTTCATGAGCTAGCATGAACAAATGCTTTCAAAAGTTTCCAACACTAGCTTAATGTCCAACAAAATCATGGAGGAGATAAGGATGTTGTTAATGGGCTCAACAACAATTCATCTGGGTTTCCTTTTAAAAGGAATTCCATAGTTAAGTGAACAAGTAATAGCATTGGTCAGGCCAAAGATGTAATGGGGTATGCTCGAGGGATCAACCACGAATAAGACAACATTACGAGCATCATTGGTACTGATTTGATTTGACGATAGCCCACACTCAAATCAAAGGATTGATAAGACAATAGGTCCCGCAACTGATCACAGGGACCAATCGATGAAGATATCATCTTTCTTCAACACACACTACACAAGATTATCCCTTTGGAACGAACTAAGTCAGGCAAGCTTTTATCCTCCAACTCTCCAAGTTGTTGTCTAGCTTAACCAACTAGCTCAGGGATATCTAACACCGATTCTTGGAGAGAAGGTGGTTCACAATAAACCAACTTGATCACGAACTCAACATAGCGGTCAGGTGACAACCTGGTAATACTTCTGAGAAGATATTCAGAAAATCACGAACCACCGGTATGTTACTAAGCTCGAGAACAATCTTGCTTTTCAGGGCAAGACGATATGATCAATAGAGCAAGGATTTGAAATAATCCTAACTCATCGATCGAGGGGTGAACCAGGAGAATGGACTAGGTAGCACGATCAATCTTAGAATGATGATTCAATAACCAACACACTAAGAATGAAATTTATTGTCCTTTAACTACCCAGCAACGAGGTTGCTAGGCGTATTGATTTCACACATCACAATTCATTTGTCGGTATTCCGGTTGCATTAACACGAAGACCGAGGAATGACTAATGATGGCAAGAGGTATCACTGTACCAAGAGTTCATAGGATGGTGTGCAATTCCTATAACAATCCCGATATAAAGATGGTAATACTCCAAGGTAGAACAGAACAAAAGCTGGATTAGCAATTTGATCTGCGGAGCACAACTTCTTTGACCCAATCCTGGATATGGAAGAGGTACTGGAGTTTGTTTCTCCTAGTCATTCTGCGATAGAATGGCTTGACGGACCACAAGAGTAATAGGCATCGATAAACGAACGCACGCATACTCTTGACTATCAATTGATAGACGAGGGTCAGAATGCAACTAAAGAGAACAACTCAAAGGAACATACGATTTTCTGAGTTGTGAATGCATGGTTTGGCATGTCGAACGAATTCAACATATTTCTTCCGGGCAATCCATGCGGAAAGGTAGAGCTGGCAGAGTCACGATTTATGAATGGAGAACTCCTCAAGAATAATCCTGTTGTGATATTTCAGTTCAACGAGGAACTTCTGCCATAAGTAGTTCATGGTATTTGGAAGAAGAAAATACCACGGACTTCGAGGACTATCACAAGGTTACTAATATCCTAAAGGTACTAGCAATTACTATCAACATGAAGCAGGTAGAGTGAATCTCGGGTTCAAGAACCCAGGAACAGAATACCTACTACTAAGTAGCATCAGGAATGCTTTCGAGAATAAAGGCCAGAATCTCACACTGGGAACACAAAACGTTGCTAGATTACTAGATGACTCCCTAAATACCTAGGGTCATAATAGTAACTCCAACATAAATGTCAAGGCAATAGAATACCTCAACTCAACAATTAGTGTGATTGAGCTGGCATAAAGGAGCATCGAAACCAGAGGGAAAGGATTTTGCAAATGCATCAGACTATTTAGAAACCTGGAATGACTCGGACAGCATAACGGCTGTAAATGCTCAGAAAAGACTTGAGACATTCACAAAAATGATGGCATAACCACTCAGAAGCACAATATCAAGATTTCGAGATCAACAATTAACATACGGAAGTAGTAGAAACTGAACTCAAGCTTAAATCCAACAATCTTATAAGTCCACTGATTAGTAACACGTGATCCTAATAGAAAGAAGAGATAGCCTAGTTCTTAATCCCCGTAGGAAAGATAAGATGACTCAGATCAGAAGGGCATGAGGTATAAGGAGTAAAAAGAGCCTTACGTTCCATCCCACAATCAATTCCCCTACATATAGCTAAAGCATTTCTAGTCTCAACTTCGACAAGTTTGGCTTGGTAATCCTACAGGCAGTCAAGCTCTGATACCAACGCTGTCAGGACCCCGACTCGATGTCACATTGATCTAGCCGGTAACACCTCATATCACTTTGCGGCCTCACGCACGGTATCCCCACGGGTGTCGCCTTACCTTTGCCCGGGACCGTTTGCGCCTTTTGGCTCTAGTATATGATAGTGTCGCTAGCATCCATATGATAAGGAGCCCGGGCTGACATGACTAGTCGTAAACCCAAAGTGGCACAGACTTACAGGGACAGGCATCCATGACCCAGCTTCGAACGTGTCGGTCATCAGCAAGTGGGTCCGGGCTGTAGCACTGGGCTAGCAGGACTCCGGTAAACCGGGCTGTAGCGGGCTAACAGGACTCCGGTACTCAATGCGTGACATTTCCCCGAAGGGATAGACACAGGAACGAAGAAGGACACATGCCGGCCAGCCTAAGTGTTCCAGAGCAGTAGCAAGCTACCATGGCTCAGCGGTAACACTAGGAGACATTTCCCGGTAAGAGAGGCTACTAAAGATAAACAACTAGATAGTCAGATCCCACACATACCAAGCATTTCAATCATACACACAATATGCTCGATATTTGCAAATACAACGAAGCATCACAACATGACTCTATGACACAAGTACTTTATTCAATAGGCTCCGAGGAGCGAGATATTACAAACATAGGTCTCATGACCCAACAATCAGAGCATACAAATCAAAGCACAAGCGGAAGCTATCATGTCTGAGTACAGACATCTATAAATGAAAAAGGCTTGAAAGCCTGACTATCTATCAGATCCTGCCGAGGGCTCAAGATCGTAGCTGAGGTAACAAGCTAAACATCGAAGTCCACGCGAAACTACTAGTGAGACCGAAGTCTCTCTGCAAAAACATAAAATAGGCAAACGTGAGTACAAATGTACCCAGCAAGACTTACATCAGAACTAACTACATATGCATCATTATCAACAAAGGGGATGGTGGGGTTTAACTGCAGCAAGCCAGCTTTGACTCGGTGGCTATCCTAAACTAAGACTGCAAGCGACTCTTTTGAGGTGGCGCACACGAGTCCACATATTCACCATATCAATACACCACTATGGATCCGCTCCCGTCTCCCTACGAGAACGCCATCCATAGCACTCACGCTTATCTTGCGCATTTTAAAGTATCCACTTTCACTTGTCTATGAACTGATATAAGCAACCCAGAAGTCCTTTACCGCGGACACGGCTATTCGAATAGATGATGTTAACCCTGCAGGGGTGTACTTCTTCACACACGCTCTCACCACTTACCGTCGTTTACACGACATGTACTCAGCAACCTTCAAGCGGAAGCCCAACGTGGGTGTCGGCCACGGCCTACCTAAACACTCAAGTCTCTAGTCCAGGTTTATCGCCTATTCGGGTTCCATCCATGAGGAGATCCGGCCGGAGTTTCGCTCACAGCCCCAAACGATGTGAACAGGGTTCCCGAGACACCAAACGGGCGCCCGGTACACCGTGCCACGTGCCTACCGCATCACAGCCCACCCATACGGTCAGCGCTGCCCACGGCCTCCAGCATACTACAAACACCAGAAACTACTTGCAACTCCTGGACAGAGGACAAGGGTGATCAAGAAGCCGAGAGGGTCCATTGGTTTCGGGCCCAATGCGTGGTAGTAGCTGAATCATGGATCACAAACACAGAACTCAGTTCCTGAGGACGGCTGCAATGAGACAACCCACCATGTACTCCTACATGGCCTCTCACCGCTACCTTTACCAAATCGTGTTCACACGCTTAGCTCACACACCGTAGGACATGTTCACACACCTCTGATTCATCCCGGATGAATCAGACCTGACTCGACTCTAAGCAGTAGCAGGCATGACAAACAAGCATGAATGAGTAGGCACAACAGGGCTCAAACAACTCCTACTCATGCTAGTGGGTTTCATCTATTTACTGTGGAATGACAGGTCATGCAAAGGATAAAAGGGTTCATCTACCGCAGCAAATAACAGATGAATCGTTGTTGTCCTAATGCAGTAAAAGAGAGCAGGAGCGAGAGAGTGGGATTGTATCGGAATGAACAAGGGGGTTTTGCTTGCCTGGCACTTCTGAAGATAACATTGAGTCTTCATCAGTGTCGACGATCACATCATCGGTATCACGTCTATCGAGAGGGGACAAATACCGGCAACACAGAAGGGATCACAATCAATGCAATGCACAATATGATGCATGATCATGACATGGCAAAATGAATGAGTTTTGGGCTAATGCAACTAGCAATAGATTAAATGAAGTTGGTTTGAATACGAGATTCAATTTCAAACTCCATATATGATTATTTAAATGCCATTTAATTGATTTGTGCTAAACAGCAGCTATAAGTTGCTCTAACATGCATGAAAATGGTACAGATGGATTCCTTGAATTTTTCTGATAATTTTTCATATATAAATTATTTAATTTGGAGCTACGGTTGATTTTCTATGAATTTTTGAAGTTTGTGGTATTTTCTGGAATTAATAAATCATTTAAGAATTATTTAAATTCCAGAAACATTTACTGCGTCAGCAGTGCGTCACCGTGACGTCAGCAGGTCAACAGACGCTGCTGCTGGTCAAACCTGACGTGTGGGGGCCACACGTCAGTGACACAGGGTTGTTTAACTCACTGACAGGTGGGACCAGTCAACGGCCACGTCAGCTAGGTCAATTCCGACACGTGGGGCCACTGTGGTTAACTTAAACTAAGCAGGGGGTTAACCGTGGTTAGTTAAGGGCGTGGGGCCCACAGTCAGTGGCCAAGGCCGGTGTTAGCGGGGTGGTTAGGCCCTAATGACCCGCCACATCAGCTCTCGCCGGAGTGTAGCCGGCGACGACCACAGAGCACGGCGGGGGATGCCGGACTTGCGCTAGGGGCATCGGATCGACACGCCAAGGGCACCAGGAGGTAGCCCGCGCCCGTGCGCATCTAGGGGGACCAACGGAAGGTGCGGGGGTGGCCGGGGTTCGCCGGAGTGGAGCCCGAGGCGGCGGCCGGAGCTCGGGGTTTCGCGGGACCGGCGCTGCAGTGCACGGGAGGACGAATGGTTAAGTGCTTTGGGTTCCTGAGGTTGCGGTGAGCACGCGGGTGGGCTCAGGAGCGAGCTGCGGTGGCTGTGGCCACGACGGCGACGAGGCACGGTGGAGGCGAGCTTCGGCCGTGGTGGAAGAAGGAGCTAGGGGGCGAAATCAGGTGCGGGGAGTGAGGGGAAGAGAAGAGGAGCTCACGGGGAGTCGGACGAGACGCTAAGTGGGCTCGGGGACGCGCCAGACGTCACGAATCGACGGCGGTGTGCTTCGGTGGCCGGCGACGGAACGGCGATGGTGGCGGCGTTGCGGGGCTTCCGGAGGGCCGTGGGTCGGTGGGGAGGAAGGAGGGGGTCGAGGCGGAGCCTTTGAGCGCATCGGCGAGGCTAGGGGTGGCCGGTGGCCACGAGGGAGCTCGTCGGCGGCGGCGGGTGTGTTCGGTGGCTGCGCGCGAGAGAGCCAGAGGAGGAGAGGAGCTCGGGGAGAGAGTGAGAGGCCTGGGGGGGGTGTGTGGCGTCGCGGATGGGGTCCAGGGCGACGAGAGGGAGCAGGAGGTGGCCAGGGGGAAGCAGGAGGTGGCCGAGGCAGCGTCGGCGCGCGCCACGCCTCGCCTCTGTTCGTCCTCCTGGCAGAGGAGGAAGAGGACAAGGGGGAGGAGGTGGGCTGGGCCGGCCAGATGGAGCTGGGCCAGGTAAGTGGCGCCAGGTAAGTGGCCCAGGTGGCCTTCTCTCCCTCTCTCTGTTTCCTATTTCTGTTCTGTTTTATATTTTTCTTCTGTTTTGTTTTTATTTAATCTTATGCCACTGTTTTGAAATAAAACAAATTCAAAGACAGTGACAAAATTCCCCTGAACATTTTATTTAGCACAATGGAATTATACCAAAGCACATAAAAATGTTTCAGTTATTTGAACATATATTCAGTAATATTTGGATATAAGTTCAAATTCAAAATAGTATTGATTTAAATTCAAAGTCCCAAAATAAATCCTTTTAAAATGTTCATTATTTTTGGTTTGGATCAAAACCCTTGCCAAAAATATTAAACATCTAAGAAGAGCATTTTGGAGCAATGAATGAGATTTCTAGGGTTTTTACCCCTCTTTTATTTAGGGTTTTGAGGCTTCCAAAATTCCCTCAGTTCAAATTTTCAGAATTTAAACATGATGCACACATGAGCTAGCCTAGAGCACTACCAGCAGCTAGGGATGTGACATCGAGAAGGTGGTCGGACTTTATTGCCGTACTGTGGAGCCCCTGGCATAACCGGGCGTAACACAAACCATGGCTGCCATTTTTATGGCAAAGAGGCGTCGATAATGAACGACGACCGGTGCATGTTTAGCTAAGTCTATGCATTGCAGTAATATCGTATGTCTATGCATGTGAATGCGATTTATGATTATGAAGAAGAGATGGTTTTCTGCTGGAACCTATGGTGGCCGGTCTGGAGGGGGCTGTGAGTGGATCGAAGGTGAGTCCGAACTGCCATCAACCTGCACGGTCCTGTCCTTGTGTGTCCGGGCCAACTTCACGCCGCCAAAACTGTTCTGCATAAAAGTTAGTTTGTGAAGGTAAGTGTGTGGAGGCCGCCAAACGTCCCCACCTGGTTGGTCCAAAGGTTCCTGATCGGACCCTGGTGACCCCAGCCACTATTTGAGAAGCAGTCCGGACTCCTCAGTTGGTGTCTGGATAGTTGGCTGTCATATCTAAATGTTGACAGCCATGCGCGACTTGCTACTCTAGCAGTTGTATGATCTCCGCTTCTAAGGGCGGGGTTTGGCTCTACACGCAGGCGTGATTTATTACCGATGCTGGCCTGATGATTTACAACGTGGAATCTTAGCCAACGTGGTTCATCCTGTTAGCACACGGTGTGATACCGTATAGGGGGGATGCGCTGGTGGCGCGGCCTTATTTGGTTATTTGAAGACAACCGTTAGGGCGGTGGGCCAATGAAACTGGCCTTTGTGCCTGATACCTTGTAGAAGGTGCTATTTGCATGCCCGTTTGGGCTTTATTGTTTGAGGAGCCCCTGGACTCTTAGGTCTGGGAGTTTGCAATTGAATTGCTATGGTTTGTATGATAGGGGGCGGTCGGCCGTACTATTGTGCTCTGGGGAGGGGGGCTTTTGACTAAGCGCCTCCCCTCGATGTTTCCGGCGCACGCCCAGTTGCTTTACTTTGGAGATCCGGCATTCTCTATTAGTATGTTTTGCCGCTCTTTTGGGAGTACTGTGAATTTCGCACGGCTGACCGAGTTCGCGGCTTGGGCCGAATAGTCTTGAGCTGTTCTTTGTCCGTTGACCGGACTGGGATTTGCTGAACTTGATACCGGCTTCCTTGATTTGCCATTTATGACCGTTGCGCCGGGGCTTGAGGCTGCTTCTTCATGTATCCTTCTTGCTGGTTTGGGCCGTAGTGGTGTGCGGACGTCGGGTTATGTGCCTTTGGTTTTCCTGTTTAGGTTGTGGTAGCCAATTGTGTCGCGTGTGCCCTTTGTTAGGGAGGTCGAGTCCGTACTTCTCAGTGGCCAGGATCTTGGTCCACCGTTCTATTAGAAAATCCTATTCGGCCTTAAGCTGCACTTGCTTTCTTTGCAGACTCTTTGCAGTGGCTCTGAGTCGTCGCCTAAAGCGAACTTGTTCCACTGGGTCTTCAGGCACGCCGAATTCGTCATTGTCGACGCTTACCTCGTCTTCAGAGGGGGGTGTATAGTTGTCCCTCTCCAAGTACCCCACCATGGCAATGTGCGGCCTGCTTGATGGTCAGCTGATCGGGACTGTATCCCTCTTCGGTACTATCCGGATCATCTCCGGGACCGGTGTTGATGTGGCAGGATTTGGAGTGGCGTTGGAGACGCCCGTATTTTGCTTTTCCTCCCGAGGGTTTGTCCTCTACTGCCACGTCTCCATTGGTTTCTTTCGGAGTTTCCACCATGTATATATTGTTTGAAGAGGTGGTTGTCCACCACCCTGTGAGCGGTGGCTCCTGTATGTTTCTTGCATCGTCGTCCATACCGGCGATGTCTTCGAAGTCGAAGTCGAGCACGTCGGTTGAGTCATCGATCGTGGCGACAAAGTGGGTGGTGGGTGGGCAGCGAATTCCTTCGTCGCCTGCTTCCCACTCAAGCCAGTCGTAGTTCGCTTCAGAGCCTCCTGACAGAGAGGGAGATTTTACCGAGTTCAGCATGTCACCCAAAAGCGAGCGCTGAGAGATATCCGCAACAATAAACACCATTACCGGAGCCCAGCCTGGATCGGCTGGCTCGAGAATGAGCGGACCAGGGCCAACAGCCGGATATGAGTCCGGGGACCCGGGGTTATAGTCCTCCAAAGAAGGGAGACCGGTGTTCGGATCCACTGCCGTTAAGTGTGCGGCCTGCGGGGCGGGGTCCAGCCCTCCATCCATAGGAAACGCAACCTTCCCTAGATTTAGATCCGGGGCTGCTTCGGGGACGATGTCCCAGGCACTGTTCGACAGCAGGTCTAGGCCGTGCTCATCGTAACTATCCAGCGCTCCTGGCGCAGGCCCGAGCCCGTCGAAGATCTTGTCTCCGCAGATATCTGCTATGTAGTTCGAGTTTCCAAACCTGATCTGGTAGCCAGGGGCGAAGCGGTCGATCTGCTCCAACTGGCCAAGCGAGTTAGCCCGCAGTGCGAAGCCGCCGAACATAGAAATCTGTCCGGGAAGAAAAGTCTCACCCTGGATCGTGTTGTTGACGATTGAAGACGCCATCAAGCCTCGAAGCGACGACACAGAGGAACTCTCAATGAAAGCACCAATGTCGGTGTCAAAACCAGCGGATCTCGGGTAGGGGGTCCCGATCTGTGTGTCTTAGGCTGATGGTAACAGGAAGCAAGGGACACAATGTTTACCCAGGTTCGGGCCCTCTCGATGCAGGTAAAACCCTACTTCCAGCTTGATTAATATTGAAGATATGTGGAATACAAGAGTAGATCTACCATGATATCATAGAGGCTAAACCCTAAAAGCTAGCCTATGATGGTATGATTGTAAATATGATCGGCCTTCTAAGGACCATGCTCTCCAGCTTATATAGACACCGGAGAGCTAGGGTTTACATGGAGTCGGTTACAAGGAAGGAAACATAATATCTGGATCACCAAGCTTGTGTACCACACAAAGGAGAGTCCCATCCGGACACGAGCCGAAGTCTTGAGTCTTGTATCTTGACGCTTCTATAGTCCAGACGATGAATATAGTCCGACTGTCCGGATACCCCCTTATCCAGGACTCCCTCATCGGATCATCCGGAAGATTGGATGAGGGTGGCCCTAGAGCAAGAGGATTCGGCGCTCGACAAAGGCGATGAGGAGGTCGGCGCCCACGAGGCCCTCCGACTCCTCGAGCACCCGGAGTCGGCCGATGGCGGCCGCAGCGTCCGGCGACATCGGCTTCGGCTTGTAGCCCCAGTTGGGCCGGAGCCTGGTGGGAGGACCGGCCTCGTAGGCCGGAAGGTTGATGAAGTCGACAGCCGGATCGACATTCTCAAAGTAGAAGTAAGATTACTGCCGCATCTTTACAGACTGTGGCAGCTTGACGACGGGGAAGGCATTCTGTTTCACCGGCCGGCGCACGGCGAAGAACCCGCCGCACTCAGCCACCGTCTCCTTGGTAGAGGTGCCAAGCTTCCGAAAGAAGAATGCTCCCCACAGCTCAAGTGTGGGGACGATGCCGATGTAGCCCTCGCATGCCGTGACCAAGGCGGAGAGTAGAGCCACGGTGTTGGGCGTGAGGTAGTGAGGTTGGAGGTGATTGAAATCAAGGAAAGCGGAGGAAGCCGCTCACCGGAAGACCGAAGCCACGGAGGAAGTGTGAGCGGAAGACGACCCGCTCATCCCCCCTTGGCGCCGGCGAGATCTCCGCCTCCGGCGGCACCCACGCCTTGACGAATGCCCTGTTCGACATCCGGCGCGTGTCGTGAAGGAAGGAGATGTGATCCTCGATCACCGTCGATCCGTCCTAGTCGCCGCCCTTCTCGCGCGCCATGGCTCCAGGCATGGCCGTGGAGGAGGAGGAGTGTGTCGGCGATGAATGGCCGCACCACAGAGTAGCGGTGGCGGCGATGGAGAAGAGAGAAGAGGAAGAAGAGAGAGTGGGAGGGGCGCGGGAGCTTTGCCGCACCACTCCCTCCCCCTACTTATAGCCCTTGGGCTATGAAGCCGAGGGGGCGGGGCGTGGGTCGTGGGATTAACTGCGCCCATGACCCCATGACCCCCCATTTACCGCGCGCATTCACCACGCCTTGAGTGGTCGTGGGAATCGCAATCGCCCACCTCGGCGCAGCGGATCCGCCCAGGTGCCGAGGCGCGGTAGTGGCGGGCCCGGCCCCCTGTCACGTCCCATCAGGAGCGTGGGATGGCAGGCTAGCCAGGCTTGAGAGCACTGCATGGCGTGTCCGTGTCGGGTGGCGGCCCCGGGAGGCTTAGCAGGAACGCCGCCTGTTTTCCCGCCTCGAAGATTCAAAAGGTGACCAAAAAGTCCCGCCTGGCAAGGCCGACTCCAACAATCGGCTAACCGCGAGGCGGATCGAACATTTTTTCCGGAGCTCGGTGACGAGGGAAGCAGCTGAGACTTCACGGCCACTCGACCACAACGCCTCACCGGATTCAAGGACTACTATTGGAGTAATGGGCCACGGGTAGCCTCACCCGAGTACCTGGATTTATCAAGACCTTGGGCCAGCTCCGCCTTGCTGAGCCCCAAGCTGAAGCTCCACCCTCCGGGGGCCGGCCAGCCCAACAGCCGGCCACCAGAGGGCGGCCAACCACCAGCCGACGGCACCGCGAGCACCTGACTCCATCCAGCCGGCCTCTAGAGAGGGCAGCGTCAAGTAGGCGGCCACATCGCGCCCTTAGAGTTTGTGCCCCCTTCAAGAGGACGTGATGGGGTGTGGCTATAGTGAAGCCCTTATCCCCAAATTGTGGGTTCGGCGTGGCCACAGTGCCCTGTACGGACGATGATCTCGGCATGGCATGGCACTGTTGCCACCTACCCTTGACGTCACGCCGGACAGGCGGAGCCCTGCTCCCCATGACGGCCTGTCGGTACGGCCCACGGACGGCGGGCCCTCCCAGGTAGTGACACCCCAGAAGATGGCGCACGCCGGACATGTCGGACCAGGGGAGGGTCGGCTTCCTGCAGGCGGCCGTCCTTACCCTTGAAGCAAGGGCGCCATTAACCTGACGAGACCAGGTGTGGCTACAGTGATCTCCCACCAGGCGGCGGGACTGTAGCCCCACTGAGCTGACCAAGCCCGCGTCATTAGCAGCACGGCTACAGTGAGCGGCATGTCGGCTCCATACCAGACCAGTCGGCGGGGCCCGCCATGTGGCGGGCCCCAGTAGTCGGCGGAGAAGCCGGAGGCCGGGGACGGTGACAGCCGGGCCTGGCAGCGGGCCATATTACCATTGTACCCCTGGGGGGTAGGCCTATATAAACCCCCAGTGCACCCATGCAAAGGATTCCCACTTTGATAGAACTAGCTAGATCACTAGAGAAGGGGAGAGCTAGCCTTGCCTTCTCCTTCCTCTAGCATACAGCTCAAGGAGCACATTTGTATCACTTGTGCCATAGTGATCATTCGAAGACCCCGCAGAGCAGTAGTAGGGGTATTATCTCCAAGGAGAGCCCCCAACCTGGGTAAAGTACTCTAGCGTTCGTGTCTATGCCTCATCCCGCTTACGGGCACCGGGGACGTTCTACTCGCTCCCACCATGATAAGCCATCCTTTGGCATATGTCACACCCAACCCCCGATAGGCCCGAAGAGATCCATCTGAAGGAGCTCCAAGGGTCTCTTTGAGTAGATGATAGTCATGGGAGGGTGAGCCTTTTCATGTAACTTTGCTTCGATACAAGCACTGCAAGCATGATCTTTGGCAAAGCTAACGTTTGTTAGTCCACAAACATGGTCCCCCTTTGAGAAGAATTTGCAAAGATCTCATATTGACATGGGCTAAACTGCGATGCCAAAGCAACCCCACATCAACTTTAGCCATTAGGCATGTCGCGGTCTAAGTGGGTCGCTCCGAAAAGTTAATCACATAAAGACCTTTTGACATGCCCAACGAAGGCTACTTTAAGAGTCTTGCTCCACAAGAGGGCCACGGTATCAATATCAAAGACTGTGGGAAAACCCATGAGTGCAAGTTGATGAACGGAAAGTAAATTGTATGCAATGGACTCAACAAGCATGACTTTCTCGATCGTGAGATCATGAGAAATGACAACCTTGCCAAGACCCAATACCTTGGAAGATGAGGCATCACCCCACTCGACATTGGTGGGCATAGATGGGATCTTGTGCACGTACACCACCAAGTCCTTGCTTCCGGTCATATGATTTGTGGCTCCACTATCAAGCAACCATGATCCCCCACCGGAAGCAAACACCTACAAGAGATCAATGCTTGGTTTTAGGTACCCATTTTGTAATGGGTCCATTGATGTTAGTAACAAGGGTCTTAGGAACCCAAATAGACCATTCAATGTAATCATAAGGAGAACCAACAAATTTAGCACAAACATGCCCATCACTAGCACGGCACAACACATAAGAAGGGTTAAAGTCGCCGGCTTTGTTGGAAGGGGTGGCATTGCCCTTTTTGACATCACCACCCTTCACATTGTTCTTCTTCTCCTTAGAAGCACCCTCTTCCTCCTTCACAAAAGTTTGCTTGAAAAGAGGAGGTTGTTTGGCCTTGTCATTCTTGTTCTTGTTCTTGGACTTGGGTGCAAAGCCAACTCCCTCATTGGCCACAACTTCCTTCTGATTGCTCAAAAGGTCGTTGAGATTCTTCTCACCTTGTATGCAAGACACAAGGCCTTTCTCAAGTTGCTCCTTCAACTTGGCATTTTCCTCCACAAGATGCACATGCTCACAACATAGGTTAGTAGCATTTGCATTATCAATTAAGACTATATGAGGAAAAGTGGCTTTCTCCTTGGTTAGCTTCACTTGGAGTTGATAATGAGACTCCTTGAGGCTAGTATGAGCACCCTTCAAGGCCTTGTGAGCCTTGTCAAGTATATCAAACTCCTCCTTGAGTCTAGCATGGTCAACCCCAAGTTTAGCCTTCTCGGAATCGAGCACACGAGATACAACAAGAGCATGATCAAGATCTTTCTTTAATTTAGCATGGTCATCGTTGTGTGACTCCTCAAGAGCCAAATGATGAACATGCTCTTCCTCAAGTGCATTAGAAAGATCCGATGTCTCATCGGCATAGTCACGCCTATGACCTTCCATCTTAGAGATGGTTTCTTCATGAGCCTCGATCATGTCATTGGCTTCACCAAGTTGTTCCAAGAGAGCAACGAAGTGCTTCTTGGATTTGCCCTTGAGATTACTCATAAAAGACTCAAATTCATTCACTTCCTCAATAGACCCCTCAATTTCATCAATGCAATTTGTCAAGGAAGGATTAGTAATGATGGTAGTTTTGATGGTTGGGGTTACCTTGTTGGTGGCTTTGGCCATGAGGCACTTGGCGGTGATGTCCCCGTTGGGTGAATCAAAGAGAGACACCCGTGGGGTTGTGGCAATGGCAACGGAGGCCATGGCCATGGCTTCACCATCTTTATCTTCATCATCATCTTCTTCTTCATTGTACTCTTCTTGCTCCACCAACCCTTTGGTCGGAGTCTTCGTGGTGAACTTGTTCTTGTTAGGGAAGTCTTTGCCTTTTTGGATGAGCTTGCCACCGTTGTCTTCCTGCTTCTTGTAAGGGCACTCCACAACAAAGTGCTCACATTGCCACAATTGTAACATGTTCTCACATGTTGCTTGCCCTTGAAGCCACTTGAGTTTTTCTTGTTGAAATTGGGCCTTGAGTTCTTCTTGCTCCAAACATTGCATTGACGCGAGAGCCATGTGCTCATGACAATCGTATTTCCTGTCTTTGGTGTTGCTCTCCTCATCTTCTTCTTCATCCTCCTCTTCCACACTAGCCTTGGCCTTCAAGGCAAGGTTGGGCTTCTTTGCTCTTTGAGAATGCAATACCGCATTGTCGGCGGTCTTGTCCAAGATCCTCATCGCCACAAACCCATCCAACACTTCACTTGTGGTCAAGGTGTGGAAGTCCGGCCTTTGACGGATGATGAAGGACATGGCCTTGTGGTAAGGCATCATGGCCTTGAGGAACTTGCGCTTGATCCAATTGTCATCTGTATCCTTGCTCCTATGATCTTGGAGTGAGACCACGAGAGTGGTTAACATCCGGTTAAGCTCACGAGGATCTTCATATTCATTCATTGCAAACTCCTCGGCTTCATCTTCCACCACCACTTAATAGTTGGAGCGTTGAATGATTGTGCTTCCCTTGTAAATGGAAACAACATGGTGCCACGCTTCCTTCGCCACGGTGAATGGTCGGAGGTGTGTAATGTCTTCAGATGGAATTGCATCTTGGATGATGAAGAGACCATTCTCGTTGAATTGATGGTCCGCGACTTCTCTAGGGTTGAAGCTGCTTGGGTCATGCGGATAGAAACCTTGCTCATTGATTCTCCAAACATTAGTATTAACATGATTTAACTGACGATGAAAGCGATAGACCCAAGAGTCAAAATCCTCATTTTTCACAACCTTAGGAGGAGGACCAACATGATTTAGATGAGTGGAGGGAACCGGTCCTCCATAAGTAAATGGAGGTTCAACATGGGCAAAGATGCCGCTACCATTTCTACCACTAGATAAAGGAACTTTATCACTAGAAGCTTCCCCTTATCAGAGTTAGCATCCGCCACCTTGTTAGTGGGAGCGGCCACTTCCAAACGTGCGGTGGATAATTTAAGACCATCAAGAAACTCTTTGAACATCCCATTGACCTCGGTCGTCATGAAGGTTTTCAATGTGTCCAAAGCCACATTGAATTCCTAACGTGAGACCGGGGATCCCCCATCGGCCGTAGATGAAGAAGGATTAACACCGGGGTGCTCCTCCTCATATTCTATGGTGTCAACCATACTCCTAGGACGGTAAAGCCCTTAATTAAGAGACGAGGCTCTGATACCAATTGAAAGGATTGATATAGTTGACTAGAAGGGGGTGTATAGGCAACTAACAATTTTAGCTTTTCTTTACCAAATTAAACTTTTCATCAAAGTATGTTGTCTAGATATGTAACTAGGTGAGCAAGCTATATATGATGAACCAAAAATAAGCACACAAGCAAGCAAAGAATATAACGCAATATAGCTTGCACAAGTAAAGGTGAGAGATAACCAAAAGTGGATCCGATGGATACGAGGATGTAGTACCAAAGTTCCTTCCTTTTGAGGGGAAGTACGTCTCCGTTGGAGCGGTGTGGAGGAACAATGCTCCCCAAGAATCCACTAGAGCCACCGTATTTTCCTCACACTCTCACACAAATGCGAGATGTCGTGATTCCACTATTGGTGCCCTTGGAGGCGACGACCAAACCTTTACAAACAAGGTTGGGGCAATCTCCACAACTTAATTGGAGGTTCCCAATGACACCATGAAGCTTCACCACAATGGACTATGGCTCCGTGGTGACCTCAACCGTCTAGGGTGCTCAAACACCCAAGAGTAACAAGATCCGCAAGGGATAGGGGGGGTCAAATTTCTCTTGGTGGAAGTGTAGATCGAGGCCTTCTCAACCAATCCCCAGAGAACCAACAAGTTTGATTGGCTAGGGAGAGAGATCGTGCCAAAATGGAGCTTAGAGCATCAATGGAGCTTAGGAAGGAAGAGGTGGGTCAACTTGGAGAAGAAGACCTCCTTTTATAAGGGGGCAAATAATCCAACCGTTACCCCCCCCCCAATCAGCCCCGCAAAGAGCGGTACTACCGCTCCCCCTCGCGGTACTGCCGTTGAGGGAGTCCTGGATTTGGGGGTGTCCGGATAGCCGGATTACCATCATCGGCCGAACTATCATCGGCCGGACTATCATCATCGACCGGACTCCTAGACTATGAAGATACAAGATTGAAGACTTCGTCTCGTGTCCGGATGGGACTTTCCTTGGCGTGGAAGGCAAGCTTGGCGATACGGATATGTAGATCTCCTACAATTGTAACCGACTCTATGTAACCCTAGCCCTCTCCGGTGTCTATATAAACCGGATGGCTCTAGTCCGTAGGACAACCAACATCATCAACCCTTACAATCATACCATAGTCTAGCTTCTAGGGTTTAGCCTCCTTGATCTCGTGGTAGATCCACTCTTGTAAACATCCACAATATCAATATCAATCAAGCAGGACGTAGGGTTTTACCTCCATCAAGAGGGCCCGAACCTGGGTAAAACATCGTGTCCCTTGTCTCCTGTTACCATCCGCCTAGACGCACAGTTCGGGACCCCCTACCCGAGATCTGCCGGTTTTGACACCGACATTGGTGCTTTCATTGAGAGTTCCTCTGTGTCGTCACCGATAGGCTTGATGGCCTCATCAATCAACAACGACGCGGCCCTGGGTGAGACTTTTCTCCCCGGATAGATCTTCGTATTCGGCGGCTTCGCACTGCGGGCCAACTCACTTGGCCATCTGGAGCAGATCGAAAGCTACGCCCCTGACCATAAAGTCAGGTTTGGAAGCCTAAACTTCACGGCCAACATACGCGGGGACTTGATCCTCGATGGATCAGAGCTACAGCCGAGCGTGCCGCGCTGTCATGATGGGCATGACCTAACTCTGCCGCCGGACAGTAGCTTGGAGTCCGCACATGAATCTGCTCTGACCCATAGTCCGGAGCCGATCGCGCAGATCGAGGACGGGTGGCTGGACACCGCCTCGGGAGCTGCAACTTCCACGGTGATGGAGCCGAACACTGACCTTGTCCCGCATAAAGCTCATGACTCCGAGGCGCCGGACTCCCTACCGGACTCCGAACCTCCTGCGCCCCTGCCAGTCGAATCCGATTGGGCGCCGATCATGGAATTCACCGCTGCGGACATCTTTCAGCACTCACCCTTTGGCAACATCTTAAATTCGCTGAAGCATCTCTCGCTATCCAGAGATCCCTGGCCGGACTATGGCCAGGATGGTTGGGACGCAGACGACGAAGAAATTCAAAGCCCACCCACCACCCACTTCGTAGCCACTGTCGACGATTTAACCGACGTGCTAAACTACGACTCCGAAGACATCGACGGTATGGACGATGATGACGGAGACAATCCAGAACCAGCGCCTATAGGACACTGGAAGGCCACCTCATCACATGACGTATATATGGTGGATACCCCAAAAGGAAGCGACGACGAGGAACAACGGGGCGCGGCAAAGGATAATCCCGCCGATAAACAACCAAAACGGCGACACAAAGCGCCGCCCTAAACCCCGCCTCAGCCAGAACAGCATTCCCAATGACCCAGCGTTAGAGCAGGGCCAACCAGTGGACGACGAACATGCAACCAAGCAACCGTCCGAACAAGACGAACCGGATGATCAACCCCTTCCCGGAGCAACCAACAGTCCGGACAACCTCACATCGGACACACCACCGGAGCATAAGAACCTTCACTAAAGACTCGTCGCCACTGCAAGTTTGAAGAAGGAAAAATGGAAGCTCAAAACAGTGAAAGACATAATTAGAATGAAGTGGAACAAAATACTCAAGACCGCAGGCAAGTATGGCAATGGCCATCAAACAAAGAGCTACCCGAAGCGCAAGCTGCTGCCAGAATTTGACGAGGAAGCCATAGAGCCCTCACAATCAAAAAATAAAGAGGCCGCCTGGCCGGATAGACGGCCAGATGATAGGCCAAAAGCGGCAAACGGCGCCGCACACAAGCCGACTTATGATCCTGGGAAAATAGAAGGCCCAACTAGGTCCATCTACGGGCCAAAAAAGAGGGCCCCACGAAGTAACACAACATGACAAGTGTTTGAAGACAGCGGCACACCCAAATACAGGGGCGCTGCACACCCGCTATGTTTCACCGATGAGGTGCTGGATCATGAATTCCCAGCAGGGTTTAAACCCATAAACATAGAGGCATATGACGGAACAACAGACCCTGGAGTCTGGATAGAAGATTACATACTACACATACACATGGCTAGAGGAGATGATCTCCACACCATAAAATATCTACCCCTCAAGCTCAAAGGGCCAACCCGGCATTGGCTCAAAAGCCTCCCAGAAAACATTGTTGGAAGTTGGGAAGAGCTTGAGGACGCGTTTAGAGCAAACTTTCAAGGGACTTATGTCCGCCCTCCGGATGCAGACGATCTAAGTCACATAACTCAACAGCCCGGAGAGTCAGCGCGCAAATTCTGGAACAGGTTCCTTACCAAAAAGAACCAAGTAGTCGACTGTCCGGACGCGGAAGCCTTAGCAGCTTTTAAACACAACGTCGGAGACGAATGGCTCGCCAGACACCTTGGCCAAGAGAAGCCAAGAACAATGGCCGCGCTAACAAGCCTCATGATGCGCTTTTGCGCAGGAGAAGACAGCTGGCTAGCAAGATGCAGCACCAGCGACCCGAGTACATCCGAGATCAGAGATGGAAAAGGAAAATCACGGCACAGGAAAGATAAGCGTCGGAATAAAGAAAGAAGCCCAAAGAGCACGGCGGTCAGCGTCGGATTCAAAAGCTCGTGGCCAAACAATAATACACTGCCCCTTAAGGACAACAGTGACGAGCTATCCAACTTAAACAAAATTTTGGATCGGATATGTCAAATCCACAGTACCTCCGGAAGGCCTGCAAACCATACCAACCGAAATTGTTGGGTTTTTAAACAGTCCGGCAGACTCAACACCGAATACAAGGGGCTCGATGCGCCAAGCGAGGACGACGACGAACCCCACCAGCAGAGCACCGGAAGTCAGAAGACTTTCCCACAAGAAGTCAAAACGGTAAACTCACTTCACGTGATAGTACGGAAATACAACACGGCACTCGCTAAGACAAGTGTCGCATGGTCCACCCCAGCGGAACACCGAGATTGGATGTCAAAACCAATCACTTTCGACCATCTGGATTATTCTAGAAGTATCCGGAAAGCAGGATGGACTGCTCTAATATTGGATCCCATAATAGACGGACTGCGATTTACGCAAGTTCTGATGGACGGCGGCAGTGACTTAAACCTGCTATATCCGGACAGAATCCGCAAGTTGGGGATAGACCCTACTACAATTCGACATAGCCGCACTTCCTTCAAAGGAGTGGCGCCAGGCCCTTACGCCAGGTGCACAGGTTCATTATTACTAGAAGTTGTGTTCGGGTCACCTGACAACTTCCGAAGAGAAAAGCTAACCTTTCATGTCGCCCCATTCAAAAGTTGCTATCAAGCACTACTGGGACGTGAAGCTTTCGTCCGCTTTACCGCAATACCACACTACGCGTCTCTTACGCCTAAAATGCCCAGTCCACGCGGCATCATTTCATTAAAAAGGTCGGCTAAGACTCTGGACACGGCTGGACGGGTCCGCAATAAATAAGCTAGGGGCTACCTAGCCGCACACCCCTTTACAAGGGTTTGTGTATATAAGCTATAATGAGCTACCATAGACTCAGCTTTCTACATTTATATTTCAATTTTTTATGTACCTTTTTGCACGATTTCTTTTCAATCTAAGTTCCTCTCTTTTTACAGACGAATAACATGCACACCCATCCAGGATACGGCACAACGGAGACACAGGCGCAGACGTGCAGTAGGGACCCGTTTCAAGGATTCTTTTCAGACTAAGACCCTACGTAAACCTTTCTTACTGTCTCTTGTTGCTATAATCCCCTGGTTTCTCATTATAACCAGAGTGGAGGCTGGCATTTTGGCATCGGCCGCGCCAAAGGAACCTGCCCGTACCTGGACACAAGGGCTTAGGGCGTTACGCTGCCCGCTACTGTAAAAGACCGAACACCTTCAGGAGTGTTCGGCGTCTCGAGTTAGGCATTATATGCATCAGCTCCGAATCATGTCTCTGGTCAAATGTTGGGTTTGCCCGGCTCCTGTGTTTTGCTGCCTTACGTTCCGTATCATCGGCTAACGCGGCACCAGGAGAACTACTGCGATTGTGCCCCAGTTCGGCTGGGCGAGCACCTCAGTAGAGAAAGCCAAAAACTGACTGTCATGATACAGCGAGAGACTGGTCAACCACCTGATCGACCAAGGGAATGTTTAGAATTCCTCCGCTTTGACGAAGGGCCGTTTCCCAGTCAGGCACATACGCGCCCCAAATTCGGAGAGCGCGGTGCCCCCAGGGGCTATGTCGTAGCCCCACCCTCGAACTCCATGGCTAAGTGAAAGTGATAAAGCATTATAGTCTGGTTGCCTCGTTTGCTATGCTACCACCTCCTTTACAGGACCGAGACATCGGATTAAGTGTGAAAACGCGCTACTTTTTGCGAACACCCCCGCACCTTGTGCGTGGGGGCTGAAGCCGACGACTGCCATCTTTCAGGTTATACACACGTATACATGAACGGCCGCATAGGAGATATTACATTACTTGAATGCACAAGTATAAAAGGCGCTTACATCATAAATATTGTTTTACAACATAAAACGTTCATTTGAACGTAACATTTTTTGAACACTGCGACTCTATTACACGAGCACCACGCAGCACTTCGCCAAAATAGTGCTCGGCGGGTAACCGGCTATCGTCCGAGCCCGGGGTCGCAATAGCGGTGGCATCCATCTCTGTCCAATGTGTCTTCACACGGGCGAGTGCCATCCGCGCACCCTCTATGCATGCCGACCGCTTCATCGCCTTCATATGAGGCACCACCCCAAGAAATTGCTGCAATAAGCCAAAGTAACTCTTCGGCTTGGGCCTATCCGGCCAGACATGGGTCATGATATCCGTCATGGCAAGCCCGGACAACCTATTCAGCTCAGCCCACTCGGCCAAACGGTCGGTCAGCGGAAGTGAACGCTCCGGACTATGGAATTGAGACCAAAACAGCTCCTCCGTCTCGTGATCCTTCTGGTTTCGAAAATGCACAACGGCATCCGCCGCACTCGCTGCTATGTCCATATAAGGGTCCTCCGGAGCCCACAGTTGGCCCAGCTGAGCATACTTTGGATCCGTAAACCTTCGGCGCAGCAGAAAAGGCTTGCCAGCTACAATGTCTCCGGCCTGGCGCAGCCCTTCCTTTATAGCCCGCATTGCAGAGCGGGCATCCTTGGCTTCGGCGGTAGCCTTCCCCAGGTCTTCTTACACCACCAGGCGCTCCTTCTCAAGAGCCTCATTGCGGTCGGTAGCATCTTTTAACTTCATGGCCATTTCGGCCATCTCTTCCCTGCTTCGGCAGTGTGCGGCCCTTTCGGCCGCTAACTCTTCGGCCGCCCTCGAGGCCCCCGCATTACTCCTTCTGGCCTGCTCCTTGGCTTGAGCAAGTTCGGCCCGAAGGCTCTCCACAGCAGCGGCACTATCTGCATTTCACACACATGTTGTAAGGAGCTGGCTTCGGCTCCCTTACCAAGTGACCGCACAGAAACACTTACCTTGCGACTCATCAAGTCGCCTGTTGACCAGCGCGATGTCCGCATCCGCAACGGTGAGTTGTCGCTTTAGTTCAGCAACTTCATCAGTCCGGCTGGCCCCCGGACGACCCACCACCTACATAGGCAAGGCGAAAATTTAAACCTGCAATTTTGATCCTCGGCACGCTGTCGCTTTCGACAACCTACCGAGTCTCAGGGGCTACTATCTATACAGGGAGCATTCTATATGCAAAAATGTTAAAAGGTGTGTCATTTTTTACGTACCTCAAACCCCGCCAGCAAACTCCTGACGGCATTATGCAACCCGCCTTCGGCGGATGAAATCCTTTCAATCACCACACTCATCAATGCGTGGTGATCTTCTGAGATAGACGCCTTCTCAAGCAGATCCTTCATCCGAACACCAGTTGGCGCCGAACTATCCGGCTTCGCCAAACCCGGGGGCTCCCTCCGTGACGACACTTCAGGCTCGTCCGCCCTATCTGACGGCGCCCCGGACAGGGGCGTCTCACTCTCCATCATCTCCGGACGAAGGTCCCTCGAAGACGAGCTCATTTGCGAAGGACGGAGATCCGAACTACAAGGTAAAAACTTTAGTTATCCTCAGAAGTACAAAAAGGGATGTCCCTTATTATAAAAATCCTTTCTTTCTACTTACGGCTCGTTGGAGGGATGATCCTTTAAGGGAGACTGTGCGGCCGGGGCCTCCCCGGACGCAGGACCCTCTGGTGAAGATTTCTTCCCCCGTTTAGGGGCTTTGGCCCTCGGGTCCTTGGAGGCAATCCTCTTCTCCCCCTGGAGGGAGGGATTCTCGATCCCCCCTCTTTCAAGAGCCTCCTCAGGCGAGGCAGTATCTTTTCCACTTTCCCCTTCGCCTTCCTCTGGAGGCGCAACCTCCACATCTGGACTAGCACGGAATCCGGCGCGGTCTTGGGGAGGGGGGCCGGACACCATATCAATTTTGCTTCCGCTATCCACTCCTGTTTAGAAGGAAATTGGTCATAAGGCGAATCATCGAAAGGCAAACAAATGATATGTCCGGACTCGGAGCTACTTACTTGAGTATCCGGGCGATTGCAGCTTAGGCCAGCATCCTCGGTCAATTCCGGACGCGCCTCTTGCGATCCGAAGAATAATTTGTACATCTCCAGGGGTGTCATACCCATGAAGTGTTGAAGACTCCGTGGTCCCTCCGAATTAAATTCCCATAGTCGGAGAGGATGATGTTTGCAGGGCAAGTAACGCCTGATAAGCATAACCTACATCACCACGACCAGATCGATTTCCCTCGCCTGGAGATCTCGAATCCGGCCCTGCAGTAGGGGCACGTCCTTTGACGGCCCCCAGTTGAGCCCTTGGTTGACCCACGACATCAACCGTTGTGGAGGTCCCGGGCGGAATAAGGACGGCTGCTTTTGTTTGCGGCCCCTCGAAACGGTGATATAGAACCACTCTTGCTGCCACAAGCCGAGCTCCTCATGGAAGGAGCCCGCGGGCCACGGGGCATCGGCTCTCCTACTGACGGCCTCCCCGCCGCACTCCGCTTGACGCCCCCCGATCATCTTCGGTGCCACATTGAAGGTCTTCAGCCACAGGCCGAAGTGAGGGTTGACGCAGACGAAGGCTTCGCAGACAACAATAAATGCGGGGATGTGGAGGATGGACACCGGAGCCAAATCGTGGAATTCCAACCCATAGTAAAACATGAGCCCTCTCACAAAAGGATCCATCGGGAAGCCTAAACCCCGACGGAGGTGGGAAACAAAAACAACATACTCGCCGGGCTCGAGGGTGGGGATGGCCTGCCCTTCGGCAGGCAACCTGTGCGAAATCTTGTGAGTCAGGTACTTGGCCTCCCGCAGCTTTAGCACGTCCTCCTCCGTGACGAAGGAGGGCATCCACCGGCCCTGGAGGTCGGAACCAGACATCATTGAGGGTCCGAAGAGCTCGAATCTGGAGCTCTAGGTGCCGGAACTTGGAGCGGGAAGAGGATTCGATGGAGGATTGAAGAAAAGAAACGAGCCTTGGTCTCGTTATAAAGAGGGAGAATACCAAGAGCCGTCTCCGTGACCGTCCGGGACTCGCCTTCGATAGAGGGGTGTGGCGACGGGCGCGGTTGGGTTACCCACGTTCGTATTGATGAGAATCCCGGATTTAGGGGGAACACGATCTCTGCTTCGACAAGACGTGCCAGGGAAACCGCTTCGCTAAAAGCACTGAGGTGGTAAAATAAAAAACGATTCAAGTAATGGCTTGGTAGTGGTGTGACGTCATGCCGCAAAAAACGTTAGCAGATTGAACTTGTGTATATATTATTCTCTCTACGGTGGAATGTGGAATTTATTTTGCAGAGTCGGACACTATCCTGGTGTTCACAATCTTCTATGAATTATTCAGAGGAGGAACCCGCCTTGCAATGCCGAACAATATGCGCGCCGGACTCATCGTCATTGAAGCCTGGTTCAGGGGCTACTGAGGGAGTCCTGGATTAGGGGGTGTCCGGATAGCAGGATTACCATCATCGGCCGAACTATCATCGTCCGGACTATCATCATCGACCGGACTCCAAGACTATGAAGATACAAGATTGAAGACTTCGTCCCGTGTCCGGATGGGACTTTCCTTGGCGTGGAAGGCAAGCTTGGCGATACGGATATGTAGATCTCCTACAATTGTAACCGACTCTATGTAACCCTAGCCCTCTCCGGTGTCTATATAAACCGGATGGCTCTAGTCCGTAGGACAACCAACATCATCAACCCTTACAATCATACCATAGGCTAGCTTCTAGGGTTTAGCCTCCTTGATCTCGTGGTAGATCCACTCTTGTAAACATCCACAATATCAATATCAATCAAGCAGGACGTAGGGTTTTACCTCCATCAAGAGGGCCCGAACCTGGGTAAAACATCGTGTCCCTTGTCTCCTGTTACCATCCGCCTAGACGCACAGTTCGGGACCCCCTACCCGAGATCCGCTGGTTTGGACACCGACAGCCGTGCAGAAAGGGAAGGCCAGGGGCGAGGCAGGATCTGGAGTCAGGGCGGTACTAGCAGCGGTGGTAGGGGCAGTACTACCGCCTCTACTGCCGCTGCCAGTGCCGCAAAGCCTGACACGAGAGGCGACACCCTCGAGTCGAGGCTGTAGAAGATCAGAACCACAGCGGTACTATGGCTGACAGCCCTGAGGCGGTACTACCGCTTCGTACCGGTACTGCCGCCTGTGGCTCTTGAGTGGTACTACCGCTGGGGTACGCGGTACTACCGATGGGACCAGATACCTCAGGACGCAAGGAGGGATCCTCCATCGAAGTAGGAAGGCGCTGTGGATGCAAAGAGGATGTGTACTTGTTGATTCCACCCTAGCCTAACCAATGCGGACCCCCTCTTGATAGTACGGTGACTCCTATGAAATAAGTCCACAAAAACTGAAATGAAAGAGCTACACTGTCTTCGCTTAAAACTCCAAGGGGAAGGAATCGTCTCATGCCAAAGGATGAATCTCTAAAATACTCAATGCACATGATTATTCTGCAAAAGCATTGTCATCAATCTCCAAAACTTTGACTACAAAGAAAAGACACATCCGTGACATTTTGGGTCGAACGAATTTTTTTTGTCATACTTATGACACTTCTATGACGATAATTGTGACAAAACCCGGTATCGTCATAGATTTGGTGGGCTCCTACTTCTGTGACAAAAAATCATGATAGAAAATGGGCTTTTCGTCCTAGGTGGGCCGAAGACACAGTTGCATGACATTCTTTGGGTCGTCCATGACGGGAAAAATCGTGGTATAAGCAAGGGCAAGGAAAATATCGGGGTGTTCCCGGTTACGGTGGGTGGTCAGGGCCGAGCGATGCGCGTTTCTCACATACACATGCGCGCGTGGGTGCGAGGCGTTGGGCTGAACTGAACCCGAGCGAGGCATTCACCTATACTGAACCCGAGCGATTGCACTAGAGGCTATGCATTACTGAACCTGAGAAATCGATTAATGGATGTTAACTGAACCCGATCGAGCGATTCCTTCGCTACTGCTGCTAACTGAAGCCGATTGATGCTGCCTCTGGATGAAAAGTGAGTGTTGCAGGGGTGGGGGTGGATAAACAGTGAGCGGTGGGGGTGGATGAACAGGACCCCGTGGTGTTGCCTCTGGATGAACAGGACCCCGATCATTCGAGCCGGTTGGGGCTGGATGAACAGGACCCCGTGGAGAGCTGGATGAACAGGACGACCCCGTGGAGGGCTGGATGAACAGTAGATGGTGGAGGGGTGCATGAATAGTAGCCCGTGGAGGGGTTGTTGAATAGGAGCCCATGGAGAGGGGTGGTTGAACAGTAGCCAGTGGAGTAGCGCACAGTGGAGGTTGGATGAACAGGAGCCCGTGGATGAATAGTCACAGGTGGAGGCTAGAGGAGGTCGACGGTGGATGAAAAGTAGCCCGTGGAGGCTGGAGGAGGTCGACGGTGGAGATGAACAGTATCCCGTGGAGTCCCGTTTTGCAATACGCCACACCCCTCCTGATGAACAGGACCCCCGTTTCGACCGTAGCGCTCCAACACAAGTCCGTCTCCTCCATTTTGTGGTACGCCACACCCCTCCCGATCAACAGGACCCTGTTTCGACCGTAGGAGGTCCAACACAAGTATGTTTCCTCCGTTTTGCGGTACACCAGACCCCTCCCGATGAATAGGATCCCATTTCAAACATGGCCGGTCGAATACAAGGTCGTTTCCTCCGCTCTGCGGTATGCCAGGCCTCGTTTTCATCGCATGTTCCGTCCAAGCCCTCCCGATGAACACGACGATGCATTCTGTTCCAACCCAGCCGGTTGGCTCCCCATGAACACGACGACAATGTTGTTTCTCCATTCCGACCCAGCGATGTATACGAGCCCTGGCCGTACATATGCGCGAGTAGGCGTTCGAGACCCCGCCCGTATGTACGTAAGTGGCCGTATTTTCTTTCTTGCACACTGGCCGCTTTACGTACGTGTACATGCTACGTGCGCTCCTCTACTACGACACGTGCACGCCTCTACATCGACCAGTATGTACGTACATGTTCGCGACCAGAATGACAACGCTACGTATGCTTCAACCAGGTGGGTCCCAACTGTCAGGCACTTCCTTGCGTGCAAGATGTAGCTGGTGGGACCCAGCAGTCAGGGGGGCAAATCGTTTTTTTGCCTAGACGCACTTCCTTGAATGCAAACATGTAGCTAGTGGGTCCCATCAGTCAGGGGGGAAACATTTTTTTCGTGAAATATGGTGGCCCGACCGGTGGGTCCCCGCTGTCAGGTGCGGGAATAATTATTTTGCGCGTAATAAGGAGGCACTTCCTTGCGGCCGCAATGGACCTAGTTATCAGCCTCTCCACATACAGTACTCTTCCGATCGAAGTCGTTCCTTGACCATGTTGACCATGCTGTACCGAGAGCACCAGGGCAGTGGACGATGGCGAGGCCTAGGAAGGGGACGATGCGGAGCCGGGGAAGACGCGGCAGTGGAAGCCCGCTCGGAGAGGAGTACGAGGGTTCACAGGTTCGGCTGCGGTGTGAGGCTGCCGTCGCCGCAGGGCCTGGCCAGCAGTGGGAATAGTAGGAAGTGGTGATGCCTTTGCGGCATCACAGCCGGCCACGGGAGACAGGAGCATGCGGCACGACCGGTGCTGCTTTGGGCAGCTGGAGCAAGAAGACTAGAGGTTGAATAAGCACTACGGCCGTTGGATGGACATCGTACGGTCACTGGAGCTAGAATCATTCATATTGACTAAGTTGACAAAGCTCTCCTTCCCCGTCAACTTAGTAGGCCCACAAGTCAGCCTCCCACCAAGGAGGGTCCCAGCTAGCAGGGGGAGTATTCATTTTTTTTGTGTAATAAGGAGGCACTTCCAGTGGGTCCGAGCTGACAGAGGGGGGAATGTTTTTTTCATGAAATACGGAGGCCCGACCGGTGGGTCCCCGCTGTCAGGTGGAGGAATAATTATTTAGCGCGTAATAAGAAGGCACTTCCTTGCGGCCACCATGGACCCAGCTGTCGGCTTCTCCATGTATAGTACTCTTCCGATGGAAGTCATTCCTTGACCACATTGAGCACGCCGCACCGAGAGCACCAGGGCGGTGGACGATGGCGAGGCCTAGGAAGGGGAAGACGCGGCAGTGGAAGCCCGCTTGGAGAGGAGTACGAGGGTTCACTGGTTCGGCTGTGGTGTGAGGCTGCCATCGCCGCAGGGCCTTCGTGGCAGCACAACCGGCCACGGGAGGCAGGAGCATGCGGCACGACCGGCGCTGCTTTGGTGGGTTGGAGTAAGAAGACCAGAGGTTGAAGAAGCACTACGGCCGTTGGATGGACATCATACGGTCACTAAAGCTAGAATCGTTCATATTGACAAAGTTAACAAAGCCATCCGTCCCCGTCAACTTAGTAGGCCCACAAGTCAGCCTCCCACCAACGAGGGTCCCAGCTAGCAGGGGGTATTCATTTTTTTGTGTGTAGTAAGGAGGCACTTCCGATGGGTCTGAGCTGACAGAGGGGGGACCACTTTTTTCACAAAATACGGTGGCCCGACCGGTGGGTCCCCGCTATCAGGTGGAGGAATAATTATTTTGCGCGTAATAAGGAGGCACTTCCTTGCGGCCGCCATGGACCCAGCTGTCAGCCTCTCCACATACAGTACTCTTCCGATGGAAGTCGTTCCTTGACCATGTTGACCACGCCGCGCCGAGAGCACCAGGGCGGTGGATGACGGCGAGGCCTAGGAAGGGGACGACGCAGAGCCGGGGAAGACGGGACAGTGGAAGCCCACACGGAGAGGAGTAAGAGGGTTCACTGGTTCGGCTGCGGTCTGAGGCTTTTGTCGCCGCAAGGCCTGGCCAACGGTGGGAATAGTAGGAGGCACTGAGGCCTCCACGGCCGCACAACCAGCCATGGGAGGCAGGAGCATGCGGCACGACCGGTGCTGCTTTGGGCGGCTAGAGCAAGAAGACAAGAGGTTGAAGAAGCACTACGGCCGTTGGATGGACATCGTACGGTCACTGGAGCTAGAATCGTTCATATTGACTAAGTTGACAAAGCCCTCCGTCCCCCTCAACTTAGTAGGCCCACAAGTCAGCCTCCCACCAAGGAGGGTCCTAGCTAGCAGGGGGAGTATTCATTTTTTTGTGCGTAATAAGGAGGATCTTCTGGTGGGTCCGAGATGACAGAGGGGGGAATGTTTTTTTCACAAAATACGGTGGCCCGTCCGGTGGGTCCCAGTAGTCGGGGGGAAACGTTTTTTCATGAAATACGGTGGCCCGTCCGGTGGGTCCCTGCTGTCAGGTGGAGGAATAATTATTTTGCGTGTAATAAGGAGGCACTTCCTTGCAGCTGCCGTGGACCCAGCTGTCAGCCTCTCCACGTACAGTACTCTTCTGATGGAAGTCGGTCATTGACCACATTGACCACGCTGCACCGAGAGCACCACGTCGGTGGACAACGGCGAGGCCTAGGAAGGGGATGACGCGGAGCCGGGGAAGACGTGGCAGTGGATGCTCACGAGTAGAGGAATACGCGTCAACTTCTTTTTTTATTGGACGCGTCAACTTAGTAGGCCCACAAGTGTGTGGCAGAGATCTTATAGCCCATTTCCGATTTGTAAGAATTTACAACCCATTTTTGAATTCTAGTAGAATTTACTACAGCCCATTTATAGTTTGTTAAAATTATAGGCCATTTTCTAGCTAGGACAACGATTAATAATTTCAACCAACCATTCCAGACAGAATTCAATAAAATCTCCTACATTTTGATGGGATCCGAAATATTTTTATCCCGAAATTTCTAGCTAGATCAAATATAAATTTGTATTACATAAAAATCCAACGAAACATTGCGCACGCAACAATTAAAAATTAAGATTTTCAAAATCTATAAATAATATTTTAGAAACTAATTTCGTGTTTGGTGCATTTTTTTATAGTTACTGCCCTGTTTTTATAATTACGTCCCATTTATTATGTTTTAAAGCCCATTTTCCTATTAAGTTTAATGCATCCCTCCTAGGAAAGATTTGCAGCCCAGCGGGACGGAGAATAACAAGTTGGCCTTGCCTAGGTATTCTTCAAAAAATGTATAGGTGGGCTAGCCATTTTCATCTTAAAAAAAATATCTTGGCTGGATAACTGGCCTGGGCTAGACGGGCCATAGCTCGCCCAGTTAATACCTAGCTCTCCTCTAAACAACAACGAAAACATCGCCAAGAAAAACTCTGCAGTGCTCACGCCCCAAAAACACAAACACTGCTCGAGCTGCTTGGTCGCAGCTGTCGGCCGCACCTTGTGCAATTCTCTCATTTATATTGACTACATAGGTTGACAATGGTGTGGGACCATGATGTCAGGAAACCAGGAGGAAGCAAAAAAAATATAGTTGTACATAATAAGGAGGCACTTGCGTACGTACGTCTATGGCCCTAGTGGGTCCCAACTGTCATCTAGTCAAAATAAAGTCATCTCCTGAATCCTCATGTTCATTGACCATGTTAAAAATGCTCGGCGGTCATCTCGTGAATCCTCATGTTCGTTGACCATGTTAACAATGCTCGGCGGTCATCTCCTGAATCCTCATGTTAGTTGACCATGTTAACTCGAAGGACAACGGAGAGGGTCGCGCGGGCCCTACGGATGGTATGATACAGCGCCCGCTCGTCATTTAGGAAGCCAGGATCATCGGACACCTATGAGCACCTTCGAGAGACTGAGACGGCATGAAACGGTAAGGCCACGCTTGGGAGCTCTGGTTTATTTCACACTTGTATTAAGATACAAGTGTAAGTTAGTCGTCATCGGAAACAACGCGTAAAATACAGGCGTAATGAAACCGAGGGCCCGAGGTCTGTAAATAAAACTGGCGGGTTACGCGTGTAATTTGAGAGACCAGTGTATATTTTACTAGTCGAAAACAACCAACCAAGCGCTTCGCCCGAGGCCATCTGCTTTTATTTACAAGCGTCAGTTTTACAAGCGGTTTTGGTCGGAAAATGGCGATCCAATCACGACCTAAGATGATGGGTTAGTAGGAAGATCATATGGTTTCACGTCTAACCTACTCGACTTGTTGTATAGGTTGTGAATGAAACATAAGAATCCTAAGCACGGAAACAACAGAAGAGGATGATCTTCTTAACAAGCAAATCACTGGCATTAGATTGACATGCAAAATAATACGAAGCATTATTCCCAGGAGGCACGGTGAACAGCTCGTGATGCCGCATGCCACAACATTCCAAGCTCAACTTTGCCATCAAACACAAGGCCTGGCATTACATAGCCAATATTCAGAACAAACTCGTAACACAGGAATATCTTAGCAGAGTAACTATTTACTTCTAAACTGAACACAGGAATAGTAAAAAATGATAAATGCTGCCCACAGCAAATGGCGTCCGACTCAAAAATATCAAATGCATGTCTTCTGCCTAACATCAATGAGAAAATTATGACAAGGTTTTCCAATTCCAATATATTAAACTAATGTCTTCTTGCTAACATCAATGATTAAACTTTGACAAGCTTTTCCCATTCAAAATATGTAATGCCTATGATCAGGGACTCCTGCCATGGCTTCTTGTACTTGTTTGGGCACTTTTTGCCCAGTGCACTCCATGTGTTATAGAGTTGCATATGCTCTCTGTAGACTAGTCATGTCACCAGTCGTCTAATAATACTCTGTAAAGCTTCGCAGTCATTCCTTTTGTAATGTAGCGCAAACAGTGACTGCTTCTTTCTGCAAAGTGGAACGACCAACTGGACCCAATAATGGAGCAGTTTGCCTTGGACACATTGGCTCCTTTTGAGCAGTTCAACTAAAATCAAAGTCGGAATAAAACCGAGCTTTAATTTTGATATCCCTGTAAGCAACAATAGACATAAGGGAAACAATTACTGAGAAATAACGATTGATGACTTGTACTCCCAAAAGAAAAGCATCTACGGATCTACATTATCTTAATGGGAAACAAAGCATGAGAGTAGCAATTCTCCATCAGTATGATTCATTCATATTGACTGAGACATTATCTTAAGAATGCCTTGTTTCAACATGTATAAAGAACGACAAAGCAGAAAATTACCATTCCTAAAACAATGTGACTGATTCATTTTAATAGAGACATTATCTAAACAATACCTTGGTTAAACATGTAGAAAGAATTACAAAGCAGGATAGTACCATTCCTAAAACAATGCGACTGATTCGTTTTAACAGAGGCAAAAAAGGAATTAATTAATGGCCAATAAAGGAGGATGAAACATGCGGCCACAAAAATGGTAATCCTGGCAATCCGTAACAAGTGTTGCAGTTTTGAACTAAGATTCAGTAGTTAATTAATTCTGAGAGTGGCATTACTTAATTTTACCAGCTGCATTAGATTAACAAAAAGCATAAATAGTTCCAGGGGAGAGTGGGCACAAAAACATCATGTGCTTCCATCTACTTATAAAGGGGGTGATGCAGAGTTTGTTGTAACAAAGCAACAATCATCATGTCTAGGTTGGTCCCATTTTTGTTCACTACTTAATGGGAAAAGACAACAATACAATAGCTTCATTTCAACATGTATTTAAAATAGTACCAATACAAGTTGCACAACATCTCAAAGCACACTGCACAATCATATGGATGAAGGCATGTACTGACCTTTCATGAGAAGACCACCAACATAAAATATGAATCTACCAACACAAATAGGAAATCCAATCTCGTTTTGTGCAGCTGCACTGAAATCAAGCAAAGTGTTTCGCGTAGCTAAGCAAAATGTTGCAATAGCAACAAGTTGAATAGATATGCCTGTTTAAATAGAGGCAAAAAAGGAATCAATTACTGGCTAATAAAGGAGGATGAAACATGTGGCCACAAAAATGGTAATCCCGCCAATCCGCCAATCCCTAACAAGTGTTGCAGTTTTGAAATAAGATTCAGTAGTTAATTCTGAGAGTGGCATTGCTCAATTTTACCAGCGGCATTAGATTAATGAAAAGCATAAACAGTTCCAGGGGAGAGTGGGTGCAATAACAATATGTGCTTCAATCTACTTATAAAGGGGGTGATGCAGAGTTTGTTGTAACAAAGCAACAAGCATCATGTCTGGGTTGGTCCCATATTTTTCACTACTTAATGGGAAAAGATAGCAATACAATAGCTTCAATTCAACATTTATTTAAAACAGTAGCAATACAAGTAGCACAACATCAATTACTTGCCATTAAAGGAGGATGAAACAAACGGTGACAAAAAGAAGCATCTAACTTATCTTGATGGAAAACAAAGTAGGATAGTAGCATTTCTAAAACGGTTACATTGATTCATATTAACAGAGACATTCTCTTAAAACAGCATTCATTAAAAAATGTAATTAACTTTTAACAGTGGCATTGCTTCAATTTTCTGGCGGCATTCTTAGATTAACAATAGGAAAATAGTTGTATGGGACATTCCAGCACCACGTGCGTCCACACGTACAAATGGGTGATGTGGAGTATGTAGCCAAGTAGTATATCTATTTTGGTCCCATATTTGTTCTCTTTGAACCTTTTTCCTATGTGAGGGCAGCAAATCTAGTCCTGCACAAACTACTCGACCCCCCAGTTTCTTTCCCTTTCAACAAAGAGATTGGTTCCTTACAGATGTGTGTACTGGGTTACCCCATTTTTCCCTTTTCGACCAACAAAGCGGCTGGATAGCCAGTCTATACTATTTTCTGTCCCTCCTTTCCTCATTGAACCACGTCCTAGATTCATGCTCCACCCCACCGCACCCTTCTTTCTTCTTTGAACCAAGACCTAGATTCGACTACAGATCGAAAAAGATCCACATGCAGCTAGAGCAACGACAGTTTCAAAGAAACTTATACCTTAGGGTCGTAAGGATGTGGCAAGGCGCGCGGCGGGAGGCCGGATCTGCCCACACTATATATGGTAGCGAGGAAGAAGGGGTAGGTGGCCCTCCCGCACAGGCGGTGGGTGAAAGAGAACAGCACATACAGCAGTTGATTGCCTCCCTGGCCGAATGCGATAGAGTGAACGTTGCACCTCCTCCCCTTCCCGGTGCGACGGGATCCGGACGCCTCCTTCACCAGCTGTGAGGGGGGAGAGAGAGACAAGAGGCCAACGCAATCTTGTGTGAAGAGATGGTGAGAGACTATGAATATAGCAAACCCTAGCAAAGGAACGCTGAGCCTCCAGCGTATATA